>NC_137865.1:45255774-45663274 GCF_963924005.1 Protomyctophum bolini
TCTTTATATAAAATGTATAAATCACAGCAGTGATTTTGAATAGGGTTCTTTTTACTTTGAAAGTTGTCCACTGTACTGTATCATACTGTATAGGCTTTGGTTTGGGCTATTTATGTTGATCTTGATGATGAGATAGATTGGTGATGCAGTAATATTCATTCAATGGACTATGATGTAGTACTATTCAAGCAAGCCTACTGAGCTTGTATGGGCCACACATGTAATGATTATATCTACTAACTAGTGTATATAGCGATGCGGGTGACCTTTTGAAGAGATTTATGCAAGTAACGTGGGAGAGATGCTTTGCTCAATACTGCTCTGATGTCATTTGGTTTATGTATTTATTGTATTCTCTCATCAGTAGCCTACGTTTCACCACATTTCCGGTGATATACGTTCAGACTGTTGTTATACTTTTAAAGCTTAAATTTGTACTTCATCGTACGCCGGTGTCAAGCGGCGTAAATAGCCGAACTACGAGCTCAAAACACGTTGCCATGCAACGCGCTGTGAGCGTATACTGTAGATATGCTATTTTTGAAGCGCAACACCGTACGTCATATGGCTAAGTATAAATTAAGCAGTAGACACCTTCTACGCTGTGAAGGGATCCACAATTCAGTGTCGTCAGGGGTATATCCTCACTCACGAGTGTTGTGTTGCCAACCCTGCACGTATATACAGTGCATCAAATAATGTGTTAGCCAGGCAGGGCCTGAGTTTGGTATTTAACATGGGCCTGCTGCAAGAAGGGGTTTTTGTTAGGCATTTCTCACTCACTGTGTCCATACAGTATCGTTGGACATGGTCAGTATAGCCATAATAAACTAAATAATGCAATGTTTTGATACAGAGAATGCCATGAAGTCCAAATTATGTTTGGCCACATTTCTCGGACGAGAACTGAAAAATATATAAGCACACTGTATACTTTATGCTCCTCATCGGTTAGGACAAAAGGAGATTATAGCCATATATAAATTTCACTAAGTGGAAATACAACCAACATGATATACAGTAGAGTGTTACCAACCATCAAGGCGGGCTTTTCCAAGGGAACAACTTGTCAAGAGTATCAATAAATACCAAATAAATGAGTATAGTTTATTATGTAAATTGTAGCTACTGTAATGCAAGGCAGGGAATGAGAAGAGACTATATGTAAAGATGTAGTTGTGCAATGTAGACTATTAGAATATAAATTATGAAATGAAATAAGCACTTTCATCAGCATCCCAAACCTTACCAGAAAAGTGCAGAATCAACGCAAGGTTGCAATTATTATAAAGCATGCAATATCTTGATTTCAAATGATAATGTCGGGTGGGGGGAAAAATCTTTTTCAACCACATCTATCTATCTACTGTACTACATAACACAAGCTCATCAGCTAGGCTGATCAGCGACGTCATTCCAGGACCAACTGTTGGTGTCCAGGTTTGAAATACTAAGTATTGTTTTCTTTGGGTGGGGGTGGGGTAGGGTAGGGTAGGGTATTTTTCCACTAAATTATGAGTCACACATTTTGGAAGTCCAGATCTGTGACTTCAAAAGCAAAGTTTGAAAGGAAGTATAAATATTCAAGAGCATTCAAGTATTCTGAATATGATGGAATATTCTGGATCCAACAAGTTTAACCAGAGAAACAAAGTTGTCAGCCTCAGGCATTTGTTTAACACGTGAACCCCTAGCATCCCTATTATTGGGGAGAACAAAAGAAATAGTCGATCAAGAAGCTCACACAATACGTTGTGAGCTGCCTGGTACAGTCAGTACATGAGCTATTTCTGCAGAAATCTGGTGTAGAGCTAGGAGGAGAAAACGTAGCGGGCCTAGTATAGAGCCCTGGGGAACACCAATCAAAAGTATAGGGTTTAAGTTGTTGAGATATCTCTGTCTGCCGGAGGTACAGTAAACATGTGCATGACAAATATTACATTGTGAATATTTAGAGAAAAGAGGAGAAACGTACAAGTCGGGCACGGGCAGTGCAATTGGTGGTTGTTAACATTGTCGTCACTGCAACCTGCCGAAATTGTCACCTTTTGAACAGCGATAATCAGTTTTCCATTTGAGATATGAATATATTATAAATGACATTTGACATTAATGATTTTGTCATGTAATTGTATAAGCAATTCATATTTTCTGTTTCCTTCAATTAAAACCACTGGGTTATTGGTTTTTCGGAACATTTTTATGTAATGTCAGTTACATGAACTACAATGATGTAAACAATGTTGCATAATATATAAGTTAATGTGCAATGTGTGTGCTTTATGTGGGTTTACTGGCGAGATGCAATTTATTGAAGATGGACTCTGGGACGTGATCGTCGGCCCTTTATTTCTGCTGTTTGAGCCATGTCATGCTGACATGTCATGCTGACATGTCATGGTGATGTTGATGATGTCACAATGTTGTCACTCTGGCGTACATGACGTCACACTGACAATGGCGACAGAATGCTGTTGGATGTAGTTATTCAAACAATAAAGATGAATTACAATTAATTTGGTCTCATATTATTATTGACTGTTCCATTTGTTGCTGTGTGTAAGTAGATTATCTGGTACGGCTTACAGTGTGTGTACATTTATTTGTTCAGGGACAGCAGCCAGACATTGACATTGACATTGAGAGACGGCATAATACTGTACTTTTCTTTTTGGTTTATTCATTTATAAATTTTTTATATAGGCCCATTTGTTTTTTGGCCTTTATTGATAGTGAAGATAGACAGGAAAGGGGGAGAGAGAGAAGGAGAGAGACACGCAGCAAAGGCTGTCATGAGCGAGACTCGAACCGCGACGCGCTGTAAGGCCAGAGCCTATATGTGGCATGCACCTGGACCACTAGGCCAGTGGGTGCCCGTGGTTTATTAATTTAATGTATATTTATTTGCATGTCCTACTGGTAATAGACCCCGTGGCAGACCAAGGACCAGACGGGGGCATTATATCTCCACACTGGTCTGGGAACGCCTCGGGATCCGGGATCCCCCAGGAGGACGTTTCTATAATGTTGCTCTGGAAAGAGAAGGCTGGAAATCTCTGTTGGAACTCTTACCCACATGGCCCGATTCCGGATAAGCGTAAGAATGAATAATCAAGATTTGTTTTGGATGTCTGAATGTTGTATGTTAAGGTGGCTGTTAACTAAAATAAGGATGTATTTGTTTTAGGAAAATAGAGAAGGCATGGCAGTCGTGTTGAACGATGTATCTATAACTCACAACCAATATGTTTGTGTTGTCTTGGTGTAGGCCTATGTACATTTTGTTAGTGTCTTGTAAACCAAGCTGTCTTAGCTGTGCCTGCCCGCACAGCCTGCAGGTTTACAAGCCTGTGATGTAGGACCAAAGAAATCTGTCTAATGTTCTATCTATATTTACATGTATATTTCCTTTGAGTTACCAGTTCTGTTGGAAGCTGCTGGAGATGATATTGGCTGGCCGATGAAAATGAAATCAGCTGCTACAGATCTGCTTGTAAGTAGCTGATGGGGACAATTGGACTGTGCTACATTCTCTCTGCACCATGGGGAGGGGGACGTTTATTTTATTTGTATTTATTTATTTACATTTTGTAATTTTTTTAAGAAATGTGCTTTTTGATTAGTATTTCAGTTGGGCTGCAATTTTATTAGTTAATCTTATTTTCGTATTAGTTTAGGTTGTAGTTATTTGCAGTGTATTTAAATATAGTCTTGGTCTATATCCCCTTTTAGTGTTTAGTGGTCTGACCGCCCACTATATATTTTCATTTCATTTCATTGTAGTTTGTCTCTATTGACTTGGGCCCATAACAATGTTAGCTGTTTGTAATAAACACAAAACATTTTACAATATCTCCAATTCGGTCCCTGACAGTCAGACGATTATAAACAAATTTTAAACATGGAAACTAAACTGTCCTTTATTAATGACCAAAAAGAGTCCCTGCCATTTTTATTTTTAAACATTGTTATCTTAATCCTTGTATGCCATACAGTAAGCAATTTACAGTATTGGGGTCGGTCTTCATTATCTTTATATTCCACAAGAGGGAGGCAAATGCACACCTTTTGGCCTTTATTTAGTTCAGTCAGTGATTCTTATAGTAATTATGGGGTGGTTGTATTTTGTCTGCCTGCTCTTCATAGCAGTGGGCGTGGTTTTCTGGAGGATCCACTGAAAAATCGTCAATTTATTTTTTCAGCGGACTGACCTCATGCTTCCTTCTATGCATGAGGAGTCCAAGCTGCTTCTTTTCACCTGACAGGGGAGAGTTTCCCCGGCCGAACGTAGCGCGTGGAAGGAACACGTTATTCCAACCATTAGTTCCTTTCCCCTTCATCAGGCGCCCCGGCTGGCCAGGGGGAGGTAGTTTAGAGACCAGGATTACTGCATGTTTTTGCAAGGGACACGGGGAGAATATGCAAACTCCACACAGAAAGGCCCTTTCGCCAACCCCGCCTCAGGTATGGGCACTGATGACGCGGAGGAGAGAACACCGGAAATCAATCCCAGGACCTTCTAACTGGCTGACTGTTGGCTATGCTACCCATAGAGTTATAAAGGATAGAGTGTTGGCTATGCTATGGTACCTACTGGCCCCTGTTTGGCCAAAGATATGAACGTCATTGTGCTGTAACTGTAAGTGGTTTTTACTAATCTTGAAGGACACACTGAGCGAGCAGCTTGTCTTTGTGCTTGCTCAGGTGTCTCTGTTTGCATCATTCTTCATCCTGCCTCGTCTCCTCTCCTAATCCCTATGTGCTCCCATAGGCGGGAGGGGCTGATGTTATACTCAGCTAAATCCTGCTAGATTGACCCAGAACAGCATGCAGCATCTTTAACGTCAATAGTTTTTCCCTTGCAACTGTGTGTGTGTGTGTGTGTGTGTGTGTGTGTGTGTGTGTGTGTGTGTGTGTGTGTGTGTGTGTGTGTGTGTGTGTGTGTGTGTGTGATCAGGCAATGCTGGCTAAGCTCCATGCCCCATAGCCTGTGTGGTAGGGCCAGTATAATGGGGAGATGTTTAATGGCTCTAGTCTACACGCTGTGTGTGTGTGTGTGTGTGTGTGTGTGTGTGTGTGTGTGTGTGTGTGTGTGTGTGTGTGTGTGTGTGTGTGTGTGTGTGTGCGTGCGCGTGCGTGCGTGCGTGCGTGTGTGTGTGTGTGTGTGTGTGTGTGTGTGTGTGTGTGTGTGTGTGTGTGTGTGTGTGTGTGTGTGTGTGTGTGTGTGTGTGTGTGTGTGTGTGTGTGTGTGTGTGTGTGTGTGTGCGTGTGCGTGTGCGTGTGTGTGTGTGTGTGTGCGTGTGTGATTTCTCTATGCAGTAATTAATGACTAATCTCTCAAACAAACGGGAATTAAATCTGGCTACTCAGACAGAGATCCGAGCATGATTTTAGGGCTTACACTACCCAGAGGGGAGACACACACACACACACACACACACACACACACACACACACACACACACACAGTTCAATGTGACCAAGAAGGATGGGGTAATTACGAGGAAGCTTATTAGTAACAGCAACACAAAAGTGTTGTCCAGTACGTCGTCCACATGTGTGTTCCAGGCTTTATCTTGGCTTAATGTCTCTCCAACAGCCTTCATCCAATATGACAATGAAAGCCAGGATTGTGTGCACGTCAGATGCTCAGTAGTTGCTCAAATAATGCTCAGGGGGTCTGAGTGTTTGCTCAGACTGAGGATGGATTAGAGGGAACATTGATTGATTGTGTGTGTGTGTGTGTGTGTGTGTGTGTGTGTGTGTGTGTGTGTGTGTGTGTGTGTGTGTGGGAAATAATGAAGTGAAGAGTATTTCTGCGTTCACACGGGCAGATGCAAAGATACAAAGATTCACAGCATATCTGTCACGTTGCATCTTTGTATCTGAAGTTGAACCCAGTTCAACTTATTTGTAGCTAATGAAATTAATGAATGGTAGACTGTATGTATCTGCCCATGTGAACGCAGCAGAAGAGAGTAAATACCTAATTTATACTTTGTCGCATGCAATTCAGTACGTCACCTTGTTAGCTTGCAAAGGAGAGAGAGAGAGAGAGAGAGAGAGAGAGAGAGAGTGTTTAGCCACTGTTAATTAGGTTTAGACAGGCTCTCCAGAGAACCATTATGGAAATCTTATCTGCTAATAAGGAAAAGGAGACACTGTAATTACTGTTATACATTACTGTGCAGCACAGAGACAAGATAGGTGGAGAGGAGAGGAGAAGGATAGGAGAGGGGTGGCAGGGGGAGTACAGGGGAGGATAGGGATGACGGGGGAGGAGAGCAGAGGGGTGGCAGAGGGGGACAGGTTGGGAAAAGGAGAGGACAGGAGAGGGGTGATAGGGAGGAGAGCAGAGGAGTAGCAGGGGGGGGACAGGTTGGGGAAAGGAGAGGGGAGGATAGGAGTGGACAGGAGAGTAGAGGGGTGATAGGGAGGAGAGCAGAGGAGTGGCAGGGGGGGACAGGTTGGGGAAAGGAGAGGGGTTGATATAGGAGTGGACAGGAGAGGAGAGGAGAGGGGTGACAGGGAGGAGAGCGGAGGAGTAGCAGGGGGGACAGGTTGGGGAAAGGAGAGGGGTTGATATAGGAGTGGACAGGAGAGGAGAGGAGAGGGGTGATAGGGAGGAGAGCAGAGGAGTGGCAGGGGGGACAGGTTGGGGAAAGGAGAGGGGTTGATATAGGAGTGGACAGGAGAGGAGAGGGCTGACAGGGAGGAGAGCAGAGGAGTAGCAGGGGGGGGGACAGGTTGGGGGCGAGACGAGAGGTGAGGGGATGAGATTCAGAGGGGAGAGGACAGGTGTACGGTAAGGGTAAAAGATATTAACAGACAGTGTGGTGTGTGTGAAGTAGAGAGATGATCAGGTTAACCCGTACAACTGAATACATTTTGTGCCAGGGACCCCCATAGTATTTAAACTGTTCCTTTGAGAACCGCAGTGGTTTGGACAACATAGTGTAGTATAAGCAATGACAAAAGGAACATTAAAAAACAGATTAAAAGGCATAAAGCAAACAAGAAGCAGAAGATGGTTGAGAAGTGAAGATGAAAAAGAGGTCGGGGTGTCGGGGTAAGAGAGCAGCTGTATTGAAGATTATTATTATTATTGATGTTATTGTCGGTAATGTCCACCAGAGCTACAGTATGGAGTATACTGTATATGACCTAAAATGTCTCGTAATATGTTTAGTTATGATCGACTGAAAATGTAAGACAGCTAAAACCTAATGTGCTTTAATGAGAACTGTAACAGTTCCAGGAGATACCAATAGATGGCACCGTGCGTTATACATTTGAATAGGCTACACACACTGCACCCTCACCCCACCCCCAAAGGAATAAAAATTGCATTGTTAGGGATTGAAATAACATAATTAAATGATTTAGTTTGACTGTCTTTTCGATATGAATTGGATGCATTATGCATCTGTGTTTGTTCTATGATTTCAATTTTGCTTTTAGGTATTCCAGATACAGACGCCCGCCAAACTAATCATTATCCAAAAGAGAGAAAAACCTGAAAATGAAATCTGTACACCGCTGTTTACCAGGATTTATGACATAATAATTTAAAGAAACAAAGATGGACCTAAGCTTGCAAGATCAGCTATTTATACGAGCGCATGAAGCCATCATGGCAAATCATCTTTATTGTGCCCAGTAGCTGTCAACATGCTAGTCAGTTTATTGTTATCCTGCGACAGTCTTATAATGTCCCAGAGGGGCCTCCTCCACTGCTGTCCTCTAAATGGACATTATGTCCTGTTATTCTGTCACTCCTCTCCACTATCACTATTCTGTCACTCCTCTCCTCTATCACTATTCTGTCACTCCTCTACGCCAAGGGTTAGCAAACTTTTCAGGTCGAGACCCTCCAAAATAATCATATTTGAACCCGAGGACCCCCCACACACACACACACACACACACACACACACACACCTTGGCAAGCACTTGGAATTATAGGCATTATAGTTTGACTCGGTTACACAGATAAATGTTGTGAAAATAGACCGATTGGCTATTTTCACAATATGTGCCACTTTCTTGCGTAACATTTGACAATGTAGCCAATTAAAATGATTGGAAGTATTAAAAAGGTCTTAAAGGTCATTCAATTGTAACTTCAGAAATGTGCAGATACCCTGTATAATAAGGGATAAGTTGAGTGAGACACACACAGTCGTGCGCGCGCACGACTGTGTGTGTGTGTGTGTGTGTGTGTGTGTGTGTGTGTGTGTGTGTGTGTGTGTGTGTGTGTGTGTGTGTGTGTGTGTGTGTGTGTGTGTGTGTGTGTGTGTGTGTGTGTGTGTGTGTGTGTGTGTGTGTGTGTGTGTGTGTGTGTGTTTACTTTAATAGCCACCAGAAACAAACAAACATTAAGAAGGATTAAAGGGCCCCATAATTGCAGGAAGGGAAAGCTACGGAACATAAGTGGATTCTTCTGGTGGGAATAAGCTAATTACATCCAAGAGCCACAGGTCCCACATGAACCTCATGAACTCGCTTTTTGTCGCTCTCTGCCTTCCTTCGGTGGCTTTTGCCTCTTTCTTACTCTATTTCTTTCTTATTCTGTTCGTCTTGGGCTGTTCAACTGTGTATAATTATAGGCAGACGGATATGGTGGCAAAGCCAACAAAGACTCTGTATGTTGTCTTTGTCACTATATATTCGTCATGCATCATTTTCTACCATGTCTTTCCAGCCCCCTCATGCTCCCAAATATATGCCTCAGCAATATCAGTACCTAAATGACAATATTGTCTCCTATAGCATTCAGAGGAAATAAAATCACACCCGTGTGAAGTGAGGGGCGCTCTTGTCATACATCATCACATTCCAGCCAATCACAATGGACGTCGACCTCACTTGTCTGTCCTCCTCACTTTTTATCCTCAAGTCTAATCACATCCTCAATTTTCTGTCACTCACTTTCATCGCCAATACGTACTTTGCTCAGCCAATCAAATCGTCGCTATGTTGTGCTCAGCCAATCAAATCATCACTATGGGGTACACACAAACAGACAAAGCTGGGTGTACTGGCTCATGGACTATTACATCACCATGGTGAATCGGCAAGAATGTACAGACAAGGAGAGTTCCGTTTAAGCCTTTAATTTTCCTTTGCACAGACACACATTTCAGTTGAGCAAGGAGGTGGTGAGGCTTGTCGGTTATGGGTTTTATTCAGTGACGCATAACCAAGGCCTGAGGCTCCAGGACAGAGGGCTCTCAGGTAGAGTTGTTGCTGCTGCTGCTGACAAACAATGACTGCATGGAAAGGCACTCAGGCAGTATACTGTATATAGCTGGCCACTGCTTGAGGAGTGAGTGAGAGCAGTATGTATATGTGAGTCATGTATCAGTTTGTGCAAAAATAAAGTTATTGAAAGAAAGAGAGAGACAGAGAGAGAGAATGGGAGCTTGTCACGTCAGCACCTGTAATTACAGTTGGCAATACAGATAATGTAGCGAAACACTATAATTACATCTGAATCAGCATCATATAAACGGAGCACAAAGTGCCCCTAGCTGTCCATCACAAGTTTTTAATTAAGAGATATAAAGACTAAGACTAAGGGCTGTATTTTGCGTGTCTTAAGTACCAGGTCTTATTCCCTAACTTGAGTAAACTAAAGACCTGGAGGCGTGATCAATGCTCTTTGGCCACTCAGAATAGCCAAATGACATTGATCACACCTCCAGGTCTTTAGACTCTGTAAGTCTGTTTGGAAAAGCGCTATACAAATGAAGTTCATTATAATCCTCATTATTGTCAAAGTACTATGAATGTTCATGTTTCACGTTTGTAATATATCCGGTAGATAAACACAATTATACTTTTTGGGCCATATTGATTCTGACTCAAAATGTGCCTTAATTGCTTCATTACCTTCACCACCTGCGTAGAGACTGTAGATTAATGGAGTCTCCTGATGCACAGATGTGCTATTAGGTAGGCCTACAGTACCATTAAAATGTTGTAAGTCTGTCTTTGGGGATCCTGGCCATTCAAACACAGCCGCCAGCCTTATGTTACGGACAGGCAGTGGTGGAAAGTAACTCATTACATTTACTTAAGTAATATACTTACTGTAAGTACAACTGTGAGGTACTTTTACTTTACTGGAGTATTTACAAATTCCGTAATGCGACACATTGCAGGCTATTTTCCAAAGATTTGTATTCATTTGAAAACTTGAAATGGGATATTGTCTACAATGAGCGCACACACACACACACACACACACACACACACACACACACACACACACACAGACACACACACACTTTCTCTGGTTTGAGAGAGAATGAACATGAACTTTCTCTTTTGGGTCACAAGCTAAAAAGTTTGAGAACCACAGCTGCTATTAAGCTTACAATGGAGATGATTTCCGCGCAGTGCAGAATGGATCTCATAACACCAGGCTCCATGTCATCCATCAGCTGCTGAGGTCAAACTCATTTATGACCTGCTGCTGGATTTCTCTATCTCACTTTTATATTTATCCAGATAGTATATCTGTTACACATTCTCTCTCTCTCAGGGCTATAACAGGAAGGAACATGGTGATATATATCTATAGCATTCTGGTTATTGAATGCATAAAAGACCCTTCTTGCTTCATTCCCTCTGCAAGTGTGTGTGTGCCCACGCACGCACGCACGCACAGTCAGCATAGTGCATGTGTATGCAGACTCATAGCAGTGTGCTTGTGTGGCAAACTTAAATAAATGGCTCCATATCTAAATCCCTTCAGGCACTTATGCCATCATATACCGTATGCTGGGAGTCGGAGATGATGAAATGATCCAGCTGGAAGGATTACTCCGCTGCTGGTGTCCTGTTTGGGGACTGGTGACACATCACCTGAGGGTATACTGTAATTCTTTACTGTAATTCTTTACTGTAATTCTTTACAGCTGCTGCTGTAGCACCAATGTTTGAACTTTATAATCTCACATCCTGTTCCTTTGACCCCCTGTTTAGGGACTGAAACTACAGTAGATAGAGCAGTGGTTCCCAAATTTCTTCGTGTCAAGGACCCCCAAATCAACATTTATTAGGCCACGGACCCCCCATTTGAAAACATATGCCAGTGACGCCGATTTTTACAGCTCTAGCAGTGATTCTGAAACATATGAATTTCATGGACCCCCAGTTTCACACGCTTTATGCTACTGGACCCCCTGATTTAATGGCATTTCTATCTCTGGTACGGTACCCCAATTTATATTGTAAAACCACTGTTAATTTAACTCTGAGAGTGTACAAATGTGTACACTCTCTGAGTTACAGACCTGTAAGGGTCCATTTGGTTCCTAACTATCTATAATTGAGCTAGGTACCCCCTGGAACTCCCTCAAGTACCCCTGGGGGTCCCCACTTTGGGAACCACTGAGCTAGAGTACCACACCTGTCTTTACAGCCACCGAACCGCCTACAGTATAGCCTACACATGAAGAAAAAGGACAATATGTTCATAATTCATTTGATACCTTCACGGTGAGTTGCGATGCATAACCTTTGATTGCAAAGAGACCATGAATTCCATTCACAGCGTATACCATGTATAACCACCACTATATATATATATATCCCTGTATGTGTAATCACACGCCTCACTCTCTGTCTTGTGCCGTGTTGTTTTTGGATTCTGTCTCAACTTTCTGGTCATTAATCTCCTTCTGTTCTCTACCCATCCATTGAGGAGGTGAAGCGCACGCTGAGCTGGGTCTGCTAGACCGGCTGTTACACCACACCTGCAGAGAATAAATCACGCCCAGTGGTGGAAGAAGTACTTACTTATAAGTAAAAGTATCAATACTGCAATATAGAACTATACTCTATTGCAAGTAAAAGTCTGGAATTCAAAATGTTCTTAGAAGTGCTAAAATTAAGTTAAAAATACTCATTATGCAGAATGTGCCTACTCAAGTTTTCAAATGTATAACAATCTTTTGAAATGAGCAGATCTACAAGATCACGATGCGTTGACGTATCGTGAGCTTGTAGATCGATTATTTTAGTAACTAGTAACTAAAGTTTTCAAATAAATGTAGTCCAGTAAAAGTATAATACCTCAGAATTTTACTGAAGTACACCACTGGTTATAGATGCCACTTCTTGGCGAAACTGAGGGAAAAGGAGCCTTATGTTCAATGAAGGAGAGCAGAGCAACATTATGACGATGCAAAAATGTGACTATTTGAATGTCCTGCTGTCATGTTTCTACTGTCATATCCAAATAGACAGGGAGGACCTGCTGTCTGAGTCACTCAGGATGATATATTTGAGCTTGTCAGAGGAGATGATGGATAGCCACAGTCGTTCCCCAGACCGGATCAGATGAATGCAAACAGACAAGTAAAGGCTTGTGCAAGAACAGTAAAGTAATATATTAAATCATGGGTATTCAACCCTTTTCACATCATATTCACATCATATCAGCCCATTGATTTTTTTGAGCCACGGACCACCATTTGATGTGATCTACCCTCTCAGACCCAAAACTTTTGTTATCGTTGGATAAGAATTTGTCCAAAGTTCCATGCTGTATTGATGTTGGTATACCAATAGGAGAGATAATAGTCAAACGATGATAAAGATATTCATTATTTTACATTTGCTATTTGTGTAGACTTCTTTAAAATAAGTAATGTAGACGTTTAACAATTTAATTCTAAAATGAAACCATATCGGGTTCATTTGCCCCCCCAAGGACCGCTGGTTGAAAACCACTGCATTAAATTGTGGCATAATAGTCAGGATCTGCGTTTCTGTGCTTTATTTTGAAGAGTGTGCTTGCATCTTATTTTGAAGTAATGATCTTGTGTTTCCTGTCTTCCATTGTAGTTATTCCTGTCTTGCCTCAAGGAAATTAAATCGATACTACTAGCAGAAGTTCAGGAGCAGGACCTGTAACGAAGTGGTCCTCCGTTACTTATATTTGGCACATTTATGCTTATTTTTGCACACATAATTGTACCAGTGTTTGATTGAAGTATTTATATTTGCACAGCATATGCACTTCAGTCAGTTGTATTTGCACACAAAGGAAAAGTCATGAGTTGAACTGGTTTATTGAAAGTATTATGAACATGGGAGTTGTTTCCTATCCGGCAGGATGGCCACTCAGCCTTGGACAGTACGTACCACCTGGGGAAACAGAGGGATGTTTGGTCATGATGGGCAAGTGAAATACAGTTAAGAATGCAATATGTGTCAGGTCAATTTATATGTGTAATATGAGACTGTGTTATGGGTCATTGAATACTTACTGCTTCTGTTCTGTCTGTTCCAGTGCATGTGTTCGGGCTACCAGAGCACCATATATTGGTCTGGACTGGACCACAGTAAAATGGCCAGGGGGTGTTTGAGTTATGCATTGGAGCTGCTAATGATAATGTGATTTGTGGTTTATCTTGCAATAGTCGGCATAATTGATATTTACTTACCCGTGTAGTGATATAGATTTATAGGCTCATGTGATGTGGGTTATGTGGGGTTCAGAAGCGTTGCATGTTTGACCGGTAATAATGGTAGAGTCTGCACTGATTGTTTCAGCTGCCTATAAAAGGCTGCCAGGAAGCACGTACACACACTCAGTGTTAGATCAGTGAGAGGGCATGGTGGAGCTGCACACCAACATGTCCTATCTGTTTGCTGCTTGTGTCATCATGCCAGTTCCCATGCTGTAACCTTCTTTTGGGAATAAATCACGGTGTGGCTGCATTTTACCTCCTGACTCTGTGCTCATTTCCAGCCGCTTATTGGGCCAACCATACAGGACCACATCTCCAATCAAGTTACCTCCACCTCCAATCAAACTATGTCCACCACTCTCATCAAGCTTCCTCCGATTAGGTCAGCTCCACACACACATAAATGCTCACCTAACCCACTCCTTTCCCTCAGTTCTTTTGTATCACTATATGTCCTGTTTGCACCAGCCAATCCTTGTGTTGATTATACTTTGAGTTCACCTGTGTCTATACATAACCCCTCTATATGTCCATTGTCCATGTCTGTCCGTAGTCCTATATTGGTGTGAGTATGTGTTGAATTATTAAATACCTTTTTGTATTGAACTGCTTTGTCATCCTGCACTTGGGTCCTCTTCTACTCTCACACTGACACATATTAACTTCCCTTTTTCATTACTAAAAAGTATCACTGCAAGTTTATGTCATACAAGTTTACGGTAGCTCCTCTACTTTGGGGTACTCTTTTTAGTGTAGACCTCGAAAAATGGAAGTGTAATTAAATCCTCATAATATATTTTTTCTATAAAATCCGTCGATCCCATATATGTCTACATGAGTTTGTATTGCATTGTATTGGATTCCTGTCCCATTTGTTTAGTGGACTGGTAATTTCCAATACAGATTGACATGGTCAGACTGACACTAAACAGCCACTCTATACCCCCTGAGCCACTGCCATTGTTATTACAGAAATTGTACTACATAAACAATTGTTACAGTAATGAAACATAACCAACACTGCCTTTGTCCTTTTAGTCCATCATAGTGTAGTTTGTTTGTGTGAGTCTGCCAGAACATCCCCGTCTCAAAAGGCTGACTCGTAAACAGCATCCCAATTACTGTTTCCCAAGCTGGATGGTTGGAAGCTAGGGTTTGCCGTTTGAGCGGTTTCATTTGCTCAGTGGTGTGTTGTAGGAGCTTGCAAAATATGAAATGAAAAGGGCCCCAAGCTGGGGCCATAATAACCAAAATATAAAAATTGTTCAGTTGGTGTAACATATTTGTATTTATGTTTTCAATAAGGGAATACGTGTTAGCGGTTATAGGCATATCTGGGAAAAATATTGCTAACTGAATCCCTGTGGAACAATCATGCATGCATCATTTATTATACTGTGTGTGTGTGTGTGTGTGTGTGTGTGTGTGTGTGTGTGTGTGTGTGGTACAAACTTTCCTCTCTCAGGAGGAGGCATGGAAGCGGAGATGGAGGCTTCACCACACCACCCACCAGAAAGAAATGAAAGGTATGAATATCAATGTTTCTAGTTTATTCCTGTTTCTACAGCAAGTACCAACTTTTCAGCATGGCTAGGTTTTTTTTTTTGTGACATTCTTGTTGCATTGTGTAGCCTATTGAACTCCTACAGTATATTGACACTTGCATGTGTGGCACTTGCATGTGTTCATAAATAACATGACTTCTTGGGATTGAAAAGAGGATTTTCTTGTCCAGGAGGCATGGTGAATCTTGTCGACCGGCTCCGTACTTAGCCAAAAATAAAATGTATCTTGTATCTGTCCTAGGGGAAATATTTTGAATTTGATTCCAACCTAGTGGAAGTGAGAATGGTGCGGGCTACTGTAGATTTTGTTGCTGGGGGAACCAGCGATAGTGTGTTAGCAATTTGGGGAAAAACCCTTTAGACCCCCAGGCTGTGTTGAACCCAGGGGTGAAAAAGCACTGCAATAAAGTGTGCAATACAGTCCCCAGGCAACGTCTTTAGCAGGCTGCTTGTACAGACAGACAATGGACAAGCAGAGAGCCAGAGGGGCAGTGTCTTAATAACACAACTGATATGATCCACTGCACTTTAATGGTGTGTGTGTGTGTGTGTGTGTGTGTGTGTGTGTGTGTGTGTGTGTGTGTGTGTGTGTGTGTGTGTGTGTGTGTGTGTGTGTGTGTGTGTGTGTGTGTGTGTGTGTGTGTGTGTGTGTGTGTGTGTGTGTGTGTGTGTGTGTGTGTGTGCGTGTGCGCGCGTGTGCGTCCTTTGCCCACTCCTATTCTCCCTCTACAAGAAATGTCTTATAGGTGTAGGAAACAGCCAAACTCCAAGCTCACAATAGGTTGCATTGTAGTAGATCTGATATTTTTGCAGAATGTTCGCCTATTTTCCCCAAATGTTACGGACGATAGGCCTCATGTGGTTAAGAGTCCAATATGTCACCAAAAGATAACATTCTTCCACTAAGCAGCTGAGCTAGCCCTTATCAGTGTGCATTTAAGGTTTAAAAAGGACCGCCCCACATTGTAAGAGAAAGGCCAATCAATTCCTGTCTCATCAGCACAGATAAGATTTGGGATCTCATTTTGAGATATTCAAAGCTGTTGTCACAAAGGTAAACTGACATTATTGATTAAAACATAGATTATTATTTATTTTTTATCGTTGATGCGCTTTAGTGTTAAACCGCTCAGTCCTATATTTTACATACTGTAAAATACAGGATTAGAACAACAGGATTAGTCATCTAATGACAAAAATGGTATGCTATTGAGACAAGCTCTTTTGAAAATAAAGTAAGCAGGAACTGGGGATGGCAATGAAGGACCTGGGAAATCCACGATCTCGACCGCGGTCAAAAAATGATGATGATTAACACGTTAATACATCAACAATATACAGTTTTAATAATTCTTTGACTAATACGATAGAATTATGACTAATACTATAGTATTATGACCACTGCTATGGAATGATGACCACTGCTATAGAATGATGACCAATGCTATAGAATTATTACCAATAGAATCATGACCGATAGAATCATGACCGATGGAATCCTGACCAATGCGATAGAATCATGACTATGACTAATACTGTAGAATTATGACTAATACTATAAAATGTTGTTTTTATGTGGGCACGCCCACCAGTTCATTAAGTACACCTGGTTTGCCTGGTGGGTGGTGATCCACATTACTTCATTGGCCCGTTTGACCGTCAAGGGTTCAGCCTAACCAGTTGAATGAATGAACGAATAGTTTATTTTTCGGTACTTACATTTTTACATTTTTAAAGACAGGTGTGTTCTAAGGTCAGGTTTAGCACCGAAAAGGTGTAGGCTGAAGCCAAAGCTTATTATGCCTTCCCTTTTTAAGAGTAACATTAGTTACTGACAAAACAAAAAAAGAAAAGAAAAACAGCAGAAGCAGAGAAGAGAACAATTTTTTTTTCTTCTTTTCCTTGTTTTACAAGATGTGACGGGCTAATTAAAGACAATAGGCCGAGAACAATCAGAGCTCCGTCCAAACGAGGAATGAAGTGATAATGTAGTTATGAGTTAATACGCCTTTGCACATAAAACGACTCCAGGGTGTCTAATGAAGTATTGTCACCACATAGACACATGGAAAACTGGACAAATACCAAAATTGTGGCACTCCCACTTTAAGTTTGGACACAAAAAGAATGGATTCTGTTTTTATCAAGATGTAATGGTGTAATTGTAATGGTAATTGTTATCAGAGAGCCAAGTGCGGATTTTGCTGAGTTCAGAACTGAAAGCTTCCTCAATCTGCTTTTTGTCCTACATGAGTTATCAGCGAAGGCACAACGTTCAGCGAAAGAACTAATTGCAGCTGAATTGTTATTTCTTTCGTTTAAAGGTAACAGTAACTTCCCCAGTATACTGCTTCCATGGAGAACCTCACAGTTCACTGTTCCGTTTGCATCTTCCCTCAAGGTAGGATTTCATGCAGTTCACAGACGCATTATCAAAACCAATCGCCCATAGTCAGCAGTGTTGGGGTAACACTGGCATATCTGTTTACACAAAGAATTGTTATGGAACCAAACAACAACTCTGTTTAAGACGGGAGTATTAATCATAGATGTGCAGAATTATTTCTGAGCCATCCAGCATGCCGGTAAGGTAACACAGAAGGAGAATTTCCATAACTATAAAAATGTAAATTAATCACAATCTTTCCTATTTCCTAATCTTTTCTAAAATTTTAAATGGATGGGTTGAACACTGAGATTAACCTACAGTAACATAGCTGTCTCTAAAGGACAAGAGTTGTGATCCATCACTGTTGTGGAGTTGAAAGTACTCCTTCCTTAGTGTTAATATAACCATTTGGAATTCTGAGAGGGTGCACAGTGTGTGTGCGACCACAATCCAAAAAAAGCCCACCAGGGTTTATCCTTTGACACCTGTTAACAATCTTGTTAATATAATATTAAATTAATAATAATAATAATAATAATAAAAATTAAATATATATATATATATCCTCTCAGAGTTAAATAAACACTAAGGATTTTACTGTGTTTTTTTACCATGTGTAGATGCATTTATTTCTCAATCTACTTTCTCCATCAACATTTCTCACGTCCTATCTCCCATTGCTCTTCTCTTCTGACCCTAATACCCCTCTACAGTATCATTTCTCTCTCCCACACATCCCTGACTATTTTCCATGCATACTCCTTTGAATGAATGAACGAATAGTTTATTTCGATCTTTCAGAGAGGGAGACATTATACACACCTTTCACTCTTTTTTTTTACCACCCGAGTCAACCTTTGCTCCCAATAACTCCTAAGCCGCTACCATCTGTTTTTTTCTAGCCATCTCTGACTGGCATCTCTGACATTTAATTTACACAACACTGAGAATAATGCTGTCAAACGACACTTCACAGCTGCAGCATTGCTGTGGATTACTTCTGGTTACCAAACTATAGAATGAACTCCCCATTGCAATTAAATTGCAGACTCACTCCCAATCTTTTGCCATAGTCTTCAAACTCCACATTAGCCCGTAGGGGGGTGGTGGTGGGGGGGGGGGCAGACGTTAGTCCGACTTACCAACACGACAGTCCGATATACGTGGCCGATTAAGACACATGCGTGGCCAGTTAAGACGAATACATGGCCAGTTAAGACACATTTATGGCACCTGCCACTGGCTAATTGAGGAGCCATGGGGTGAATTAACCCTAAACCCCAATAAGGCTAAATAAACTAATCCTAAAACAATAGGGTAAACTTAAACTCAGGGATAAACTGGAGAAAATCTAACAGTGGTTAGATCAGGCTTCCTTCAGATACATGGTGAATGCACTCATTCCTTGCATTGTACAGTACAATGCACTGAAGTCCCCTCAGTCAATCGCCGCCACTCTTGGCCTTGCTCTCTCCCACAATGTTAATGTTAAGTTAGTAAAGTTACACCTATTTCATGTAAATAACATGGTAAAATGTGCAGCATTGGGAGGTAAAGGGGAGACACTTTCATTGTGAAGGAACGACAGGATGAGGAAAGATGTTGTTGCTAATTGTCGAGAGTAATGGCTGCGTGTGATATTGAACAGTCAACTATTCGTATCAATATACGGTTGTATCAACAAAATAATTATGTCATAGGTACAGTATATGGGGGGCCTCATATTTTGGTCTTGAAACGGGCCTCCAGAGTCCTAAGGCCGCCCCTGAGTGCATCAGTACTTGCTAATGAATGGGCAACCGAAAGAGATGGGGAGTTGGATTTTACTTTAGTCTTTTACCCGTGTGTACGCAGTGTGCACGACTGCACGTGCACGACTGAGAAAGAATTAAGGGGAGGGTTGTAGTCTTTTCGCTATTAGGCTGTGATTGACGTTTCCAATTTTAAATTCTGTCCCCTCTGTTGATTCAGCTGTGCTTATAGTAGCGGGCCATACCTTTTGTGTGCACATGCTTGTGGGTGCATGATTGTGTATATGTGTGCCAAGGCTGAACATGCAAATTAGTGCCTGTGTGTGTGTGAGGGGGGGGGGGGGGGGGGGGTCTGCAAGGCCAATATGGCAATGTGTGTGTGCGTGCGTGCGTGTGCGACAGTGCAATGTGTGTGCTTGTATTGTGTATCAGCTCCAGCCACAGAGATGAGTAAGACCAGATTCACAGTAAACCACGTTGCGCACCGAGAGTAGCCTACTGACCAACAAGCTCACAACGCGGATACGATGCATTGTGAGCTTGCAGATCTGCTATTTCCTGCCATTTCTAGGCACGTAATGCCATTGCACCACGTACTATAAATTGGGTTCTATAGAGCGTCGCAGTCCCGCCCCCTTTCATGAAGACGCCTGGCCCAGGAAATGAATCCCAGTGCATTTTTCCCATAGACATTTCAAAACGTATTTATTTAAAGACCTTTTAAGCGTCGTACGAAGCCAACTCTTGTCGTGACAAATCATGACAACACACACATAATTACAAATAATTACAAAGAAAACCAACAAAAAAAGTGTTGTCTACTTTCTAATTCTTTGTTTGGCCTGATTTGTTTGGCATGATTTGTCACGATAAGAGTTGGCTTTGTCTGCGGCGTAAACGTCTTTTAATAAATACTTTCTGAAAAGTCTATGAGGAAAACGGGGATTTCTTTTCCGGGTCTCTCGAGGGAGCGGGACTGCGACGCTCTATAGCGGTTGCCATGGTAAATACACAGCTGTGTGGTTAAGACCTGCAACAGGCTTGGTTTGATATTTTTCTTCATTCTTTGCGGTAGCAGGTACTGTGAGCTCATTTGCCAATGTAAAATGAGGTGGGACATAGTCTGTGATGTCATTACAACTTCTCAGTTTAAACCTCAAATTATCAGACCTGCGATGTCTGGCTTCTTCCCTCACAGATCTGAGTTTACGCTCGGTCACTCTGAAACGATCAGTCTACCGCCTGTTTCTTGGTTGAGAGCTTCACATTGTCACTGTCGGGAGGAAATCTTCTATAAATATCTGTTCCAATGGACTAATGGAGTTATACGGCTCTTAGTTACAAGCTCTAATTGTTGTTTTGAGAATTGATTTTTAAAGTTATTTTACTTGTTAACACATTGAGTACGCCAACGTGCATCAAAATAAAGGCCGCTATAGTGCCAGAGTAGTCTGATCGCATTTACTCTGAAAGCCAAGAACCGGAAATACTTTCTTAAAAAAGTTGACTTGACAAAGTGAGCTCATAATCCCCGATCATCTTAATATATTTATATAAACTCCAAAAAGCGTTCATATTTTGCGGGAGAGACGGATGAGGAGCAGAAATGCAGCGCCAGCATATCGATCCATTCATCACCACGGAGAGCGCCCTGGATGAGGAGATACGAGTCATTCTTTCCGCCGCGCTAACATGGGAGTCAATGACAAGCTAATACTTGCACAGAGCGTTAGCATACGGCAAGCGAAAAGCGAAATGCCAAAAAAAAAAATAGGAATAATTCTGATTATTATTATCTCGCCCCGCGTCGTTTGGACGTCGCTAGGACGTCCACAGACGTCTAAGGTATTACTCGTTTCTGATCCTTATGACGTTTCCAGACGTGTTTTGTACAGAATGTGTTAATGAAGCTTTACATGGTCTCCAGGACTGCTTGCCCAGGTATGTCCCAAACCGCCTCCTTAGGTCCTGCCCTGCTTGAAAAGCCACAAAGAATGGCATTTAAGAAATATCTTTTCACACTTTTTTGACCATACTTTTTCTTATGGCCATTCAGAAACGGCCGACATTTGAACATGATTATCGTTCATGAGGGTACTATATACTTCAGTCCATGCCGTAAAATAGGGCTGACACTGGCATTCAATCTTGTTATACTGCATCCCTTCATTCTGTACAGTTAAATAGACTGACTCTTGTCAACGCTAGAGATAACGTTTGAATAATATATAACCTATGTAAAAGATAAAGATTTAGGCTGACTTGCAGTCAGTGACATTTTGTCCTTCAGTTCTTTGTAAACGTACATTGTGTTGCAGCATTATAGATATTTCAACAAGCAGTGCTGAAATTCTAATCTCAATGCCACTTTATAGTGTGTGGTATTCTCTTGCAGAAGAATTATTCATCATACATGGTTGCTTATATCTGCTAATCTTTATATTTTACCATCACGTATTATACTTAAAATAGGCTACCCTTATGATATTTTAGCTTGTAAGAGCATCTCTACTATAGGCCATATAGCTATTGTTTTGGTCAAGTCTATCTTGTTATGGTTCAGCTTGTCCTTAGTCTCGCATTGCCAGACTGTTGCCTCTTGCAATTTCCAAATGCTACAGTCTGGAGCAACGGAAGTTCTATCACGAGTAAAATATAAAGCGGAAGTGGAGCCTCCTCCCCACTTCCGTTTCGTCTTTACAGTCGCGCAAATTTATCCCAATATAAATCAAAATCTTCTAAGCATCTACAAGAACACAAAGACATTATATATATTTATATTTGCAGAAGAGATTTGGTGTAAAAAGGGGAAAAAGGAAGGGGGCCCCTGAGGGCCCCCGTACGTTAATGTGGTTAAATAAGTGCATCTAAAGTAATACTGTGCCTTCACATACATAAACACAAGTTGTTCCAAATAAGCATAATTATTGGCATCATTATATTGTACTTTTCAATATTAAAGGTATATTCAGTTATTTCACTTAATTCAAATATATTTTTGTGATAATCCTCCCTACTATAGTGTGCTGACCATATCATTAGTTCCTCCCTATCCCCAGTGAACCAAAAAATCCTAGTTTCGGCTTTTGTGGTGGGTGAGAAAGCCTTCATCCAATCAGGATAGAGGGGTCTTTCCTCCAATCAGGATCGAGTGGGGCGGGCCTTGGTGCGTGTGCTGTTGGCCTGTTGCGTGTCCCCCCACTGTAGAGCGTGTGCATGTGCATATCTTATTCCCGGGGCGGACCGTTTTATTTCTCCAAATCACCCAAATCACTGAATGCTCCTTTTAATGACATGTCATTATGCAAATCTCACTGAATCTGTGCTTTCTTGTTTTCCTGAATACGGCTCATCATTTCAATTCAATAGATCTCCACTATATAATCAAAACAACTAGCCATTCAGTATTCATAATGGCTTTGACATAATAGCTATGTGGATACATTATGCATGAATTATCTTGGAACATGGTTTGAAGTCAGCTTATTAGAAAATATATACCCTTGCTAGTTGAATCACACCATACAGTATAGGCCTACAGTAGGTTTTGTTGACTTAGAATAGTTGCTAAATGGCATTGCACACAAACACGTGTTACCATTTGCATGCTTGTGCACATATGCAAACACACGCATACGTATAACACAAACCTTTTGAAGCCAACAGCAGGTCGGCTGAAGTAAAAGAAATTATACCCCTAACATAATGCTTCAATCAATCTTCAATCAGTCAAACAAATGTCTGACATTTGTCATGCAGAGAGAAATCCTCCCAGCGTATTGATCTCTCATGCACTGTCCATCTGTCTTTCTTTTCTTCTGCTACTGTATACCTGCAGGGGAGGGGTTCTCAACCTTTTTGGCCGGCCGGGGACCCCCGGAAATACTTTGGCCATGTCTCGCGACCCCTGTCCCGCCCCCCCCCCCCTCCCCACCGCCAATACAAACTGACTGCATAAATAACCTTATAAACAAATATATCATAAATGAGTACTGAAACTAGATATAAACATTAAGGAAAGTATGTATGTATGGATGTACTGTGTACTATATATACAGTACACTCTTCATTTCCATTTTCTAGCCATTCAGTTAATAATTTGGTGACCCCCAGAGGGGTCACGACCCACGGGTTTAGAACCCCTGTTGTATAACACCCTTTCACCCTTCCTTATCTTTGGTAATGTGTTTCACTTTGATGGATATAACTTTCACCGTGCAGGCTATTTCAAAGCATTCTTAATATATGCCTTATTTTTGTTTTTAATAAACAAGTGAGGGGCGCTCTTATGATCATACGTCGTTATACATCACATTCTGTCCTCAGCCAATCAAAATCATCACAAATGTCATTCCGGCCAATCACAAATTGTGTCCTGACTTTTCAGTCCTGACTTTTGGCTTCAATGTTTGCGTTTACACAGACACCAAAAACTGGGCATAGGTCGGGCTAGCACCCTCCAAAAAATGTGTCACACCATGATGAGTTGAGCTTGTACATCCGCTTTTTATGCTATTTTTTAAGTTATTATTAATTAAGTGTGTGTGTGTGTGTGTGTGTGTGTGTGTGTGTGTGTGTGTGTGTGTGTGTGTGTGTGTGTGTGTGTGTGTGTGTGTGTGTGTGTGTGTGTGTGTGTGTGTGTGTGTGTGTGTGTGTGTGTGTGTGCGCGTGCGCGCGCGAGCACCCATGTGCGTGTGAATACAATGTCAGTGAGGTAGATCAAAACCCCATTGCAATCGGTTTTTAATTTCCCTGAAATTAAATTACTATAGAGGGGCACTGGACTATGGGAAAGTTATCTTGGACATTATAAATCGAGCCTGAAGAGAGAGAGAGAGAGAGAGAGAGTGCATCCACGTGTGTAAGTGCGTCTACAATATGCGTCGATAATATCCTGTAGTCTACAGAATGAGTTAAGAACAGCATCAATCCTGTGCCCTGCTGGTCAGAATGAACAGCCTACTGTAGAAAATCAGCTGTGTCAGTCTGCAGACTGTTGTCCGCATATAGCCATAATGAGGTCATTACATAATAACTATTTCAGAGGGTGATGCCTTGTTCCATAATTTGTATTGATTTGCCACAATGAGTTTATGCATGCTTTATTCAAAATGGAAATTCCTGTAGGAAAAGTGCTTTTCCTGCATGAATTTGCTACGAATTGGCGTGCAGGATTAAAACGTGCTGCGCTGTCTATTAATACTACTGGACCCAGTTATACAGTAAGGATCTGGTGTTAATTATTTTAACACTGTGTTAGTTTAACTCAGAGAGTGTAGGCATTATAGGAACCAAATGAACCCTTAAGCAGCGAGTGTATTCATTGATGCTTGAACATTTATACTTAATTTATACAACGACTTTTGTAAATCCAGGACATTTTAAACTTTCTTTCGGGAAAATGTTTAAGCCTTTCCACTTGCCTGCCTCCACTTCCACAACCATTCCATGTGCTCCTCCTCTGTTGTACGACGGTATCGAAAATGGAAGGTCTACTGTACAGTCTCACAATGCGTATTCAGCACACGACTATAATCTGGTTCATCTACAGTACTCTGACCTGTGCCTATTCTGTGTTTCATGCTCACTGATGTTGCCACTACCACACTACATTTCCCAGCAGAGATCAATAACCTGTTATCCTATAGTATCTTATCTTAAAGCTGCTTACCTATACAGTTCTTGCTGATTGTGCACACTCTGAAAGTGAATGCTTCAACAAAAGATTCAGAACCGTTTAGTACTTTAGTAACAGAGCCTTAAAGTGGTCTCCATATGTGATCATGTTCCGTTTGTGAGGTGATGCCCAGTTGCCCACTGTCCACCCCAGTCTATGGTCCATCCACCGTCCACCCACAAGGATATGCTTCTCAGACTGAAATCGTTTTGTGAGAGCCGAGGACCAGATCTATAGGGAGTGATTCGCAATCGCAGAATGCGATGTTGGTCAGATCGGCGGTTGTAAAATAAATGTTGATATATTCACAAATTGAGATACTGTATGGAGTTGCCTGATGTCATCAAAATGATGTGATATTGATTAATGTTAATGTAGTTATGTTCAATGTAGATTCAGGTGTAGACCACCCTCTGCTTATCACGGCCACTCCCCGTTCTCAATCTACCCCACTTGCCTTCACTCAGTGCATGGCCACTCCCCATTCACAATCACCTTTATCCACTACACCTGCCTCCACTCGCCACAGCCAAACCTTGTTGCAATCACCACAGTATAAATACAACTGTGATCTCTCGGCCAAGGCCGGGCCAACTTTGTTTGTTCTGCTTCACGACAGACCAAACATGGGTCTTTTGGGGCTATTCATTCATTTGCCATCCTCCCCCACCCAAACCACCACTTCAACCTTACATATACATGATGCGACGCATTGTGAGCTTGTAGATTTGCTATTTAAAAAGCCACAGCTGTAGGTGTATGATAAAGGGGTTAGGGGAGGGGCTGATAGTGTGACTATAATATTACTGTTTATTCCATTGGCCCGTTTGACTGTCAAGGTTTCAGCCTCCAGGAAGAAACCCTAAATACAAAGTTAATACACCATTGCACACAAACGACTCCAGGGTGTCTAATGAAGTACTGTCACCTCATAGACACATGAAAAACTGGAAAAATACAAACATTTCGGCACTCCCTCTTTAAGTACATTTTGATGTCAATACCTTTGTACCTTTTGAATTCCGGACTTTTATTTGCAAGAGAGTTTCTACATTGCAGTATTGAAACTTTTACTTAAGCAAAAGAAATTGATTACTTTTTCCACCACTGCCTATACAGGCATCAGCTATAGAGACGCCAGGGAAGTGTGGACAGAACGAAGAAACGGAACAATGAGAGCCAGAAAAAGTAAAAGGCACATAAAATGCAGAAAGACATAAAGGAACACACTCAGAACCGTGTGATGCAGGAGTAACAGAGAGAGTTATTGCCTGGATGAATGCTGTGTGAGAGGCATTCACTTTCAGATACAGGATTTACTGAAGGGCTGTAGAAGTGTGACACAGTGGATCTGGAATGAATTGGATTTCGAGTTCCCCCAGTTTGCTGTAACGTTTACGTTTAGTTATTGTGTTTTCAATGTTTAAACAAATGAACTGTTAACAAAAAGCAATGATGACTGAGGGCCTTATTAGACGATATACTGTATGGCGCACGGTCTAAAACGCAGGCTGCAAAATGCGTTGTGAGGATTTCACTATACGTTATTATCTTATTTCGGCACAAAGCTTGGTATTAGTCATGGGCGTGTTTTGGGCATAATATGTCCAAGACCAATAGTCAATAATGTCCAAGACGGCTGCATGCATGGGGAGCCCCAATTTGATGGTGACCTATAGAGGGTATGCTCATGCATAAAGTGAATGGCAAATCGAGTGACAAAGTGAATTTAATGTTGTTTAAAGTCATTTAATGCAATCAAATAGGACTTTTCTGTTTGGAGGTATGGGCTGTCAAGGACAGAAAGTATTTTTTTGCCACTCAGCAGGCGTTCCCGCATAACTTCTGAATATGATGATGATGTCACGCGCATACCCTCTATAACACAAAACATCACATGGATGCACCTGGGACGTATCCTCAGTGATGTATCCCAAGGTTCCTTGGGCGAGGCGGGGCGGGGCGGCGGTGGCTCAGGGGTAGAGTTCCTGGATGGGAACCGCAAGGTTGCCAGTTCGAACCCGGGCTCCCCCAGAGTTACTGTCGAAGTATCCTTGAGCAAGACACTGAACCCCTAATTGCTCCCGATGTGCTAGTTGGTGCCTTGCATGGTTTCCGCTGCCATCGGTGTGTGAATGTAATGCACAATCTATGTAAAGCGCCTTGGATAAAGGCGCTATATAAATGCACCATTTACCATTTACCATTTATCCACACAAATATACACATGCATGCATTGTGTAGACATATGCATTGTTCATACGCATTTGTTACCTGTCAGCCACCATACTATAGGTAGAGTTGTATGTGCGCATGCGTGAGACGACCGGCATTCTTATTATACTGTGGTGTTTACAGAGTCATGAATGAACCCTGACTTCAGAAAGTGTTAATAAACACGTACAAGAAACCAAAGACTCTTATTGATCACAACATAAAACATGATGTCAGAAGTATCGGACCTGTCGCATCCAAAGACGGAGGACCGCTCGGACGAGTGAATGGACCGGACATTTCCCCGTGGTTTGCTGTGAGTGCTAACGTTAGGAGCAGAATGGCAGAAGGATTCCGCAAACCAGACCCGCTAGTGTTTGACGGCAACATCGCGGAAAACTGGAGGGTATTTGAGCAGGAATACGACATATTCGTCGCGGCAGCATGTTCAGACAAACCTCTACGTACACAAGCCTTCATCCTACTAAACCTCGCAGGCTCGGAAGCCATAGAACGTGAACGCTCGTTCGTATATGCCCCCGCCGTCTACGAAGGGGAGGGGGCGGACGCAAACGAGGTGACCGCCGCCGAAACAAGAGAAGACCCTGAGTGCTTGAAAAGGAAATTCCGTGAGCTTTGCAATCCGCAAACGAATATCACCATGGAAAGACACATATTCTTTACCAGGAACCAGAAGCAAGGTGAGAGTGTGGAAGCTTATGTGAGTGACTTAAGAATTAAAGTGAAGACATGCAGATTCGGAAATCTACAGGACGAGCTGGTTAAGGACAGACTTGTCACAGGCATACATAATGACAGTGTGAGAAAGATTCTATTGCGCAACAGTGAGCTAACTCTGGCAAAAGCAATTGAAATTTGTCAAATTCATGAGCTAACAGAACAACACACAAAGACCCTTGCTGCACCAAGACAAAACACAACAAATGTGGACGTGGTACGTTTCAAGACAAAGCAATCACAGCCACGCCCATTCAAACAAAAGACATACACTGAAAGTGAGAGCTCGCAACCCAATTTTCCCTGCCGCAACTGTGGAAACAAACATGACTCAGACAGGAGAAAATGCCCTGCATTTGGCCAGCAATGCCATAACTGTGGCAAATGGAACCACTTCAAGCAATGTTGCAGATCGACACAGAGCACCCAGAGCACCCACAGGCACAGACAAGGGAAAGCGGTTAATGTAGTTGATACTGCCCAAGGCTCAAGCAGCAGTGATGAGTCATACTATGTCGATGGAGTTTCCATAGCCACTGACGTGATTGACACAGCGGGAGACGAGGAAAAGGAGGAAATTTTCTGCACTGTCTATGTCAATGGAAAGCCCTTGGAACTCAAGGTGGATACTGGGGCAAAGTGCAACGTGCTCTCAAGTGACCTCTTGGCACAAGTAAGATGTAGAGAAAAACTGGACACCTCAAGGAGGACAAGGCTTGTCGCATATGGAGGCGATGAAATCCCCTCAGCCGGCTCAGTGTGTCTGTCCTGCCAGTCAGCACGTCAGCCATACAACCTACGGTTCCAGGTAGTGGAGCGGGACGTACAGCCACTGCTTGGCCTGCGGGACAGCCTCCGTATGGGTCTAGTCACCTTCAGCAAGGATGTACATCAGCTTCGTTTAGAGGAAGAACCTCGTATCTCACACCAGGTGTTTGAAGACTATGCTGACCTCTTCACAGATGATCTGGGCACGCTCCCGATCACCTACAAAATGACACTGGATCCTGAGGCACAACCTGTCGTCAGGCCGGCACGTCGCATACCGGTCGCTATGCGTGAAAGGGTCAGAGCGGAATTGGACAGGATGACCAGCCTAGGTGTCATAGCTCCAGTTTCAGAACCGAGTGAGTGGGTCTCAGCCATGGTTGCGGTCCACAAGAAGAACTCTGATGAGATACGACTCTGCATCGACCCACGGGACTTAAACAAAGTACTCAAGCGGCCACATTATCCCATGCGCACCGTGGAGGACGTAGCTGCACAAATGCCACACTCCACAATGTTCTCCACACTGGACGCAAAGAGCTCCTTCTGGCAGATTCCCTTACACAGGGAGTCTTCCAAGCTGACAACATTCAGCACACCATTTGGGAGATTCAGGTTCCTGAGAATGCCATTTGGAATCAGCTCTGCCAGCGAGGTGTTCCAACACACGATGGAGCAGATCTTTGCCGGCTACCCATGTGCAGTGATCGTCGATGACATCATCGTTGGAGGTAATGGAGAAAAAGAACATGACGAGAACCTGAAGAAAATCCTTGATCGAGCTCGCCAGGTTAACCTAAAACTCAACCCACTGAAGTGCAAATTCAAGCGGAGTGAGATCGGCTATGTCGGTCACATATTCACAAGAGAGGGTCTCAAGCCTGACCCGGCCAAAACAAGAGCAATTGAAGAAATGCCAGCACCGGACGATGTCGCAGCGTTAAGGCGTTTCCTCGGCGTCATAAACTACATGGCCCGCTTCATTCCGAACATAAGTGAGGTCTCGGCTCCCCTACATCAGCTGACACACAAGGACTGCGAGTGGTGCTGGTATGAACAACACCAAAATGCTTTCGACACACTCAAGCGATCGCTTGCCAGTCCGCCAACGCTGAGGTACTACGACGTGCACAAGCCTGTAACACTCACCTGCGACGCCTCCCAGCATGGCCTCGGGGCGGCATGTCTGCAGGATGGAGCACCCGTCGCCTATGCGTCTCGCACCTTGACACCGACCGAGATGCGCTACGCGCAAATTGAAAAAGAACTTTTGGCCGTTGTATTTGCATGTTCCAAGTTCAATGACTACATCTATGGCAAGCACATCCAGATTGAGACTGACCACCAGCCGTTAGTCACCATCTTGTCTAAACCCCTACACACAGCCCCGGCAAGGTTGCAGCGCATGATGCTACGCCTGCAAAAGTACACCTTCCAGCTGACCTACAAGAAAGGCAAGCACATGTACCTGGCGGACACGCTGTCTCGTGCTCCAATGAAGACTACAGCACAGCACAGCAATGAGGAGGCCAATTTTGAGGTGATGTCTATCCAACACATCTCCTCTTCACGCCTTGAAGAGCTCAGAGATCACACAGCGAAAGACAAAGACCTGCAGGCGCTCTGCAAAATCATCCAACAGGGATGGCCTAAGCGTGAAGTCAACCTGCCAGCAGGCGTGCGCCAGTACTTCACGTTTGGAGATGAGCTGACAATTGAAGACGGCGTCATCATGAAAGGACCCAAGGCGGTCGTTCCGCAGTCCCTACAACGTGAGTACATCACAATAATGCACAGAGGTCACCCTGGCACTGAAGCGACAAAACGCAGGGCCAGAGACATTGTGTTCTGGCCATCCATGTCGAAGGACATTGAGAGGGAGACTCTGTCATGCTCAGTCTGCAACAGCACAAAGCCCCATCAACAGAAGGAACCACTCAAACTCCACCCCATCCCGGACCTGCCATGGTCAACTGTGGCCACAGACATGTTTGAGTGGAATGGCCAGCACTACATGGTGCTGGTAGATTCATACTCAGGGTGGTTTGAGATAGACCTGCTACGTGACATGACCTCCACCACTGTGATAACGAGGTTACAGAGGCATTTCTCAGTTCACGGATGCCCCCACCTGCTTCTTTCAGACAACGGAGCCCAGTACACAAGCCAGCGGTTCAAAGACTTTGCCTCTGCATGGGACTTCGTCCACGTCACCAGCAGCCCAGAATTCCCTCAGGCTAATGGACTGGCTGAGAGGGCCGTCCAAAGCGCAAAGAAGCTGTTGGAAAAGTCAAAACGTGACGGCACAGACGTCTTCCTGAACCTGCTCAACGTCCGGAACATTCCACGTGACGCCGCGCTTGGCTCACCAGCTCAAAGACTGATGTCCAGACAAACACGCACCACTCTCCCGATCAGCAAGACACTCCTGACTCCCGCTGTCAAGAGCGGTGGTGCTGTCAAAGCGCAACTCGCCAGAAAGCGACAATATCAGAAGTCGTGGTACGACAGGACGAGCAAGCCTCTACATCCCCTCGCAGAAGGTCAGGTCGTGCGGATGCAAACTCAGCGTGGTCATGACCGTCTGGCGACAGTGAAGCGGATCTGCAAGGAACCAAGGTCCTACATCGTCGAATCGGGTGGACACGACTACAGGAGGAACCGGAGACACCTCCTGCCCGTCCTGGAAGCGCCACCGCCACCGGCATCTCGGATGGACGACAGTGACCAGGCCGCGGTCGCTCCACCGACCAGTGAGCTGTCGCAGAGTGAAGCACCTGCATCTCCAGCCAGGGCCCGAGGCGTCATCGGTGATGGCGAGGTGGTTCAAGGGCCTGCGCCACCCCCCCCACAGCCGGCGGGAGATCTGTACGTCTCACGAGCGGGACGTGTCTGCAGGCCCAACCGTAAGTACATGCAGTGACCGCTGCATGGTCAATGGACTGTCACAGAGACATTCCGCTGAACTGATTGGTATAGGGACTGCTGCTGGACTGTTGACTGTTATGGTGTTCTTGTTATTTCCAGTTGTAAAAAAAAAAAAAAAAAAAAAAGACATGCTTGAACAAGTATTGCACTACATATTGTAATTCACCTGTTTATATGTTGACTCACAAGACAGACAGGATTTGTTGTTTTCACCAAATGTGCCTTGGTCAGATTTCAGTTACACTAACCTTTGGTATTCATTATTTCAAGTTGTTATATGTGCATAGAAACTAAAGAGGAGAGATGTAGACATATGCATTGTTCATACGCATTTGTTACCTGTCAGCCACCATACTATAGGTAGAGTTGTATGTGCGCATGCGTGAGACGACCGGCATTCTTATTATACTGTGGTGTTTACAGAGTCATGAATGAACCCTGACTTCAGAAAGTGTTAATAAACACGTACAAGAAACCAAAGACTCTTATTGATCACAACATAAAACACATTGTAAATTCACTTTGACAGCTTGGACAAGACCAGATGGACATAGATTAGCCTGAAACCACACAGGCACTCACACATGCCTGCATGTGCACGCACATTCAATTTGACAAAATGTAAAAAAAATAAAATAAAATAAACTCAACTGCTAAGGAGCTCATTAGCTCCTCTTGAGTCCTCTAGTCTAAACCACAATGCTCCTTTGAAGACAGTTTGAAGTGGCAGGGGGATCAACACATTTGAGTAAACTGCTCAAAACAACATGATCTGAGCATCTCTGACTGCTGTTTGAAGGCTTTACAATTTGTTGCAACTGCTTGCCTTAAACAATTGGTCATTTTGTCAAAACGAATGCACACAAGCCAAGTAAGACACAATATACTTTAAACTTCTCGCTTATATGTCAAAATTATAAACTGCAATCAAAACTGAACAATTATTCATTATATCAAAATGGCATTTTTAAAATGAAACAACAAAGAAATGAAGACATTACAGTATGGTGCAGACTATAATGGCACCACACACAAGGGGATATTTCAGCATACTAAACAATAAGCAGTGATGGAAAGTTACTAAGTACATTAACATTTACTTACAGTAAGTAGGCTACTGTACTTTCACTTTTTTAATTTCACAATTTCCAATACTTTTACTTCTACTCCACTACTACATCTCAGAGGAAAATATTGTACTTTTTACTCCACTACAATTATTTGAAAACTTTAGTTAGTTAATGACTTTATAGCTTTTAATTATTACAAAACATTTGTGGGTACATTACCCACTTCAACCCTATATACATTTTAGACCATTTGAAAATAGCCGATCTACAAGCTCACAATGCGTTGTGTCGCAACGCAACGTAGAGCTGCCATTTTCTAAATATCTTTATATGAAAACCTGAAATGGGACATTTCTGCATAAATGAATACTTTTACTTTTGGTACTTTAAGTGCATTTTGATGCGAATTCTTTTGCACCATTACTCCACTTTTACAAGTAACAGAGTATTGATACTTTTACTCAAGTAAAACATTTGAGTACTTTTTCCACCACTGTATAAATAAGACAATGCTGAAACATTTTGTCCTGAAAGTATACTGTTTAACCCATTCTGACCTGAGATCAGATTCATACAAGGTTTCCACTGGACACACACTGGTCTGATTAACCCATTCTGACCTGAGATCAGATTCTAAAAAATGTCAGTCGTTCTTCGATTTTTCAAAAATAGCAGATCTACAAGCTCATATCGCGCCACTCGGTGGCGCGATATGAGCTTGTAGATCTGCTATTTTTCAATAGCTAAAGCATAACATGATGCCAACACCAAAATGGGTGCCCGGTCAGAATGGGTTAAATCAACCTCAAGTCTCAATATGCTATTGTTACTGTACACCATTTCCACTCCCTTCTCTCTCTCTCCAGTCTCCACACAATTCTTGCTTGTAATGGAGGAAAAACATTCTGGCCACCCCGCTGTTCTTTTTACCCCACGCCTTTATGTGTGTCTCTCACTGCTCCCACACACGACGCATGCTTAATAACATATCAAGGAGCGTGTTGAGGAGTAGGCCTATACACTTCAACGGCAGTGACAGTGTAGCTGATCACACTTATCTTTTATCACTTCTACTGTGTGTGAATGCAGCATGAGGCTCAAGACTGAGGTTTTATACATATGTGGGTGTGAGTGTTGTTGCACATTTCATATGGTTTGCATTTTGAATATAAGTGTTCTCGCAACAATTGCAAGCAATTTCACTTTTCAATCAAGCTCATACTTTTGGTTCCTTATTGAACTTCCTTCTATTCATAATTTCTTTGTTTTCACCCACAGCTGGGATGCACCTGGTCGCAGATAGAGACCAGACACCAAGAGGCTGGATGCACCTGGTCGCAGATAGAGACCAGACACCAAGAGGCTGGGATGCACCTGGTCGCAGATAGAGACCAGACACCAAGAGGCTGGGATGCACCTGGTCGCAGATAGAGACCAGACACCAGAGGCTGGGATGCACCTGGTCGCAGATAGAGACCAGACACCAAGAGGCTGGGATGCACCTGGTCGCAGATAGAGACCAGACACCAAGAGGCTGGGATGCACCTGGTCGCAGATAGAGACCAGACACCAAGAGGCTGGGATGCACCTGGTCGCAGATAGAGACCAGACACCAAGAGGCTGGGATGCACCTGGTCGCAGATAGAGACCAGACACCAAGAGGCTGGGATGCACCTGGTCGCAGATAGAGACCAGACACCAAGAGGCTGGGATGCACCTGGTCGCAGATAGAGACCAGACACCAAGAGGCTGGGATGCACCTGGTCGCAGATAGAGACCAGACACCAAGAGGCTGGGATGCACCTGGTCGCAGATAGAGACCAGACACCAAGAGGCTGGGATGCACCTGGTCGGCAGATAGAGACCAGACACCAAGAGGCTGGGATGCACCTGGTCGCAGATAGAGACCAGACACCAAGAGGCTGGGATGCACCTGGTCGCAGATAGAGACCAGACACCAAGAGGCTGGGATGCACCTGGTCGCAGATAGAGACCAGACACCAAGAGGCTGGGATGCACCTGGTCGCAGATAGAGACCAGACACCAAGAGGCTGGGATGCACCTGGTCGCAGATAGAGACCAGACACCAAGAGGCTGGGATGCACCTGGTCGCAGATAGAGACCAGACACCAAGAGGCTGGGATGCACCTGGTCGCAGATAGAGACCAGACACCAAGAGGCTGGGATGCACCTGGTCGCAGATAGAGACCAGACACCAAGAGGCTGGGATGCACCTGGTCGCAGATAGAGACCAGACACCAAGAGGCTGGGATGCACCTGGTCGCAGATAGAGACCAGACACCAAGAGGCTGGGATGCACCTGGTCGCAGATAGAGACCAGACACCAAGAGGCTGGGATGCACCTGGTCGCAGATAGAGACCAGACACCAAGAGGCTGGGATGCACCTGGTCGCAGATAGAGACCAGACACCAAGAGGCTGGGATGCACCTGGTCGCAGATAGAGACCAGACACCAAGAGGCTGGGATGCACCTGGTCGCAGATAGAGACCAGACACCAAGAGGCTGGGATGCACCTGGTCGCAGATAGAGACCAGACACCAAGAGGCTGGGATGCACCTGGTCGCAGATAGAGACCAGACACCAAGAGGCTGGGATGCACCTGGTCGCAGATAGAGACCAGACACCAAGAGGCTGGGATGCACCTGGTCGCAGATAGAGACCAGACACCAAGAGGCTGGGATGCACCTGGTCGCAGATAGAGACCAGACACCAAGAGGCTGGGATGCACCTGGTCGCAGATAGAGACCAGACACCAAGAGGCTGGGATGCACCTGGTCGCAGATAGAGACCAGACACCAAGAGGCTGGGATGCACCTGGTCGCAGATAGAGACCAGACACCAAGAGGCTGGGATGCACCTGGTCGCAGATAGAGACCAGACACCAAGAGGCTGGGATGCACCTGGTCGCAGATAGAGACCAGACACCAAGAGGCTGGGATGCACCTGGTCGCAGATAGAGACCAGACACCAAGAGGCTGGGATGCACCTGGTCGCAGATAGAGACCAGACACCAAGAGGCTGGGATGCACCTGGTCGCAGATAGAGACCAGACACCAAGAGGCTGGGATGCACCTGGTCGCAGATAGAGACCAGACACCAAGAGGCTGGGATGCACCTGGTCGCAGATAGAGACCAGACACCAAGAGGCTGGGATGCACCTGGTCGCAGATAGAGACCAGACACCAAGAGGCTGGGATGCACCTGGTCGCAGATAGAGACCAGACACCAAGAGGCTGGGATGCACCTGGTCGCAGATAGAGACCAGACACCAAGAGGCTGGGATGCACCTGGTCGCAGATAGAGACCAGACACCAAGAGGCTGGGATGCACCTGGTCGCAGATAGAGACCAGACACCAAGAGGCTGGGATGCACCTGGTCGCAGATAGAGACCAGACACCAAGAGGCTGGGATGCACCTGGTCGCAGATAGAGACCAGACACCAAGAGGCTGGGATGCACCTGGTCGCAGATAGAGACCAGACACCAAGAGGCTGGGATGCACCTGGTCGCAGATAGAGACCAGACACCAAGAGGCTGGGATGCACCTGGTCGCAGATAGAGACCAGACACCAAGAGGCTGGGATGCACCTGGTCGCAGATAGAGACCAGACACCAAGAGGCTGGGATGCACCTGGTCGCAGATAGAGACCAGACACCAAGAGGCTGGGATGCACCTGGTCGCAGATAGAGACCAGACACCAAGAGGCTGGGATGCACCTGGTCGCAGATAGAGACCAGACACCAAGAGGCTGGGATGCACCTGGTCGCAGATAGAGACCAGACACCAAGAGGCTGGGATGCACCTGGTCGCAGATAGAGACCAGACACCAAGAGGCTGGGATGCACCTGGTCGCAGATAGAGACCAGACACCAAGAGGCTGGGATGCACCTGGTCGCAGATAGAGACCAGACACCAAGAGGCTGGGATGCACCTGGTCGCAGATAGAGACCAGACACCAAGAGGCTGGGATGCACCTGGTCGCAGATAGAGACCAGACACCAAGAGGCTGGGATGCACCTGGTCGCAGATAGAGACCAGACACCAAGAGGCTGGGATGCACCTGGTCGCAGATAGAGACCAGACACCAAGAGGCTGGGATGCACCTGGTCGCAGATAGAGACCAGACACCAAGAGGCTGGGATGCACCTGGTCGCAGATAGAGACCAGACACCAAGAGGCTGGGATGCACCTGGTCGCAGATAGAGACCAGACACCAAGAGGCTGGGATGCACCTGGTCGCAGATAGAGACCAGACACCAAGAGGCTGGGATGCACCTGGTCGCAGATAGAGACCAGACACCAAGAGGCTGGGATGCACCTGGTCGCAGATAGAGACCAGACACCAAGAGGCTGGGATGCACCTGGTCGCAGATAGAGACCAGACACCAAGAGGCTGGGATGCACCTGGTCGCAGATAGAGACCAGACACCAAGAGGCTGGGATGCACCTGGTCGCAGATAGAGACCAGACACCAAGAGGCTGGGATGCACCTGGTCGCAGATAGAGACCAGACACCAAGAGGCTGGGATGCACCTGGTCGCAGATAGAGACCAGACACCAAGAGGCTGGGATGCACCTGGTCGCAGATAGAGACCAGACACCAAGAGGCTGGGATGCACCTGGTCGCAGATAGAGACCAGACACCAAGAGGCTGGGATGCACCTGGTCGCAGATAGAGACCAGACACCAAGAGGCTGGGATGCACCTGGTCGCAGATAGAGACCAGACACCAAGAGGCTGGGATGCACCTGGTCGCAGATAGAGACCAGACACCAAGAGGCTGGGATGCACCTGGTCGCAGATAGAGACCAGACACCAAGAGGCTGGGATGCACCTGGTCGCAGATAGAGACCAGACACCAAGAGGCTGGGATGCACCTGGTCGCAGATAGAGACCAGACACCAAGAGGCTGGGATGCACCTGGTCGCAGATAGAGACCAGACACCAAGAGGCTGGGATGCACCTGGTCGCAGATAGAGACCAGACACCAAGAGGCTGGGATGCACCTGGTCGCAGATAGAGACCAGACACCAAGAGGCTGGGATGCACCTGGTCGCAGATAGAGACCAGACACCAAGAGGCTGGGATGCACCTGGTCGCAGATAGAGACCAGACACCAAGAGGCTGGGATGCACCTGGTCGCAGATAGAGACCAGACACCAAGAGGCTGGGATGCACCTGGTCGCAGATAGAGACCAGACACCAAGAGGCTGGGATGCACCTGGTCGCAGATAGAGACCAGACACCAAGAGGCTGGGATGCACCTGGTCGCAGATAGAGACCAGACACCAAGAGGCTGGGATGCACCTGGTCGCAGATAGAGACCAGACACCAAGAGGCTGGGATGCACCTGGTCGCAGATAGAGACCAGACACCAAGAGGCTGGGATGCACCTGGTCGCAGATAGAGACCAGACACCAAGAGGCTGGGATGCACCTGGTCGCAGATAGAGACCAGACACCAAGAGGCTGGGATGCACCTGGTCGCAGATAGAGACCAGACACCAAGAGGCTGGGATGCACCTGGTCGCAGATAGAGACCAGACACCAAGAGGCTGGGATGCACCTGGTCGCAGATAGAGACCAGACACCAAGAGGCTGGGATGCACCTGGTCGCAGATAGAGACCAGACACCAAGAGGCTGGGATGCACCTGGTCGCAGATAGAGACCAGACACCAAGAGGCTGGGATGCACCTGGTCGCAGATAGAGACCAGACACCAAGAGGCTGGGATGCACCTGGTCGCAGATAGAGACCAGACACCAAGAGGCTGGGATGCACCTGGTCGCAGATAGAGACCAGACACCAAGAGGCTGGGATGCACCTGGTCGCAGATAGAGACCAGACACCAAGAGGCTGGGATGCACCTGGTCGCAGATAGAGACCAGACACCAAGAGGCTGGGATGCACCTGGTCGCAGATAGAGACCAGACACCAAGAGGCTGGGATGCACCTGGTCGCAGATAGAGACCAGACACCAAGAGGCTGGGATGCACCTGGTCGCAGATAGAGACCAGACACCAAGAGGCTGGGATGCACCTGGTCGCAGATAGAGACCAGACACCAAGAGGCTGGGATGCACCTGGTCGCAGATAGAGACCAGACACCAAGAGGCTGGGATGCACCTGGTCGCAGATAGAGACCAGACACCAAGAGGCTGGGATGCACCTGGTCGCAGATAGAGACCAGACACCAAGAGGCTGGGATGCACCTGGTCGCAGATAGAGACCAGACACCAAGAGGCTGGGATGCACCTGGTCGCAGATAGAGACCAGACACCAAGAGGCTGGGATGCACCTGGTCGCAGATAGAGACCAGACACCAAGAGGCTGGGATGCACCTGGTCGCAGATAGAGACCAGACACCAAGAGGCTGGGATGCACCTGGTCGCAGATAGAGACCAGACACCAAGAGGCTGGGATGCACCTGGTCGCAGATAGAGACCAGACACCAAGAGGCTGGGATGCACCTGGTCGCAGATAGAGACCAGACACCAAGAGGCTGGGATGCACCTGGTCGCAGATAGAGACCAGACACCAAGAGGCTGGGATGCACCTGGTCGCAGATAGAGACCAGACACCAAGAGGCTGGGATGCACCTGGTCGCAGATAGAGACCAGACACCAAGAGGCTGGGATGCACCTGGTCGCAGATAGAGACCAGACACCAAGAGGCTGGGATGCACCTGGTCGCAGATAGAGACCAGACACCAAGAGGCTGGGATGCACCTGGTCGCAGATAGAGACCAGACACCAAGAGGCTGGGATGCACCTGGTCGCAGATAGAGACCAGACACCAAGAGGCTGGGATGCACCTGGTCGCAGATAGAGACCAGACACCAAGAGGCTGGGATGCACCTGGTCGCAGATAGAGACCAGACACCAAGAGGCTGGGATGCACCTGGTCGCAGATAGAGACCAGACACCAAGAGGCTGGGATGCACCTGGTCGCAGATAGAGACGAATGCCAGTGACCGAGAACTCTGGAGGATCCTTGTCGACGGCCTGTACCCCGGTAGGGGTGTCAGGCGTAAGTAAGTAAGTAAAGTCTCACAAAATATATAGAGTAGAGTAGAGTAGACTTTTGTTTGTTAATAAAGTATCAGCCCTTTTGGAAGTATTATATTATACTAAATATATTCAGAAATGTGATTGAAATTCTCTCTCTCTCTCTCTCTTTTTCATAGCACTGTAAAGATGCACAAACACTGACAACATGAAATGATTTCCTGAAACAGGGACGTATTCTTGGCAATGTGCTGGTGGAGTTTGATCTTTCAAAGACTGGACTCAAACAAAAACCCCAACAAAAGTGAAAGGTTTTCCTCTGACTTTATATTTCTCTCTCACACACACACACACACACACACACACACACACACACACACACACACACACACACACACACACACGCACACGCACACGCACACACCGCACACCACACACACACACACGCACTCTCTCACACAACCTTTTGAAGATATTTCATCGGTTACATTTCCATATCCTCTCAGTTTATCCTCCAAATTTAGTATTTTATGTCAACTAGTAGCCAGGCCTACTTAAATGGACTGACACATTGTGCAGTATATCTCCTTCAATCCAAAAGTTGGACATCAGTCAGCAGAACTATGCAGGGATGATGTGTTTAGATGAGTCTAATTTGGATAAAATGGAGGCTGAATGGTCTATACAGAATGAGGTGTGTCATCTATATCAAGTTTGTAAATATATAATGAAACAATTTTTAAAAACTCATCTGGGGTGAAATCTGCAAAGTAACTATATTAACTAGTAAAGCAGTGAAATAAAGCAGTGAGTAGAACCACTGTACACCACTGTCACAATGCGACGTGTGTGTGTGTGTGTGTGTGTGTGTGTGTGTGTGTGTGTGTGTGTGTGTGTGTGTGTGTGTGTGTGTGTGTGTGTGTGTGTGTGTGTGTGTGTGTGTGTGTGTGTGTCGTTCCTTTTATCAGACGGGCATGAATCAAAGTCCGTTTCCTTCTATAGTCGTCTCAGCATTTTTCTCAGACTGAAATTCTCTCGTCAGAGACTGAGACGCGAAAAACAGAGAAAAAAATCAGAGAGACAAATATCGATCAATCAATAAATAAATAGATCCATTAATTAATAGACGGAGGATAATTTAGACACCCTGGCAGACCGACAGACTGTTATCTGATACCATCTCCACTGAGGTAAGAACAGAAAGATTATTATCCCTAGATTATCCCTCAAAGGGCACCACCTACAGACGACTGCAATCGTTCTCCCTTTATTCTTTTCATTTGGAACAAATACAAAACTCACGGCACTCCATCTTTAATGTTAATACGAATACTACAACCAATACTATTACTACTACTATTGATACTCATAATGTTACGGTTGTTGTTTTGTCTTGTCTAGAATTCCTCCGGTGTAACGACAGCCTCGGAGAACATTCCAGATCGGGGAGCGTCGGGGAGCGTCAGACCAAAATGGCTTCCCGTTTGACTGGTCAGGAATTAGAGGATCTGTACTGTCTCGTGTGTAGTGGCATCTTTAACCCATTCTGACCGGGCACCCATTTTGGTGTTAGCATCATGTTATGCTTTACCTATTGAAAAATAGCAGATCTACAAGCTCATATCGCGCCACCGAGTGGCGCGATACGAGCTTGTAGGTCTGCTATTTTTGAAAAATTCGAAGAACGACTGACATTTTTAGAATCTGATCTCAGGTCAGAATGGGTTCATCAGACCAGTGTGTGTCCGGTGGAAACCTCGTATGAATCTGATCTCAGGTCAGAATGGGTTAAAGCGCACACGGCGAGAAGCTCAAGCTCTTCTGTCTGGACGACCAACAGCTGGCGTGTCTCGTGTGTCGCGACTCAAAGAAACACGCCGGACACAAGTTCTTACCCGTGGACGAAGCGTCTGGACGTTGCAAACGGAAGGTCCAGGAATCACTGCAGGAGCCTTTAAAGAGGAAACTGATGGCCTTAGAGCTTAACTCTCAAAGAGTTAAAATGGATAACAACATAACAGAAGAACACATGAAGGATCAGGCCAGGAACACAGAGACGCAGATCAAGGAACAGTTTGAGAATCTCCGTCGGTTCCTACAGGAGGAAGAGGAGGCCAGGATGGCCGCTCTGCGGGAGGAAGAGGCTCAGAAGAGTCAGGAGATGAAGGAGAGGATTGAGGCTCTGAGCAGAGAAATGGAAACCCTCTCCAACGCAATCCAAGCTGCCGAGGACCAGCTGAGAGCCGACGACCACGTCTCCTTCCTGCAGAACTACAAGACCACCATGGAGGGAGTCCAGCTCACCCTGCAGGACCCACCGCCGCTCTCAGGAGGAGCGCTGATAGACCAGGCCAAACACCTGAAGAACCTGACCTTCAGAGTCTGGGACAAGATGAAGGACATTGTCTCCTACACTCCTGTCGTCCTGGACCCCAACACTGCTGGTCTTGATCTCATGCTCTCTGATGATCTGACCAGTGTGAGACGTGTAGAAGAGATACAGCAGCTTCCTGAAAACCCAGAGAGGTTTGACCACGACTTCAGTGTTCAGGGTTCTGAGGGCTTTGACTCAGGGTCTCACAGCTGGGATGTTGAGGTTGGAGACAATACAGGCTGGGAGGTAGGTGTGTGTGAGGAGTCGTACCACAGGGAGGGAGACACAGGGAGTGGATGCTGGAGTATAGAGATCTATGATGATAAATACACAGCATGGTATTGGTCCTCATCAGGACATGATGATTATCAGAAAACTGTTCTCTCAGTGAATCAGAAAGCCCGGAGGATCAGAGTCCAGCTGGACTGGGACAGAGGACAGCTGTCCTTCTCTGATCCTGATTCTAACACACACCTGCACACCTTCACACACACCTTCACTGAGACACTGTTTCCATACATGTATAATGGTAATTATGGTGATGATAAGTCTCTGAAGATGTTACCAGGGAAGATCTGTGTCACTCTGGAAAACCACAGTTAGAACGTCTGGCGTCCAATAAAAACACCTCCATAATATATTGATCTGGTATTGATTAAAGGGCTGAATCGTTTTATGGCAGGTTATTCATTATTCATTATTATTATTCAATCATTATTAATATTATTTTAAATCGATTATTTAATTAATGTATCGTTCAGTTACAAAATGAGAAGAGCGCCCCTCACTTTTTGAGGCTCGCTAGCCCCTCCCATGCCCTGCTTTGTGTGTGTGTGTGTGTGTGTGTGTGTGTGTGTGTGTGTGTGTGTGTGTGTGTGTGTGTGTGTGTGTGTGTGTGTGTGTGTGTGTGTGTGTGTGTGTGTGTGTGTGTGTGTGTGTGTGTGCACGTGGTTGTGCAAGGGCACTGTATATGTGTGCCCACATGTGAGTTCATATTAATTATCTCACTTCTCAGCCAAACCTGCATGTGTGCAGATGGAAAAAAGAATGTGTCCCGATTGAATTACCGGTACTCCTTTCTTAACAATTACAGTAGGCTATACACCCACTCTCACCGTGTGCGTACAATACCGTACAGTACAGTACAGTACAGTACAGTACAGTACAGTATACACATAAGCCATCAGTGACTCAAAATACTCAGTCAGCACTATGGGATGCTATAAAAATCTGTTCTCGTTGAATAGAGTGGAGTAACGACTATAACGAGGTAGTCATTTATAATGGTTAATGTACCCTCCTACATGTATTTATCTTTCTCTCTTCCTTGCTCAATCTCTCTCCTGTGTCTCTTTGTTCCCATCTCTCTTGTTCTTCTGACACATGCACTCTCTCTCCCTCCCTCCCTCTCTCCCTCCCTCCCTCTCTCCCTCCCTCCCTCCTTAATGGATAAAATACTGCTGGGATGAATATTTGAGGCGTTATCCTTGTTTTATTGAGCAGAAAGCAGAACGGTTGATGAGGGGACATTCTGCTGCCTCAGCTCTTAGCAGTGTAGCGTGTGTAAATCTGAGCTTATATAGCAAGCAGAGCTCATTAAGGTGGTAAAAACAGGACAGATGCATGAGCAATGAGTTGTGCAGCTTTTAGCTTATTTTCAGTATTTTTGAAATTCTTTGAACATTGTATGGGATTTTAAATTCGGGTGTTGGTGTCAATAGTAACAAGTGAGGAATGATGTTTTATAAAAAAATGTCAAAGATCAGAACAACAAAGAAAGAAGCTGTATTACAGTTACGGAAGCAGTTAAATTGTGTAATAGTTTTGAAAAGGAAATGAAAATGTGTGGTAAAGTAAAATGATTCAAAGAATTACAGAGGCAAATTGCAAACTTCTAAATCAAAACGTGACCAAGGTTGTGACATTCAATCTAGATCTGAGGACAATGACACAGAGTACAGAGGTGTGGTGGAGAACTTCATCAGCTGGCCTGAACAAAATCACCTTCTTCTCAACATCAAGAAGACCAAAGAGGTGGTGATAGACAAGAGGCGACCCCAGTATACCCATCACCCTCCAGGGGGAAGAGGTTGAAATTGTGGACTCCTGCAAGTTCCTCAGTGTCCACCTGAACAAACACCTGGATTGGAGGCTGTCTACAAAAAGGGACAGAACAACAGACTGTACCTCCTGAGGAGGCTCAAGTCCTTTAATGTGTGTAGCAGGCTATACTGAAAATGTTCTATCAGTTCCGTTGTAGCTAGCGTTCTATTTTATGCAGTGGTATGCTGGTGGGGGCATTAAGTCCTGGGAGCTGAACAAGCTCAACAGGATCACAAAGAAGGCCAGTTCTGTGGTGGGCCTCAGGATAAAGGGGCTGCAGTCAGCCGCAGCAGTGAGGAGAATCATGGACAAACTGATCTCCATGCTGGCTAACCCCTCACATCCACTCTATGGTGACTTACAGGACAGAGTGAGTACCTTTAGTTATAGGCTCACCTTCCCTCCGATAATGAACACAGAGCAGTATAGACTCTCCTTCCTGCCAACCGTGAACCGCCATAAGACTATACAACACATAAGAACGTTCCCCCTCAATGCTTTTACATTTTACATTATGCTGCTGTAACGTATCAATTTCCCTGCGGGGATAATAAAGTACATCTCATCTCATCTCTCGTTGACTAACTGTTGTTTGACTGATTTCAAACTGGGCAAATACCAGTAAGACGTCTGAGGGCGAGAAGCGTTATTAGTTATTACAATGGCTATGGCAGTACTCATCATCGACAAAGTGTTTTTTTCTGAATCCAGGCTAGAAAATATGTCCCCGTTTTGAAACAAGGCAAAAGAAAAAAGCCTCATTCAAACAAAATAATTGCACTGGATTAACAAGCCTATAGCCAAATTGCTTGCAGATTGTATATAATTGTGTTTCTTTCGCACATGAAATAGCATCATTAAACAAAAAATAACATTGAATGAGAGTGAGGCACGTGTTCCTCGCTGGTTTTACTTTCCCATGAGGGACCGCTGATGTCGCGTGTGTGTGTGTGTGTGTGTGTGTGTGTGTGTGTGTACGCACACACACACGCACGCACGATAGATATAGGCTATACATAAACAATAATTGCAATTGTAAAATGTTTTATTTGTTTTTCTTTCCCAGAAATGTGGGGTCGCTGGGGGCATGGTGTAATTCAAGAAATATAACAATGTTCATTGACACCTATCTTTGTTATTGGCTTATGGTACAAAATATAAAATGCCACCAGTGTTGATATAATGTGTTGAGCCCCACTGGCGGTGCATGGAGCTCTGAGGAAAGTCCACGATAATTATATAGGGTTTGAGGTCAGATGTCCATGTTTTCTTGTTTACAAAGATCAAGTAGGTGTCCAACCAACACCTACTTGATCTTTGTAAACAAGAAAACATGGATACCATCCTTATGAGAAGGCGATGGAAATGGATTGGGCATGTCATACGTAGAGAACAGGACAACATCACCAAAACTGCACTTCACTGGACACCAGAGGGCAAACGCAAAAGAGGCCGACCCAAGAACACCTGGCGTAGGACAGTGGAGGGAGAGTTGAAGACCCTGCATCACACCTGGGTTCTATAAAGACGCTGCAGGCCCAGGACAGACTGAAGTGGAGATCCTTTGTTGCTGCCCTTTATGCCAGCCGGCATAAAGGGCAGTAAGTAAGTAAGTGAGGTCAGATGTATAGAGTTGCTGGCCGGCTCCATATATATGCAGATCTGGTGATATAGTCTTCTCCATGTATGGTTATCCAGTATAGGGGGTTTGATAATCAGATTGACATACAGTATGGAGCGTGTCACGAGGCGTGACGGACTGACGGCCATATAGAGATCTAAGGGTCTTCATGATGTCACGTGATGTCACAGGTTTGTCGCAGGTTTTCATAGTAAATGCGATCTACGGTCGCAATTATAATTGGCCAATGGGAGGGCGGCAGACCACAGCTAAGTCACAATGACTCACTCAGACATCAGGGGCGTATCCATCCACACCTGGTCCTACTTGGGCCTGCTGTAGGCCCAGGTATTTCCAAACTCGGCCCAGCAAAAAATAAAAAATAACTTTTTTCTTTTTTCCCCCCTAATATATGATGACAGTATATATGATCTCATTGCATAATTTTTTTTTTTTATGATCAGTACTTTATTTTAGATTTTTTACGAACACATAAAACAGAGAACTTAAAATACAAAACAAACAACAACAGCAGAGTACGTATTCATGGACAGGCAAGATAGATGAGATAAACAAATAGAAAGAAAAAAGAAAAAAAAAAAAATTAAAATGTGAAAATAGTTTACATTATTTACACGACCAAACGCAGCATCATCAACCGTATCATAATGTGCAGTAATACAATAAACAATCAAGAGGGCATTGCCTGACCATGGATCACACCAAGGGACCTGCAACATGACTGAGGAACACGTCCCACTTCAGATCATATTTACCCAACTGATTATTCATCTTAAAGGATAACCTCTCCAAAGCAGCCACACTACCGAGCTGAGTGAACCATACATGTGCTGGAGGTAAAACCTCAGACTTCCATTCCTTAACAATGATTTTCCTACCCACCATTAATGCTGTTTGAATCCAGTCAGCTAGAGGTGCAGGGAGGTGTTTTAGTGGCGATGGATCACCCAGAATAAAGAGAGAGCCGGCTCATTGCGTAACTTAATGTGAATGCAATCACTGCATTCAATTTAGCAGAATATGGCAGTGGGTGTATTATTAAATGATCACAGGCATTCTAGGTATATATCCACTGGCACTGCCTAGTTTGTCCATCTGTACCTTGCATGGATTGATTGCTCATGCCTGCCTGATGCCTGACATCATGTGCTTGTTTCTAGAATGTGGCAGATTTGTTTGTCTTCACCCCAGAAACACCCCATAAACTCTTTGTTTATGATTAAATATTAATGAATAGCCTCTCTGAGAGTATCCTAAATGTTAGCCTCACAATGCCAAACGTCTATTGCAAAGTTTTTGGAAAGAAAGGAAGTCAGCAGTCCCTATAGAGGAGCTAGCCTACTGTAGGCCTACAAACAACAGTTGTATCCTGAGGACTTCAGTTTTACTGGGAAACTCCACAACAGCGTCTGCCCTTGATTATGGATTACTACATGTTTGAAGACATAAAAGGTCAGAATTGAATTGTAATGTTTGCTGAATTGATTTTCACTGATTGTGCCCATGTTGTCTGCTGCTATATGCTATGGGGTGCTGGTGCTATCTTGCTAATTTGTAATTTGGAAGTGAGTTGAAAGAAACTATAGCTGTTAATTGTTACACTCTGCAGTCTTCAATACTCAACACTACTTCAATACTAGTAGGCTGCCTGGGAGAGTGTGCATGTTGTTGTTTTATGGTTGTTGAGGAGCGCTCCTATGGCCAGCTTTGAGGGTTTGTGTAAACACAAACATTGTGTAAACACAAACATTTGAAGACGAAGGTGCGATTTTTTGTTTACATTTGGGAACATGATGGGATGAAGTGTCTTAATTGTAGCAGCCTGACATTACATGCACCTGTCAATCTCTAAGACACCTGACTTAATATTTTTAGGAAATTGAAGGCAAACATGAGTATTAATTAATTAAAAATGAGGGTATTAATTAATTAAATCCATTTTCCCAGGCCACGGTAATAATTAATTCCTGCATACACCACTGTCAACCATAAACAAAGCCGATCTAGTTGTTCAGAGCCACAGATTAGACCGCTATGCCCATATACAGTATGGTCAATCATGTGAATATATGGGACCAACCAACTTCAAACGTCAAATTGCCTGCGTGCACAATACTTCTGTGCCTGCGTGCACACAACCATGAACGAACACGCACACACACACACACACACACACACACACACACACACACACACACACACACACACACACACACACACACGCACGCACATGCACAGACTTTGGCACACTTTAACCTCTAACGCCATGTGTCGAAGTTGCAGGAACACCTTGTCATAGCAGAAGGTTTTCTTCTTCTGCATTAAGCTAATTGGAGTGACCTTCTGTGACTCCCAGACAGGTAGCTAACAACACCATATGCCATTATTCACTTACTGGATGACTGCTGTATTAATTAAAAACATTCCTTGTCAGGCAATTTAAAGGAGGAAAGGAATATGGCACGATGAGGCTGTACTGCCTTGTGTTATTTCTGCAATCTTGCAACCTCCTGAAACCTCTTGTCACACGTGTCTCTTTGTCTCTCTATCTAGATTATAGATTTTTACACATTTATAATGTTCTTATATTGATCATAAGACCCAATTAGCCTACTACTGAATGTCAAGTCCAGGAGCAGGGGCAGGATCCTTTTCTCGACCCGACGAAATGCCATGACGTTGCCATGACGTTCGCCGCGACACCCGCCTGCTTTCCGTGACGACTGGGCCGTGTGTCATGACGCATGGCCCAGTCACGTGGTGTTTTGCCTTTCCCCACAGATCCATGATTAACAAAGTGTGTAATGGCTTTTGTTAACAAATGGAGGATTCCATTTTCCACACCCACACTCCCAAGACAGAGTAGAGAGTTGGAGTTCATCCTCACTTCACAACTAATATCCATCACTTTCACCTCAGTGACATGAAGGGGTCTCTATTATTGACATGGTGGGCCAGGTTTACCTCACCCTGCAACCTGCCATCTCTGCCTCTCCATCTTTCTCTGGCTCAATACCTGTCTGAGTCTTTTACTTTATTTTGGTGTGTGTGTGTGTGTGTGTGTGTGTGTGTGTGTGTGTGTGTGTGTGTGTGTGTGTGTGTGTGTGTGTGTGTGTGTGTGTGTGTGTGTGTGTGTGTGTGTGTGTGTGTGTGTGTGTGTGTGTGTGTGTGTGTGTGTGTGTGTGTGTGTGTGTGTGTGTGTGTGTGTGTGTGTGTGTGTGTGTGTGTGTGTGTGTGTTGACACTTTTTTGACACCTTTTTTATAAACAAATCAGTAATGTTGTAAAAGGCAGATTTTACCAGCTACCATAGCCAAACTAAAACCAATTTTAACCCACACAGATATGTGTGGGTTAATATTGATACAAAACAAACATTACTTTTATCATTTATATTACGTATCCAATGGGGAGCTTATAGTAGTGGTAATCACAAGGTCACTGGTCCCTCCCCTCCAAGTTAGTAACAGTTTTAACCAAATCTTTTCACACTGACAGACGCTAAGGTGCTTTATGACAATGTGCTTAGCCGGCATTATACAGAATATCACAATGTCAGATTCCAATCATGCTGGGGACTATATGCACGCACAGCGCCACAGCCACAGCGCCACACACTGCCTTGAGCTGAGCGAAGCATGAGTAAAGTTTGTTGTTGCAAATGCTGACATGGGAAATAACTAGTGGGCTAAGCCTGTCTCCAAAAATGTCAGCAGGGTGCAGAGAGGAGAAAGTTGTCTTGAAAGAGAGCCTGTTGGGACACTGAGGTTCATTCAGAGCTCCTGGACTTTAAACTCGCACGGTTCCTTTGGCGCACATTCGCTGAGGCAGCAATTCATTAACATACATATGAGAAAGTCTGTACACCTGAGATTTCAGAATTGTCACGTTTAAAACTCTATAATTCAGGTCGTTTGTGTGTGTGTGTGTGTGTGTGTGTGTGTGTGTGTGTGTGTGTGTGTGTGTTGAGTTGGACCATGGTGGACAGAATTTCAATATGGGAATCCTTGTTCATCCTTGATGTTTAATTTGCACAGAGTGGTCAATTACTTCTGAGACAGATGGATTTAGAAATATGATAATAAATGCAGCAAAACAGATGAGTTTGCACAGGAATGACACAGGGCAATTTAAGGCTGCATATCAAAGGCTTAGGCCCTTCACAGATTCCTTGATTGTGATTACCTCAACACACACACACACACAGACAAACACACACACACACACACACACACACACACACACACACACACACACACACACACACACACACACACACACACACACACACGCATATTGTATAGTATAATCAACAAAGGAGGTTATAGGCAATAGAGGAAACCCCATGGGGTCACCAAAATCTGTAGAGCTCATCCCGCCATCTGCCTCCTACGGGATATAATATTGTGTGCTATGACATTTTGGCCTGACAGTGGGCTAAAATAATTGGACCACGGCAACCCGAAAGGAATAATATTGACCAATAATTGAGCACAAGATATGTTTGCTCACAAATGAGAAAAGGTTTCTAGAATGTCAGTTAATTCCCCAGGTGCATTTGACCACCAAGCTTTTCTGCCTCTTTTTAACTAAAACGTTTTTCCAATGACATCAGCCAGGTTGAAGGTTTCTGTTACTGCAACAATGAATAGTGAACCCCTCGGCTAAAACGCAGCACAATTATATCAGTTCAAATAAACGAATGATATGCTGTGCATTGCAAAATCAGTTCTTTACAATATTTTGTGGAAAATATATATTATAAAAATCATAACTTGTTGACCTAGTGTCTGATGCAGTTCGAAAGTATGTGCCATCTAGTGCAGCAATGTATAAACATTCAAGAGTGTTACCAGATTGGTTTAGCTGTGCATGCAATGTCTTTGCTAACATCCCGAATACACCTGATGTTGTCTTTGTTGACACCAGACACAAGGAGGTCCTGATTCTGGAGGTGGGCTGTGTCTTTCATTTGTACATGGACCAGGCATTCCAAGATAAATATTCTAAGTATCAACCATTACTTGGAAGCATAACAAACTTGGGGTATCGCTGTAGATTTGCCATACTGATATTCGGAAGCCTGGGCCAAGTGCATAAACTGACCATGAGTGGAACTAAGAATAGCTGGCATGACATAAAGCAAAGCCAAACAACTTGCCAAATACTGTTCTGTCTCGTCTGTTATAGGCAGTTTGTCTGTGTGGAGAAGGAGGTGCCATGTGTAAATGGAAGGCGGGGCTTTTCAGAGTAAAATCTGCCTCATCTGCTGGGCACTCTTATTTATTTTGAAAGATTCCGGGGCATAAACAGTGTACAATTAGAATAATTGAATAATAAATCCTGATGCTGTAAACGCCACAAATGAACGTACAGTAGTAGGTATTATATGCAGAGGCAATTTCACTCGAAATACAAGCTTTGACTTGAGAGAGAGGCGTGGCACTGTGCTGTGCACAGTTCCTTCAATTGTTATTCAGAGTTGAGCAGGCAACAGGCTGCTGATGTGAACCTTCGAAGAGATGATGACTGACATTTGCAGAAGGTCAACCAGGTGCGCATGCACACACGCACGCGCACACACAAACAAATAAACACAAACAGCTGGTTGCCTCCAGGCAAAAGGTGAGCTCAAAAAGGTAGAGTGGCCCTGTGCGGAACAGAGTTCCAGGTGTTAATAGGGCCTGCAACACCTTCTCCATAATGTCCATCATTATGTGGTATGCACCCATTAACTAACTTTATTTCCACACATTTGCAAAGTGAGCAGCCTTTGTCCTAAGAGTTTTAGCTCCGAGTCTGAATCTAAGCCAGAATGAGAATCACACAAAAGGTTGAAGGTGATGAGATAGCAGGGAAGAAGATGAAATGCAATACGAGTTCAATAGACAGGAGCAGGCTGAATTGATTAGATTAGATTAGATTAGATGTCTTTATTATCCACAAGAGAAAATAGTTTTGCTCAGGTCAATGCATACATTCAGGACAATACAGGACAATAAATAATTATACAAATACAACAAAACACCCAGCAAAGTACTAGTAAAATAATTCAATTTCTTTTAAAGCTATTTAAAATATAGCAAAGTCTCTCTCCACACCATGAAACACTCATAATGTGTGTGTGCGCGTGCGTGCATGTCCATTATCAGCGCTCAGTCCAGTTCATCTGCCTTTGTGTGTGTGTGTGTGTGTGTGTGTGTGTGTGTGTGTGCAGGTGCTCCGTAGGCCAGGTGTAGCTAATCATCACTGCTGCGCTTAATGGTACACCTCAGTAATGGCCGCACTCAGGCAAGGCTCTGTGAATTTGTCTATTGGGGGTTTGTGTTTGTTAAGGAGCCTAATGGCAGAGGGGATGAAACTGGCACTGCCCTTTGCCTTCTTGAATCTCGATGCAGTGTATCGCCTACCCGAGGGCAGGACCTTGAAGCAGGTGCTGAGGTTATGAGTTGTGTCTCTGTGACCTTGAAGCAGGTGCTGAGATTATGAGTTGTGTCTCTGTGACCCTGAAGCAGGTGCTGAGGTTATGAGTTGGGTCTCTGTGACCTTGAAGCAGGTGCTGAGGTTATGAGTTGTGTCTCTGTGACCTTGAAGCAGGTGCTGAGGTTATGAGTTGTGTCTCTGTGACCTCGAAGCAGGGGCTGAGGCTATGAGTTGGGTCTCTGTGACCTTGAAGCAGGTGCTGAGGTTATGAGTTGTGTCTCTGTGACCTTGAAGCAGGTGCTGAGGTTATGAGTCGGGTCTCTGTGACCTTGAAGCAGGTGCTGAGGTTATGAGTCGGGTCTCTCGCGATCTTTCCTGCTTTCTTCACTGTCCTCTGGTCGTAGAGATACTGAAGGGCAGAGCACTGCATCCCACAGAGTTTAGACCCCACGTGGGTTACCCTCCGCAGCTTAGCCTCTGAGAGCCCTCCATACCAGGCCAGGAAATAAAAGGTAAGGATGCTCTCTATATGGCAGATGTAAAAGCTGTGGAGGATGGGGGGGGGCAGCATTTATGTATCTTAGCCTCCGTAGGAGGTAGGTCCGCTGCTGGCACTTTGCGAAGATGGCCTGTGTGTTGTCGTTAAAGGTCAACCCACTGTCAATAGTGGTCCCGAGATATTTGTGGCTGCCGACCGTCTCCACCACCTCCCCACCGAGGTCATCCCTCCTCCGGTGGGGGGGTTATGAGGAGCTCCTTGGTCTGGAGATTGAAGAAGAGAGGCATGGACAAAGTATTTTTTATGAAAACTACACAGCGTATCTTAAATCGAGAATGATTTGAGAATAAGATATGCTCCGATATATCACCTGCTCTTCCCAATTTCAGTTTATAGCTAAGGATTATTTATGGTTCAGTGGCCATGAGTGTCATATGTCACTTGAAAGAAATGCCATGATTTCACACTTGACACAAAACAACAACAAAAAATAATTGAAATGCCTTCCAACTGTTTTTTGTTTTGCCATGAAAAACGGTACCATATGCTGACTGTCATAGTGGTTGATAAAGCATCCAGGTCCACTGACTTCTAAACACATTAAGTATTTTCCAAATAAATAAGTGTCTTCTGCATGTGTATTTTCTCCAAGTCATCGCTAACACTTCAGAGTCATCAAAGTCTAAAGAAATATACTCACCATTACACCACTTCTTTGGTCGAGTTTTCCAACACGACATCTGACATTGGTAGCGCACTGGGGACATAGATGGACCAGGAAATAGTGAAAGCTTTTTTTTTTTTTTTTGTCGCATCGACACAATATAATGAACATTATACGCTTATTTCTTATTTTTTAAGGGTTCATGAACTGAGCTCTTCCACATACAGTGCCAACTCTGGAGTCTGGACAATGCCCAGAGAATCAACTCGAGACATGGTTTGAAACCTTCACATTCTCTCTTCTTTGACCCACTCCTCATCAGGAATTCCTGATTTTCTGACTGAACACAGAGCCTGCCATGACAGAGTCCCCGCCACCAGCACTACCAGCTAGCTTGTTAAATTTGATTGACAGAACCAGATACACATGGTGACTGACTGAGAGGGCAGTGGGAGGGCACTGTGGCTTGGAAATGGAGACAGGGATCTCCGTTGCATGGGCATTGCATGAAAGTAATATCAATAAATTAGCTTTCAGCTCGCCAAAGGCTGTTGGACTACGGCTCATGTAAAGGTTAAAAGGTTAAAGTCCTACTATTTGTCACATACATTTTGTTCTCCGCATTTGACCCATCTCTTGGAGCCTTTAGGACGAGTACAAATCACATTTTGCTTTATACTTGTGATTGATGGCTCAAGAACCTTTTAAATATTTCAGGGGTCTAATGCAGGGATGGATGGATACATGCATGATGAATGCTTTGAAATAAATGTCCAGATTCCATATTATTTGTTACCCTAGTCTCTGCTGGAGGATGCTGATGCATTTTAGTGTTGACAATTCCGTAAAATTTATACCGCACGTGTCATGCCCCAGTAAGAACATCCGTCAACAGTATAGAGAAACTTTAAACTGTGTATGTGTGTGTGCGAGCGAGCAAGCAAGTTCTGTCAGGCTACATTGAGCCTAGCTAGGGGGCTATCTGCTACTTTTGATACTTTTGTGTGACGCTTTATAATATGATCAAGTAGGGCATTCATTTACAAAAACAACACAAGAAGTTATAGTGTGACTATGGAGATAGGTTTGTTTGCATGCTTATCTATTTATGCAAGCAATCGTCAGGCTGATTTATGCATTCAAACGAGAACAGTCTGCCGTGCTGTAATTGTCAGACATTGTCAGTACAATTGATAGGTGTGTGTGTGTGTGTGTGTGTGTGTGTGTGTGTGAGACACCCTGTGTACACACGGACATCTGGTTAATGTCCTCCACAGACATGATGACATAGCTGATGGATGGCAGAACTAGGCTTGAGGCCAAAAAAGATACATCACCTGATGTATATTAAGAGAGGAAAAATACTTAAACTTCCCTCATGTGTGATTTTTCTTTCATTTCCTTGGCTGACAAATGATTTACATCAAGGGGACATTGTAATATCCTCAAAGTCCATAGACTTTTGGCTGGCAAACGATTTGCGTCATAAGTGCCCGTAAAACAATTCCCATATAGACTTGGCTGCCATATGACTCAAAAGCCATGCATTGGAGGGGCTATCTAGCGCCCCTGCATGGTACTGTGTGACCAGTGGCCATCATGAGGACAGTACTATAGTCATCAGTGTTGTTTAAACGCCTCGCAGTGGCCTTGTGAGCTTGTAGATCAGCTACTGTATTAGTACAGTATAACTCTGAGATCCCCTATAACGGGACTCGAACATGCGACGTGCTGTCAGGCCAAAGCCGATATGTGGCATGTTGTGCCTGGACCATTTGGCCAGCGGACCCCCCAAATCGCGATTTTTAAGGGCCACTAGCCCCTCCTATGACCAGCTTTGTCTGTTTGTGTGAACACAAACACGATGATTTGATTGGCTTACCACCCCATAGCGATGATTTGATTGGATATTGAGGGTAAAAAGTGAGGGCAGAAAAGTGAAGACGTCAAGTGATTGGCCGGAATGACATTTTTTATGATTTGATTGGCTGAGCACAGAATGTGTTTTCGCCCCTCACAAACTCACAACACATCACATTAGGATGTGCTTTAGCTTGTAGATCGGCTATTTTCAAATAGTCAATGTTTATAGGTTAAACAGAGGTTAAATCAGAGGTTAAACTGATGCCAATTTTGCTGCGAACCAGATCCCATTTTGAGAACCATGTCTGGGTTTCGTTATAGCTATGCAACCATAAAGTAGGTAAACTAGGCTACAATAGTTATGGCTGCATGTATCGTCCAGCTTTCATTTCTGGGGCTGGGCACATCTGGGCAATCTGATTAGTCAGAAAACTGGTTGCATATTTTATTGAAACCTGAAAAGCACTCTATTCTTGAGAGAACATACATTATGTATACATAATGCCAATTAGTCGTTCCTGTAAGCAATTAAATGTTTTCTTAGTTCCCATTGTTAATTTGTTAACCACACTATAAGAAACTGACACCAATTCGTGCGTAAAGCGCGCACAGTGCGTGTGGTGTGATACTGCGATTGTGTGGAGAAGTAAAATACTGGGCGCGATTTGTGAGAATGATGGTCCCCTGCTGCTGGTCTGACAGCCAGACAGACAGAAGCTTCCCCAAGAGCTGCTTCTGCGCTCACAGGAACAGGAGGGGGGGAAATGTCTGTTTTTTGTTAAAAGTCCACAGATGAGCTGCCTCTTTCTTTCGTGACTCCAATTTAGACCTTCCCTTGTCCAACGGAGAGGAAACACCAGTGCCCGAAAAAGTCGAACTTCGTTATTTCCTGAACGCCAGCTGCGCTGACAGACACTATATGCATATCAAACATAATTGATAGATTACGGAACAATTTATGGAGCAATTGACAGATTACGGGACACGCTGAGTGAGTGACAGATTAACCGAACAGCATTTCAGTCCGCGTGTACGCTATATTACGTTATGCTTCAAGTTATTTGTACTACCGCGTGTGCCGTGCTGTGCCACTGAACTTGAGACGCGCTGCCTGCAACTCCTCTCCGCGGTTGCTTCATCTCATCAGAATGGTTCCACAGCTGCTCTTCATCCCGAACTGTCGAGTAACATTAGAAGCCTAGTTTGGTGCGAGTAATGTCTCAATGAATATCTGTTTGGCGTAGATTTGGTCGAGCGTTCATTCTTTCTTCTCCGGCGGCGGGGGGGAGTTCTATTTGAATTGATACAGACTCCTCTCGACTCGAGGTTCTACAAAATGGGAATATACCTATATTTACTGCTTTTGCAGTGTTTTGTCTCGAGTTTTGTGGTGTGCAACGCGGTCGCTTTCGTTGAGGAGGCGCCGGCCGGCAGATCACCGGACGGGTACTGCGGTCGTATCCTGCGGGCGCAGACACAGGGGACCCGGAGGGACGGCTACCACGAGTTCAGGCTCCGAGTGGAGGGGGACCCGGAGACCTACCAGCCCGGGAGCACCTACAGGGGTAGGCTAAAGTTACATTTATACTCATAAATCATAAATATACATAAATTGCACACAAAAAATAAGAAAAAAAATTGGCATGGGGTCTTTGTAAAATGCACTGCACAATGCACAACCTCATGGCATATGATTATGAAGAATCCCAATAGAAAACAAGCCAAGTGCTTTCTTGGGTGATTTTAAATCCTCTGGGCAGAGTCAGACCTTGTATTGAACTGTACTTTCCTGTGCTTTTTTCTGCAAACTGTTAATAAAGTATTCAATCAAACAACCAACCAGAACCAACCAATCAGTTAATTTGCCTTGCCTGCCTTGCCAATCAGTTAATTTAACACCGACTAGTGTAGGCTACTTGGGTCTACATTAAATATCATCACCCGTCCATTTGGTAGTGTAACATTATTACTTGATTTGTAGGCTAATTTGCACTAGAGTGCTGAGCTGCTGATTGTACACATTAATTTATGAAATTATTTAAATTTTAATGTGTGCATGCAAAAATGTTGCTAACTGTAACAGCAGCTGAAGGATGTTATCTGTCACCCTGTCTTTATCTTTCTCTCTGTTTGTTTGGGTTTCCTCCTCATGCTCCCTACAGGGAGGGAGGGGTGTGGCCTTGATAGGAGCCACTTTGTGATAGCATTTCTGACCTATATTTCTTCTTAATTTATTCCTCTTTATTCCCTTAAGTCAGTGGGTGAAGAAGTTGGACTTGAGCTTGAAAACTTTTTCAACTTGAACAACACACACATACAGTCTTGTGGTCAAGTCTTGTTTTAAAAACTCAGTGAAGTGCAACATCTCTTAAGTCCAGTGAGTCGGTGCTGGTGCGATGAGGAATTCAAGGAGATTATTAAAATAATATTTCTGCATTGGGGTGTCCAGATTATGAACATGTGACAGTGTGCGTCAATCTTTGTGGCTAAATCTATTCAACACAATTTACAATTGACATTGAATATCTGTGAAATACACACATTTACTCCACAAGTCTTTAGTCAGAATGTAATACTATTTTGTAAAATTATACTATATTTTTTCACTACGTGAGCAGCTCTCGGGGTGTGGCATATCAACATTTCATTAAATTCATTTTTTATACTCTGAGTGAAATCAACACTCAATTTACAGCTCTATAGATACAGCAACAGACTGAGATTTCTTGTCACCCTTATGTCTGAGGTTCTGAGTGCCTGTTATAAGAAAGTACTCAAATGGTGTGAACGTCATGACGCATGGGAATGTCGTCAGAGAGATATAACACAACGGTAATAATAAAATAAACGCAACACAGGACAGTCGGATACAGACTGTATCTGTCCTGCGTTTCTTACCTGCACTACTGCAATGACAATGGCATTTCCCTTGTGGGATAAAGCTATTATCTACTTATCTAGATCTATGGTGTCACCCTGCATCCAACAAAGTGACCCACTGTATCACACACATGCACGCACACATACGGCGTAAGCACGCATCATGCTGATGAATTGAAAATGGAGGACCCTGGTATAAACAAATCTTAGTGCTTCTTATGGTTTTATCCTCGTAGCTTTGTTTGACTCATGCTTACGTTTGAAATGTATACTGTGAATAAAAATCGCACGCACGCAGACACACGCAGACACACGCAGACACACACACACACACACACACACACACACACACACACACACACACACACACACACACACACAGAGCAGGCCCTGGATCCATAGACAACCTTTTATTGGACCCACGCTACAGTGTGTGTGCTGAATAATGCAGTGCCATTAATGTAGTAACATTATTACTGTATATGTCTTCTCCACACAGTGACACTGCTGGCCTCCAGTCCTAACTACTTCAGAGGTTTCACACTCATCTCTCTTAAGGAGGGAAAGGAGGGAACCACAGACGACGACTACGCCGGCCAGTTCCAGGTAGGGAATAATAACACAATGGTTGTTACTAATATGGTCACCCTATAAAAGAGTTGTTGGGCATGAGTTTGGTATGGTTCGGGTTCGGGTAAAGATCTGGGTACGGTGTTCCATCGGGGCCTCCATCTTTTCCAGGGAGCCCCCCAGAGCGGCTGGCCAACGTTGAAGCCGCCAAACTCTACTGTAGTATAGTAACACGAAACACGGAGCGCTCTAGTAGAGCGCTCTTCCGGTTCTTCATCGCCACTGAGCAACTTCCATTGAAATGAATGTTGGGGGGGCGGGGCTGTCCGCTCTTGAGTGTACAGGATTTGATGAGGTCAGATCAACATAATATGGAATGTCGAAACAGGAAGGACGGGTGGGGAGGGATCAACATACCGTATGGAATGTCAGAACAGCTTATGGAGATTTAAGGGTTTGAGGTCAGATGTAGAGTTGCTGGCCGGCTCCATATATGCAGATATGGAGATCTAAGGGTCTGATGTCGTGGGTGACTAACTAACAGATGGACGGACGGACGGACGGGCGGGAGATTGTCATAGTAAATGCTACCTACGGTCACAATTACTGGTGTAGCTTACATTGTGTACGAGGGATACACCAATTCACCCTTTGTCAAAGTGTCCTTGGGCAAGACACTGAACCCCAAATTGCTCCCGATGTGCTGGTTGGTACCTTGCATTGCTTCCGCCGCAATCGGTGTATGAATGTGTGTTTGAATAGGTGAATGTAATGCATGTAATGCACAATCTATGTTTCACCTGACAAAAAGACCAGACATGTAAAGATGCATGGTACAGTATAGCACTCACCAACATTACAACAAATGCTAACGTTTTGGCCTAATTGGCCTTCATCAGTGCAATGATGAACACATTCATGTTATCAATAACATATATCCAATGCTCCGAGTGGATATACTGTCTGTGTACAAGAACGCCAGGCGTGTGGAGCGTGACTACTTGTTGACAACGGTTTAAAGTTATTTAAAGCAGACTGTAAACAAAGTAAAATCCAGTATAGACTAGTCGCGTCCGTTTTCTCCGGTGTGTTCATGAGGTTTTTAATGGGAGAAAAGCTCCACAACCCTCGCAACCCTCCTACCATCTAGAGAGAACCATAACGCAGCAGGGACAGGCTGTGCTTCGAGAAATAAATAAACCCATTGTAGTGTGTACCCACCTGATATGCAGCAGAGTCGTTTATCTGACATGTTTTAATGCACACGGGACTCCACTCTGCTGCTTCCTGTAGTCATACAGGGGGTGAAGGAGTTGCTGCTGCACAGACAGCTCTGCAGGAGGGAGGAAGAAGCTTCCCAGAGATAGACTACATAGTTCTGTTGCAAAAAGAGAAACTAGTTCTCTCATTTGTTGAGTTCTTCTGGGCTGACACAAACATGACATGTTTCCAACGGATAAGCGCATATTCCCTCCAGTGAAGGCAAGGGAAAGCGGAGGAGCGAGCGAGCGAGCAAGGGTGGGTGAGTGGGCTGGTAGGTAGGGGGAGAGTTAGGTAGGCCTAGGGGGAGAGTTGTAGAAAGGCATGAGAAACGAGAGCGAGTGATATGGAAAGGGAGGAGAGAGGGGAGAGAGAGAGAGAGAGAGAGAGAGGGGATGTGATGTATTTTGTTGACTAGTAGTAACTCAGCTCCTACTGCGCTGGAGAGCTCCTGAGGAGAGAGACAGACTTCCTCAATTACCTCCTGCAGTGTAAACAGAATCACACATCTCTAGCTGTTTCCGCTCCCTGACACTAACCAGATCCATACCAAGGAGAGACTGTGCAATCCTCTGTACAGTATGTAGCCTCTGTAGCCAACAACTTCAAGAGGGCGATGGATTGGAGCATTAGTTTGATTCGATTATATTATATTCGATAATGGCTTTACGGAACATGCACCTAATACAGAATGGACATCAAATGCTAGAGTCATTATTCAACCCATTCATCTTGAAGCTCAGCCTTTGAGCTGCACTTGCTCAGTGTATCAACATATGGAATGTCAGAACAGGTCAGCTCCGTATGGAGTTCTAAGGGTTTGGGGTCAGATGTATACAGTTGCTGGCCAATATTGATGACAGGGAACTCCATATATGGGCATTCCCATATATGGGCTTAATATTGATGACATCAGGGATCTCCATCCCTGATGATGTCACGAGGCATGGCCATACTGTATGGTCATGCCTGGGGTGACCAACCAACCAACCAAACAAACAAACAAACAAACTGACTGGCCGGAAATGCATGATTTCATAGTAAATGCGACCTGCAGTCGCTATTATATTATATCTTATTATTAAAACATAATCTTTTATCCTGCTACTCTACTTCATGATCTCTTTACTGCAGTTTATACTCCTTGTGTTTGACTGAACACAGTAACATCCATTCCTCAGAGTTCATTTATCCATTTGTAAACGGGTAAAAAGAGCATCTGAGGGAGGTGACTATAAGCAGATAAAAGAGGAACTATTCCAAGTGTACAGCATGTGACACTGGAACAACAGGAGCTTACCCAAAAGATCAGGGAGGTTGAGCATGTTAACAAGAGGCATGGCCAGAACTGGAAGCTCATCAATGACCGGGTAGCACTAGTACAAATCCAGTGTATAATGCTTTGTGGAACAAGTTTAAAAAATCTTCAGGAATGACATGAAGATGGCAATAAAGAAAAGACGGGTTCTTAGTCTTACCCCCCCATCAAAGAATATTGATGGTGGCCCCCACAGTGAATCCTTGTCCCAGGGCCCAGAAATGTGGTGCTACACCCCTGCTGCTACACAGCTGGTGTTGATCAACAACAAGCATGTCTTTTTTGTATGAATGCAGACATGTCATTTTTAGAACATCCACTTTGTCACATCAGCAACGCAAACCCCCTGGTTTGATTTAACTAATTTAATCCATAACAAACATGTCCGCCCACTCTGTCTCAAATGGATTTCCAGTCCCTGTATATCTCAGCGGGCCTCCTTTGAGAATGAGTCACACGCAGGCAGACACTTGACTAGCGTGGGTTTTAATGAGTTTTCTTTGTGTACTATTAATTACATACAATCCACAAAGTGTTCTGTATCCCATCTCCCAAAAGACTCTAACTGAGGTGTTCGGTATTCCATCTCATGAAATACTGTAGAACACTGTTGATGTGTTATGTCAAACAGAAGGAAAGGTGTTGTGTTATTAACTGGAGTAGGAAAAAAAGGGCAATTTGACCGAAAGTCTGTCTGTGTGATGGGAGGACTTCATGCCGTCACGCGAGTCTTAAGAACTGTTGGAATGACTACAGTAGATGTAGACGGACGAAGGAATTAAAATAGTGAGAGCATAAACAAATACAAAAAGAACAATCTGTATACCTACCTACAGTAGTTCTTCCTCCCAAGCATTTTTCAAATACCTAGAGATTAACTTTTTTGACTCGGGTGGACACAGTAAATGTTATTACAAGTTATCTACAGGGAGAAACTCAAAACTGCGCAACACTGATGAGGTGTTCTGTCAAACAGAGGGAAAGGAGTGTATACATACTGTAGTTGTGTTACTAACTAGAGTAGGAAAAAAAGGTAAATTTGACTGAAATTCTGTCTGTGTGATAGGTGGACTTGTCACGCGAGTGTTGAGAACTGTGGGAATGACTACAGTAGTAAGTTGTTCAAATTCTTGATAATTTACCATTGTCAGCTATATTACGTCGTTGAATTCTTCTGCTTTTCTTTAGAATTATTATGGAAAAGAGTAATATTACTCTTCACCCATATGGGTTTGAGGTTTGGGAATGAACTCTTAATTTCTTGTATAAAAAAATAATGCAGTGATTTAGTTTGCCAGTGATTGATAGTGGATCAACAATAAGTGGCAGCGTTGCTATGTGCATGATATGAGTGACTGCAGGGATTTTACCTAAATGACCTCAATCCATCAAACTCCACATGCATTATCAGAGAGGATTGCGTAATGATATTAACGCAAAAATTCAAGGTTGTATTTCCCCCAAAGAATCTTCGTCTGGTTTTGCAGTGTCATGATACTGTGTAGACCTACACTGTACAGAGGAGCTTGTAGGTTGGAAAGCTCCAAGTCCTGCTCTCCCCTCGTTTTGGTTTCTGTTTTTCAGTTGTTTCTGGCATGTCTTCTGGAATGTTCCCGCCTGCTGTCTCACTGAGGTGCAAAAAAAAGAAAGAAAAAAAAATAGAAGACAGCTTTTCACACAATAATTCTAACAGCCATAGAGAGTTCCTGCTTTATTCTATGTTCACCCTCTATTTCACTCAGCCATTATAAGACTTGTTTAATGCCTTATAGGCCTGTGTGTGCACTTGTATGTGTGCGTTCGTGCATACTTAGTGGAGTAGATGTGTGTTTTTCCCAGCCATCGTCTTGCTACTTCGGACTGAGTGGAACATGGGTCATATTTATCTAGGCTAGTGACATGTTATTGCCCAGCAGGGAGACAAAACGGAGCTTGTTTGGTTAAGTGGAGTGATGAGCACACATCAGATATTAACTTTTTTAAGGCTATATACTGTAGGGTTCTGAGTTTAGTTGCGGATAAACAAACACAATCAGTTTTGAAGTGCCTAAGCTGAAGTCGTTCCGTACTTTTTCAGAGATTCAGACTATTGCATAATAAGCCCAGCAATGAGAGAGAGAGAGAGAGAGAGATATATATACAGGTATATGTGTGTTTGCGAACGCAGTGAGCACTTACTATGAGACCTAGCAGATCATGTCTGTCCGTGCGTGTGTCTGTGTGTCCCCCCTTTGTGCCCATATATGGAGCTGAGTGATTTGTTTGTCATTGATGCAACACACTCCATATTTGGACGTATAGCTGCTTTGGGGACTCCTTATATGGTTATGGCTGAGTCATGGTGACATGAGTGTGATGGTGTGGTCATTAGGCCATTTTGTGCCTACATTTTGTGCCTACACAAAAAATAATAACTTAAAAATAAATCTTAAAAAAACCCAAATATGTACGAGCTGCGTTCGCTTCCCACGTTTGCGCGTCTTACTGGTTATATACAGTGTATATATATATACACATACAGTACACATACACTGCTGCCGAGAGGATCTTTAAGGAAAAAGACTGAATGCACTGTGTGCAGAGCTGAAATGACCGTGACCTTGTGTGCCAATACAACAATAGCTCTCAAACAATACGCAGCCCAATTCCCCAGGTTCCAGCTCCGAGATAAACACCCCAAGATTTAGCACCAATCAAACACAAAATAGGACATCGCCATCCAATGCTCATTTACTGCTCCTTGTCCTTCATGGACACGTTTTTTATATTCAGACAAGCAATGTGTAACTCTACTTTTAGTAGCTATTTGCAGTGTCTTTGTGGTGAAAAAGACAAGAGGATCAGCAATCTAGTTGTGCTAGTGCTTTCAATGTGTAACTTGCATGGTAGACTCATTTTATTGTTGGGAATCTGGGATGAATGTTATGTCTTTGTGTGATGAAATAATTACGTGGCACTTAAGTGAACTGGATTGAAAGGGCTGTGAAGAATACAATAGTTTTGTTCTTACAGTTATGTAATTTGTTCTCGTCTGTCTGGAGGTCACGGCGCTTTCATCATTTTGGACTGCAAAGTCTGAGCAAGTTGTCAACACTTTTCATTCATGCTGTTCTATCTGACAATAGCCTAAACAAAAAAAGAGAGTCTGGAACTAAAGATTTGCGTGTGCACGAGCAAACGCAATTCAAATCTAAAAACAATTTAAATCTGTAATAATGAGTAACTATCAGCACTATTTAGTATTCATCACTGGTGTCATTTTTCACTTCACTTTGCAGTTGTTCTGTCCCCTGTACCATGTTGATCTGTATTGTACTGTATTGTATTGTGTTTTTGTATGGATATAGTGTTGGGTGCTTATGCACACATGGCATCAACGGTGTTGTCACTGTTGTGTGCTGGCACACTATACACTCTGTCTTTCTTTTATCATTCATTTTTTAAGAGCCTGCTCAGGGACTACAGATGAAATTTAGGTTTGGCTAACTCTGCCAAAGCTTATTTACATTGAGGTGAAAACAAAAAAAACATTTTTTGATTAATGAGCTTTGTCCCATATAATTACATAAAAAATTTCCCTTTTTTTTTTTAAATTGACAGCCAGAAGGCATTAGAGAATGAAGGATTATTTTTAATAGATCCACACAGTTACAGATTATTCTAGGAGGAGGCTTTTAGGAGATGTAATGTAAGGCTACTGTACTCATTGGATGGATGACACAAGCTGTTGCCCTTGATTTTAGTGAGCTTGTGTTTGATGAGACCCACGCATTCATGAAACACAGGATAAGATGTAGATTTCCTTTGTGCAAGCACACATGACTCATGATGACGCTGTCGTCATGGTGATGAGTGGATACAATAGATAGATGAAAAAGTCTTTTCATCTATCTATTTTTCACTCACGAAAACTAAATAAAAACGAAGCTATGACGACTAAAAGTAAGTATATATAGACTTAATGTATTGACAATTCCGTCAACAAATAAAAACTAACATCAGTAGTGTTCCCTTTTGGTTCTTGGAGGCTGTTTCAGCCTTTAACACTACACCCTCCCCTAAGGCAGCCAGCTGCAGGGTGATCAGACCTGAGCTTGCGTCCCGTGCCCAATTAGTCATGAGAGTCGCCTTGATGTTGAAGGGCATCCCGTGGGTCTATGCAAGGGCGTCCTTTTCCCTGAGTCAAGCCTGAGCTTCTTTCGGTTTCGGTCTGCCTCCGGTGCAGCTTTGATGGCTGAGCGCTGAGTCTGGCCTCTGACTCCCCCAGGTCTGCAGCCTGGTGGTAGATCTGGCCAAAAAGCCTCTACACCCCACCTCAACTGGGCAGTTTTTATATGATGTAATAAGGTGGCCCCAAGATCTCAGCAGTGATCTAAAGTGTTGATCTATACAGCTTTGATTGATACAATTGATAGATTGCTCAGGGAAAATTGTTTTTGCCTCCTACTCGGAGGCTTCTACCAAGACAAGAGATTTCTCTGACTTTATGAGTTACGTGTGTCTTCAAATGTTGACGTGACATTTCAATCTGTCCGTCTGTCTGTATACGTGTGTTCGTCAGCAAAAGTTTCAATCCGCACTTGGGTCCCAGAGGTTTCGCTGCTGGTTAACTATAGTTGGGTCGTTTATGGCAGTTCCGTGACTGCGGAGAGCAAAGGTCTGTTTCTCAATGGATTTGTCATCTAGGAGGGTTATTAAACATTATTATGTATTTTATTTTAAATACACCCCGGCCAAATTTGTTTAATAACCCTCCTAGATGACAAATCCATTGAGAAACGGACCTTTGCTCTCCGCGGTCACAGAGCGGCCATAAACAACCTAACTAAACGACTTCGCATATAAATACAAAGCTGCAATGTATGTGCTGCCTGCCTGCACGCACACACGCACGGACGTACACACACACACACACACACACACACACACACACACACACACACACACACACAAAGTTAATATTATTCTAATTGTTGATTTTCTCCAGAGATCTTTACTCTGTCCCATCTCCCCCTCCCTCTTTCTGTCGTCGTGTGTGCTTTTGCATTTGCTTTAGCAGACATCTGTGTTTACCATCTCCGCTGACAAAGACGGTGGGATGAACTCTGGCCACAAGCACGCACATGCACGCACGTACACAGACATTCCAGCAGTCGCAATTAAAACAAAGGCTCATTAACCATGCTGTGCGTTTACTGCCTTCTCTTCAACCCTCACTCGCTGTCTTGCCAGATGTTCAGAGACCAAACTTTAGGGACTGAAACTTAACCATTTTGACCTGAGATCAGATTCTAAAAATGTCTTCTACGTCCTGACAGTTTTCTGAAAAAGCTATATTTATATTCTTATATTATATTATATATTTATATTGTTCTTCGATTTTTCAAAAATAGCAGACCTACAAGCTCGTAGCGCGCCACTCGGTGGCGCGCTATGAGCTTGTAGATCTGCTATTTTTCAATAGCTAAATGCTTGTGTGTAATGCAAAGTGTATACAGTAGGTCACAGGTCCAAAGTGCGGCCCGCGGGCCAAATGTGGCCCTGGGGGCGAATTTTATACGGTATGCAGCTTCATACCTAAATTGCATTATGAGCACCCCACCCAACAGTATGGAACATTTTTACATTAACGTTGTTTAACCTGGGCATTTCACAGAGTATATAGTTTGTCAGTTCCTTTGTTGTTCCTTATATTTCTTTATTTTTTTACCTTGCTTGCTTGCCCTAATGTGACATAAGGCTGAACAAAGGCTGAGATACACTTTTTGTTCACAGCACACACCTTACAAAAGACCATTGATATTAAATATTGATAGTTAAATAGAATCTTTTAAATCCGAAGGTACATTATGTAGTTGGCCCTTGGGTGTTTTAATATTTTCTAATATGGCCCCCTTTTGAAAAAAGCTCTTTACACTCACTGGGCTGGTTTCCTATCAATTTGTCATATCTTGACTCTAATCTAATTCTATTTCTGCGTGCGTCTTTCACATCTCTCTCTCTCTCTCCCACACACTCTCTCTCTCACTCTGCCTGCCTGCCTGACTCTGCTCATTAAGTCATCTCTCATCATTGTGTTTGCATCTAGACTTAGCTGTCAGAATCGTACGTAGTCTTGGCAAAACAGGCGTAAACCGTGAAGTGAATAATGAAGTTTGGAAGAAGTAGATTGTGTGTGTGTGTGGGTGTGGGTGTGCGCCCCAATGTGTGACAGGGGAATGTGTGAAGTGAGGGATCTTTTTGTGAGTCACATAAGTGTCTAGAGAGAGCTGTTGTCTCTGTCTTTATATCCTGTCAGACTGCAGCTGGAGCATATTGAGTGGAGTGTGTGTGCGCGCGTGTGTGTGTGTGTGTGTGTGTGTGTGTGTGTGTGTGTGTGTGTGTGACTGTGTGTGTGTGTGTGTGTGTGTGTGTGTGTGTGTGTGTGTGTGTGACTGTGTGTGACTATTTGTCTGACAAGGATGCGTTTGAGACAGAGATGAGTTTGATACGTTTTTAAATGTACCAGGCTATATATTATATCCAAAGTCACACATATATGGGCTGAGCACAACACTGTAGCGTGATTACTTTACTTTCAGTCCTTCGCCGTGTTAATTTTGACAGCACATTTTGATTTAGTCTTAGTCTTTTCAATAAAACATAATTTAGTTTTAGTCCTAATAATTAGTTATCTGAAATGTTTTAGTCTTAGTCTAGTCAAAATAATAGTCTTAAGTCTTCGTCAGCATTGCAACAATGTTGTGTGCCCATCAAAGTGCTGTCATCACTGCTGCTCTGCCATGGGCCTCCGGGTGCCTTTTATGCAGGCACACAGGCACAGTACACAGGCACGGACTGGCACGGAAAATCGGCCCTGGCGTTTGTGGTCTTCACCGGCCCAAAGACTGCTCAAAGACGCTACTATCTCTTTTTTATTACTTTTTATTTTAGTTTTGGCTCTTTTCTCTCTTTTTCTCTTGTTTTGGCCCTTTTGTCTGGGCAGTCCAATCTGACTGTCCAATCCGGGCCTGATTATAAAGTTAACATAATTCTGCTCCTTAAACCAATGGATCAGACTTGCGTTCTGTTCACACAGTCAGTGGGACCAGGAAGGAATGAAACCCAAGCCCATTACAAACCCCCTAACACATTTATTGAGTACCCGGTATCGATAAGCTTTGGGCTTGTCGAGCCTGCTATCGAGCATTGCAGGCCATGACGTCATGGTTAAACAATCAAGACGAGAGGCGATCAATAATTAAATCTAACTAGAAAATGTGCCCCTCGGGGCACCGGTCTCCACCAGGGCAGGTCAGGTTGTGGCCTCCTGGTGGCGCTATAATAGGCCAATGTGAAAAGGGTGACATTTCTTCTTACGCCTTGGATGGCAATTGGATGATTTGAGGCATTTTGTTCCAAAAATGTCTTTTGGAAAAATCCACCTGTTGGTGGTGCTAAAACAGGCCAATGTGAAAAGGGTGGGATATATTCCTCAGCCTAGTAGGAAAGTCTGTGAAAGATTTCACGTAAATTGCACGCTCCGTTCATGATTTGAGGCTTTTTGTTCAAAACGGGCCAATCCTGCAAACTTTGAAAGCCAATGTTAGCCAATTAGGATGGAATATGAAATATCGGACAGATCCGTCTTAAACACATGAGATAGAAGATAATGTGTAATAATGATTTGTGGGATTTTTGGACCGAATCTGGAGAAGTAATATCCAAAAATGGGGTACGAATATGTTTGTACTAGTAAAATAATGAATGAAATATTTGTAACTTTTGTCATCATTTAAGTTTAGATGGTGGTCAGCCACAAACTCACAGTCACTCACAGCTGGCCAATAATAAAAGAAAGATAGCAGTTCTGTTCAGAATCTGTCGTCTTTCCACTAAATATTAGAAAACGCTCAGTAGTGGGCTCGATAAAAGCCAGGATTGATAAGGTGCTCATTATCATTACAAATTAACAAGCTCCATCCCTATAGTCAGGAAGTGTACATAATACTACAATGATGTCAACAAATTACTTTTCGTGACTACCTAAGCCGTACATGTTGTCCTATACTGTAGCTCTATTGTTGTGCTTCAAATAATATGGGACTCTGGTATGGAGACATTGTCAGTGTGGATGGATTCCTCTGCTTGCCACTGAAGGACAAATGTGGCATTCAATTACCCCATAACACAACTGTTGAGATGAATCCCATAGTACCGCACTATGGCGCACATTATGGCCTCTTAATTACGCCCCAATCCCCCGCCGGCGGGGCCAGCGGCTGTCCACCTCATGAACAGCTCTCAGCGGGGAAATGGAGACCAATTGGTCTCAGGTTCCAACTCTGATGTTTTTGATTCCCCCCCCCCCTGGGGTTTAAGAGGTTTAAGAAACTAAGCAATGCCAAATCCACTGGGCCTGAAGGGATGCCATTTATATAGAGCTCTTTCACCATATTCATGACCTTGTTTGAGACATTCATGAGGTGAGGAGGACATTTAATCTGAGTTCAGCGGTGCCACTGTTTTCACCAAAGGAGACCAGGCAAACTGTGGAAAAGATAGAAGGGTCTGCCTCCTCTCCACAATAGGCCATAATACTGGAAAACTGCCTAGTCATTTCTTCGAGATGAGTTCTAGGTAGTTGCCAACTTGCCTCTTAATTGTTTTTCCATTTTAATATGTCCTTCCTAATATCATTCCTAATTATTTTAAGATTGACTGTGTTCAGCCTCTTCTAGAAAGAAAGAAAGAGAGAGAAAAAGAGAAAACAAATCAATGCACAATTGTACAAACATAAACTAGATGCTTCCATGCTTGTTTTGTTGAACTTGACTTGACACTATTGATCATGATATTTAATTGTGTTAATTTGACCGCTTCTTTTTTTTTTTTTTTTGATAGTATCAAGTGAAGATAGACAGGAAAGAGGGAGAGAGTGAAGGGGAGAGATACGCAGCAAAGGGTCGTCATGAACAGGACTCGAACATGCAATGCGCTGTCAGGCCAATTTGACCGCTTTTAATGCACTCTTGAGCCTATAATAATAATCAATGAATTGAACCTGTCCCTCCTTCTCTGTCCCCAGATCATTGATGAAGACGACACCCAGTTCATGAGCAACTGCCCCCCTGCTGTGACAGAAAGCACCCCCCGCAGGCGCACCCGGATACAGGTGTTCTGGACAGCCCCGCCCACTGGGACCGGTTGTGTCATACTAAAGTGGGCATCTTTTTTTATTTACTTAATTTGGATAGCAACTAAAGTCTAATTTCAAATGTTTTTTTATTTGTCAGTATGTATGTAATGTATATCTCTCTCCTCAAAAGTACACCAGTCAAAGTTATTTTTATTTTATTAATTTATTTTATATTGGTTATAGTCGAGACATTAACTGATGTGTACCGGCTCTTGGCGTCATCGTCGACAGGCAGCGCTTCGCTTCCGCGTTGGCGACATCGTTGGGCTTGCGGCGATCCAAAAAACGTTTTGTATTGGAATTGAGCTCAGATTGAGGTGATCATACAAAACATCCGTGTTTTTGGAGGTCAATAAAAAGTCATTGCGACCTCGCGGGTCCGTTTCAGCGCTAATGATGAAAACGGAAGTATCTGCTGTGTGCCCCGGTGTCGCTTAAGTTCAAATAGGGGCCGGCCTGAAAACCATGGCGCTCTGATAGCCAAGAGCACCATCTAGTGGTGGTGGGCAAGGAGTTAAGGAAACTAATACCAGGTGTTTCTCCAGAACCTCTGTTAAAGGACTGGAACTAAAACAAAGAGTGATGCATACATTGCGGAGCATTTTGGGGTTTGAAGTGGAGCAGGTGTGATTACACTGCTTAATTTGATGAGGGGTGTGTGTGTGTGTGTGTGTGTGTGTGTGTGTGTGTGTGTGTGTGTGTGTGTGTGTGTGTGTGTGTGTGTGTGTGTGTGTTTGTGTGTGTGTGCGCGCGCGCGCAACCTTTGTTTTATTTCATTCCTTTCTCGAAAGTTGCCACAGTAACCTGGCGTATGTCCCCTTTAAAACATACGCCAGTGGGCCCAGACGGTTCACAGAGTGAACTTGTGTGTTTAGCCCCTGGCCCCGTAATACCTTGACGGCCATGGTATGATGGACAGTTGGACACATTAATTCTTAATGTTGTTCTTACAAAGAACGCCTCGGGTTGTTGTGGAATTAAAAAAGAAAATCCAGAGGGAGAGATGGAGAGGGAGAGAGAGAGAGCGCACGCACGCATAGCAGATTAAATGATATACTGACACTGGTACTTGTAAATAATTGATTTTTATTCACGATGACAATGATTTATGATTGTACAACCATAACACCAACAGCAATTAGATGCTGTGCTACGATTGCCTTTCTTTTATTAATATAATATATACCGGTAAGTGTAATTCAGGCCACCATGGCACTAGGTATAAAAAAAGGCTTGCAAGGCTCTCCCTTATACTTTTACTGCAGGCTGTATAGCCTTGAATACAAGATGTGAACATGAAATACTGTACTTCAGTGAAAGACCTTCTGAAAACTCTATTTTTCTTCTTCCCTGTATACAATAAACTATCTCCCTCCTCGGTCTATCTCACACCTCTCTTCTCATTTCACACCTCGGGGGGGAATAACCTCATCGTTCGTTAGACACGGTAACTCTTCCTGACTCTCACTTATACCTCCGCTCTTTGACGACACATACTGACAGCTGTTATTTATAATATTTGGTTGCCACGCGGGCTGTCTCGCAGATGGCATACAGCCATATTCCGCCAGTTTGTTTTTCAAATAAATCTAGACCCGCGCGGGTGAACATCTGCTATGCAAATTCGGCTCATATTGCTGTCATGTTCGTGAGCAGTACGTTCTCTAACCTCTTCTTCTCTCTTTGACTCATGTTCGGTCTCTCCGGCTATACCTCAATCCCTCACTCTGGTTTTCTCTCCCTCTCGAGCTCCCTCGATCCATCACTCTCATTCTCTCTGTCTCTCAGGTCAACTGCCTCTTCCCTGTTGTTCTGCCTTCCCTCGCCTGCACTCTTTAACAGACAGACTTGTCTCTCGCATCGTAAAGCATACAGCGTTTATCAGCTTAGTCCCAGACACGTCAAAGTCTGACTCCAGTTGCTTTGTCATTTTGGGTTATTTATATATTTAACATGACGGTTTATCGCAGGAATCCTTCAGGTTGTAAATGGACCTTTTTCAGAGCAGACATTTTGACTGGATAAACCGTGAACACAGCGGAAGGTAATGGCATTAGTTGTGGGTGTGTTTCATGTTACCATCATGCTGGCACATGCAAACATATAAATTCAACATACCCCAAATTAATGTTAGTATATCGTACATTTGTAAAAACATCAATAAGTGAAAGACCAAGTTTTCTTTGAAAGAAAAAAGTGTGATAATCGCTTCATTAAAAACACATTTGCTTTATTTTGAACAGAAATCTTGATCTGAACGGAACTCTTGTGTGTACATGATGTGACTCTAAATGTACTTGTGTGCATACGCAGGTGATTTGACAGCTCTTGTGCACTTTGTGTGTGCGTAATCCATTCTGTGTTAGGTCTGATGAGCTCAGGCCAAATCTGATCTTTGATCTCCGGAAAAGCCTCTGTCTAGGGTCTAGGAATGTTTCCCCAGAGCGACACACACTCACACAAGCGTGCATGTGCATGCACACACGCACGCACATATGCACGTGTGTGTGTGTGTGTGTGTACACACACACACACACACACACACACACACACACACACACACACACACACACACACACACAGTCCAATCTCAGTGTTGTTGTGCCTCAGATCTATCCATCTCTTTATACTTTAATTCCTTTCCGAACCTCTCCGGATCCGGCAGCCATCTTGTTGGTTTACCTCTCAGCCTCTGTGTGCTCTTTGTCAATTGCGTCTTAGTTATAACTGCACTCTTTTAATCCACAGTTCGAGTTGCGTTTTCATCTCTGTTGCATTTTATTGTATTTATTGATTTCATTTTCAAAAATACTGACCATCTAAAGTGAGAAAACATAACTGAAACATAACATAGTTTTTCATTACCTTATATCTCTGAGCTTCATTAGTTTGGGACAATGTGTAACGTGAGTCTGACCACCACGTCAGACTCATTATTAAGAATAATTAATCCCTAGGTGAAGCAAGACATGCGAGAAGGAGCAGAGGTCCTGCTTTACCCTGAAGGATTTATTTTTCCAATAATGTCCACCTTACAGTACATTATTCTGATTATTACACGGCTACTGTACAAATGAATTCATTAAACAATGACTATTGGCCTAGAAGCTTCCTTACAAGCTTCTGAGACAGGAGGACAATGGTCTGTCATAAGTAGCAGACCATATAATATGTCTTGATTGAACATTGAGAACTCAAGTATTCAACAAAACCATCAAATAAGCAAAGAGTTAATTTATCATTTTCACATAATTCTGTGGATTTGCATAAATCCTGTAGACTGGACTTGAACATTACTGTAGGTATATTTGCTGGAATCTCTACAAAACATTTCTACCACAGGCTCAGCACTTATTCTATTCCCATTGTGACAGGCACAGCTATAGTCACTTTGATACTGTATGCTCTTTGACAGTACATTTCCAGGACTTCTTTCATTTTTGGAAGCCTCATTTCATTTGAGCAGCCGTATTGTGAGATGCTGTTGCATTAAAAAGCACGAACAATGGCATTGAGCAACAAGAACACGGCGCATACTGTCTGGAAGGAGGTTTAGGCTTAATTTATAATCCATCCCACATATGGTGTCACTTGCCAAAATAACAGATCTACACCCAAACAATGCGTTGCATAAATTAGGCATTACTTTCTCCTAGTAAGATAGTTCAGTTTTTTCTTCTTTTTCTCAATTTATTTTTAATGCTTTTCTCCCAACTTACAGTAGGTACTTCCTTGGCCTACTGACAGCACTGGACGGACACACACACACACACACACACACACACACACACACACACAAACGCGCGTGCACGTGCACACGTGTAGGTGGATCACTACAAAAAATAAGAATGATGTGACCCACACAGACAGATACAGTAACTGTATTTCCAGGACTTACTGTATATAATGTACATCAGTTGTGTTCTTCAATCTCATAGCCAAGCAGTCAACATATTGTGTACACTGTGCCACTTAGAGACTGTTAAAGATTCATATGGCCAATACAAGATACAGTACAACGGTTAACAAGGTGATATACCCCCTTCATCCTCTCTGGGATGTAGTGGATTAGTAAAGTAAAAGTATTGGAAATTGTAACTTAAGTAAAGTACACATACCTCAAAAAGTACAGTACTTAATTAAATAATAATAATTAAATGTACTTATTTACTTTCCACCACTGCTGTTGTGCACCATTCAGAGTCACTGAGGAGGATCCTACATTCACTCCCTCTTTACGGACTTGTGATTTTACTACAGGAATTTTATTTAAGTTGTAAGGCGAGAAAATTACCCTGGAAGACACGGAATGAAATACCCTTTTGTTTTAACCAGTTTCTGTTTGAAGAATGGCCATGTTGAGACTCAAAAGGGCATTTTTCACATCAGACTCCAAATGGAACTAAAACGTATTTAGTTCTATTTTGGAGTCTGATGTGAAAAGATGTTACCATATATGCCACACATATAACACCTACCTCCTAGGTACTGTAATGCCTACATTCCCCTCCTCACTCCGTTCCCTATCTCTGCTGCACGGACATCGGCTACGTTTTATGTCCCAGCTGCGTGATGGCGTGTCACGAGGGGGCAGAGAATACCACACGGCATCTGTGAAAAAAGATGTGCACTCCAACTCCATTAGGATACCCCAAGGAACCCATTACCTTTGGTAGTCTGTGATAAAAAACATGCTTCTGGAATGGAGGGGGGTGGGGGGGGGGGGGTGGTGGTGGTGGTGGTGGTGAAACAACAACTATGGTATTAGTCCTTTAATTCCTCCCCTCCTCGACCCCTCTCCTGTATTCGTTTCTCATGCTGTCTGTCTGTCTGTCTGTCTGTCTGTCTGTCTGTCCGTCCATGTCTCCAGGGCCAGTATTGTCCAGAAGAGAATCATCTATTTCCAGGATGAGGGCTCCCTCACCATCCCACTGTGTGAGAAAGGTAACGACAGCCGTCCGTCATCCACCTGCCATCGTCGCCTATCCTCAGTGTTATGCTTTGTCTGCTTGTCATCTGTCCATTATCCCCCTGTCATCCCTTTCTTTAATACCATTTCACATATACGTAGGTTTTCAAAAGGAAGTGTCGAATGTCTCCAAAGCAACAAAGAAAGAATTACATAGTCGACAACAAAATGCAACGAGGGCTATAGATCTCTTTGCGTGCTCTGTGGAATTTAAAACAGCACAATGAATCTACCGCATGGTGCGGCAGTAATGCTTTTATGTTCCCTGTGATTTTATAGCGGAGGGAAACACCACGTCAGCATTGGAGATGTGCATGCTCCTCGGATAAACACAAAAGAGTGGCAGCAGAACACTTCCAGCTACCCACACTGATTGCTCACAATCACTGAGGCATTGCAATGTTCTCGCACCACCGGTTTTCAAGCACACTGTACCTTGAGGGACCCTTTTATTTCAAGGAACCTTCTCTAACCAATCCAACATAGTTTTGCGGTTTTGTGGAAGCTGTAGCGAAGCTGACCCCGTTTTGGAGTTCTGGCCAACTTTACCCAATCCATCTGATCTCATTACGCATGGTTTTTGGCATTCTGTTCTTAGATCAATTTAACGATGCATTTTTAAGTGGTGCAACCACTTCATTACGGAGCTACTAGGCGACTAGGAAACAGAGTGAAATTACTGCTGCCGGAAAAACAAAAACATCATGAAACTGCGCTTTTGTTTACTTAAAGCACAAACCACACCAAAGGGTCGGGTCGGGGACAAAAAGTTTTTTTTAAGGTAAACCACACCAATGCAACTTTTTGAGTTTCAAGGAGTTGCATTGGTGTGGTTGACCTTAAAAAACGTTTTTTCAGGTTAGGGTTAGGGTTAAGGTTAGGGTTAGTTGCGAATGCAGTGAGCACTTACTATTAGACCTAGCAGATCATGTCTGTGTGTCTGTGTGTCTGTCTGTGTGTCTTTCCCGCTATCCAAATATGGAATGTGTTGCATCAGCAATCACTCAGCTCCATATATGGGCACAAAAGGGGCCAGGTCCACTCAGCTCCATATATGGGCACAAAAGGGGCCAGGTCCACATATACAGTAACAGCGGGTCAGACACACAGACAGACAGACAGACAGCCATGATCTGCAGGGTCTCAGCTGCGTTCGCTTCCCGCGTTTGCGCGTCTTACTGGTAATAGGGTTACCGGTAGTAGTAGGACAACGTGCCAAACGCGACGTCGGACAGTGGCTGACGACAACGTCAATATGTAGGAAATGTCCAGTAGGCTCCAGTGCCTATAAGTACGTATTGTGTGTTCATGTGTTGTCTCGTCTCTCTATAGAGCCTGTGTTCGGCGCGGCCACAGAGAGTCCTCTGGATTGCTGTGCCTGTGGAACCGCCAAGTACAGGCTCACCTTCTTGGGCAACTGGTCTGAGAAAGTTCATCCTAGAGATTACCCCAGTGAGTTCAAAAGTGTGTGTGTGTGTGTGTGTGTGTGTGTGTGTGTGTGTGTGTGTGTGTGTGTGTGTGTGTGTGTGTGTGTGTGTGTGTGTGTGTGTGTGTGTGACTATGTATATAGTGTATATTCCTGCACTATACCTGCATCAAGTGATCTTGGTACACAGAAGTTGATCTATTGAAGATTCTGACCTTCAAAGTACATAATTTTTGTTCTGATTGTATTGCTGTATCGTTGTATTGTTCTTTCTGCTTTGGCAATGTAAACGTATGTTTTCTCATGCCGATAAAGCCCTTTGAATTGAATTGAATTGACTATGTATCACAGAAACAGCAGTAAGTGGTGTTTGCAGGGAGCATACTGAGAAGATTCTCTGCGTTCTAAGTTATATACACAGGCCTGTTGTCCTTCCTTGTGTCCTATAGGACGAGCTAACCACTGGTCCGCTCTGATTGGAGGGTCACATTCCAGAAGCTACGTCCTGTGGGAATACGGTGGTTATGCCAGCGAAGGAGTCCGCCAGGTGGCCGAGCTAGGTTCTCCAGTCAAGATGGAAGAAGAGATTCGACAGAAGGTCAGTAACACAAGACCTTACTTAACCCATTCTGGGCGGGCACCCATTTTGGTGTTAGCATCATGTTATGCTTTAGCTATTGAAAAATAGCAGATCTACAAGCTCATAGCGCGCCACCGAGTGGCGCGCTACGAGCTTGTAGGTCTGCTATTTTTGAAAAATCAAAGAACGACTGACATTTTTAAAAATCTGATCTCAGGTCAGAATGGGTTCATCAGACCAGTGTGTGTCCAGTGGAAACCTCGTATGAATCTGATCTCAGGTCAGAATGGGTTAAGCTAGATCAGGGGTATCGGGGTATTTTGCGTTACCTGCACAAGTACTTACTGTAGCTGATCTGCCCTTTCTGCCACACGGAGACGGCGTTTTGGGGAACTGGCTCTTTTTTTAAACCGACTCCCAGAGTGACAAACTTCAGGGGGCGCTACTTTGTCATCTCCGTGTGTACAACAAATGCCGCCTATTTGCTGAAACAGTGACACCATTAGTCCCCTCGCCCCCTCCAAACTAATCTCACGTCGCCAGGCTTTCCACCTCCAAAACAACTGACGGCTGCGTCCATGATCAGCCGGCTTTTTACAGCAACATGATACTGTTATAGAAATCTGTCGGTGAGCACTTATAACATAGTTGAAACAACAATAATGAGACAGACACAATTCAGAGTTTCAGAGTATTGGAATAGAATGTATTCGAATACGGAGACAGCAGTGGAGCGTTACAATGGAACACCGTACTGACTCCACACATCTCAGTCAGGCTTCAGCTTAAATACATTATTACCCTCCAACCCAGGGGTGGGTGGGTCTTGTACACATGACATCAGAGACCTTCAGACCACACATGTCACAGGTCACAGAAAACAGCTTCTCATGGCTTGGTTTATGACGTCCTTAAATGTACAAGCATTCCACATTTCCTTGACAATACGTTCTTTTTTACTTGAAATGATGCAGGTTTATGCCGAGCCTTTCATAACCACCAGCTCACTGGTATTAATTGCTTAATGGTTATTTATTAATGTGTGTATTTTTCATGTGAATGAATGGTTTGACCTGTAGTGTAAAGGGAAGCCTTTAATATTGTTTGTACATTTGTTCATGAAGTGCTAATGGTTTATTTCACCATAACCACTTCCTTCCAAGTATCACAGCTATTTTATATTTGCACATAATGTCTATAAATCTCTTCTCCGAAAATAGCTTATCTGCAGCCCGTGAGCTTGTAGCTATTTTCAGATTTCTGATTTCAGATTTGTATTGAAGGGACAGCCCCTTGACATGCAGCATCTCATTTTCAAGAGGGACCCATAAACAGACAAAATACAAAAAAAGCATAGACAAGTTGAGTCTAGATGTGAATATAAGGAAGTCCTGAAACTACTAAATGATGAGATGGATCTTTGAGATGGAGGGAGATTGTTTCGGAGAACCGATATAAATTATTGTCGGTTTAATAATAGTTGGTTTGCATCCACACAGATGTAAAATGAACGTAATAATAATAAACGTGGGCCTTGAGATTTGTCTACAGATTTTCACTATGGAAGCATTAAATGTATAATATCTCGGACGCAGGGTGGCTCGCTGGAATCGGGCCGGCACCCTGGGTGCGTTCCTGTGGGTCTGGAACTCCCCCCCCCCCCCCCCCCCCAGAGGCTGCTTTTCACTGTTCTACGGACAGCCGTTGAAACGCAGTCACTGATTGGCCCCGGTCATTTTCTGATTTCTCCAGCTTCCGCATACTCTCTGCCAATGAGCCCGACTACAGACTCTTTTGCGGGGAGGAAGCGTCAGTGAATCCCCCGTGAGTCTGGCCACGCCATGCAGGCTAATGGACCACCTGCAATACCGCAGATTTGTTCCTATATAATGGAGATCCTTGATGCCACTGCCATGTCCATGATGTCACTGCCATGGCACTGACATCATGGCACTGCCATGTCCATGATGTCACTGCCATGGCACTGACATCATGGCACTGCCATGTCCATGATGTCACTGCCATGGCACTGACATCATGGCACTGCCATGTCCATGATGTCACTGCCATGGCACTGACATCATGGCACTGCCATGTCCATGATGTCAGTGCCTGTCAGTGCCATGGCACTGACATCATGGACCTGCCATGTGATAATGTGTACTGCGTAAATAAGTACTTTTTATTATTGGTACATAAAAATAGAGTATGAGTATAGAGAATGTGTGCGTTGAGATTTTGACATGCCGGTTGTTGCGCCTTCCTTGGCCACAAAAAGTTAGAAAGCCACTGCACCACACCAAGGTATCATGGACTGCTGTTCTGTAGTCTTTGCAAAAATTCCCATTATTATAATATTCTTTAATGAAGACAAATCCGTACTAACCTAAATGACAGTAATATTATCTGGCTGTATAGACCAGCCACGCAGCCAGCCCATACATTCCCATTAACCCATTCTGAACGGGAACCCATTTTGGTATTAGCATCATGTCGTGCTTTAGCTATTGAAAAATAGCAGATCTACAAGCTCATAGCGCGCCACCGAGTGGCGCGCTACGAGCTTGTAGGTCTGCTATTTTTGAAAAATCGAAGAACGACTGACATTTTTAGAATCTGATCTCAGGTCAGAATGGGTTAATCAGACCAGTGTGTGTCCCAGTGGAAACCTCGTATGAATCTGATCTCAGGTCAGAATGGGTTAACCGACTCACAAGAACAAATTGATTCCTGTCACATTGAGAAATTCAACCTTTTACAACCACAGGGCTATTGTAAATGTCAGTATCATGTAAATGCATAATTTCCATCTCTGAAAGGTTGGGATTAGATGCATTTCAGTCTGTAATATGAGTTCAACTGTAGTGACAATCCCTGCACTATAAAAAAATTTAAATAAAAAAATAAGCGCAGTGTTCAAAATAACAATATGCTGAGCCCAAGAGAAGAGCAGCAAAAATGTCTTCAGATAAAGTCAGAGAGCACGGTATATCTGCATTGCGCTTCTTCTCATCCCTGTCAGTGCGTATAGAGACTTGAGGTATGATGATTGTTATTGCTTGCTGGGTCCCTCCATCTACTGTTAATGTGTGTTGTCAGAAGCCATTACATCACGGTCTGAAGTTAACCCATTCTGACCGGGAACCCATTTTGGGTGTTAGCATCATGTTATGCTTTAGCTATTGAAAAATAGCAGATCTACAAGCTCATAGCGCGCCACCGAGTGGCGCGCTACGAGCTTGTAGGGCTGCTATTTTTGAAAAATCGAAGAACGACTGACATTTTTAGAATCTGATCTCAGGTCAGAATGGGTTAATCAGACCAGTGTGTGTCCCAGTGGAAACCTCGTATGAATCTGATCTCAGGTCAGAATGGGTTAATGAGGGGTTCTGATGAAATGAGGAATGCAAATTGTGGCAAACGTGCATCTGCATGTACTGTACTGTACATATATCCGTTCTTCTCGCACGCTCTATTTTTCCTCTTGTCACAACAATGGTGGTTTAACCCATTCTGACCTGAGATCAGATTCATACGAGGTTTCCACTGGACACACACTGGTCTGATTTAACCCATTCTGACCTGAGATCAGATTCTAAAAAATGTCAGTCGCTCTTCGATTTTTCAAAAATAGCAGACCTACAAGCTCGTAGCGCGCCACTCGGTGGCGCGCTATGAGCTTGTAGATCTGCTATTTTTCAATAGCTAAAGCATAACATGATGCTGAACACCAAGATGGGTTCCCGTTCAGAATGGGTTAATGGATGGTGTGAAAGTTCCCATTTCCACAAACAGTACAGTATGGGGGCCAGGCATTTACATACAGAGAGTGGGCGTTCTTTCTTGTACCTTTCACCTCATTATACGTTTCATTAAACCAAAATGCATATCTAGACTGAGCATGCTGCATATAGTTGCTGTAGCTGGTAAAGTGTGTGTGTGTGTGTGTGTGTGTGTGTGTGTGTGTGTGTGTGTGTGTGTGTGTGTGTGTGTGTGTGTGTGTGTGTGTGTGTGTGTGTGTGTGTGTGTGTGTGTGTGTGTGTGTGTGTGTGTGTGTGTGTGTGTGTGTGTGTGTGTGTGTGTGTGTGTGTGTGTGTGTGTGCTCAGGTGGTGGAAAACAACCATGCTGTTTTCGTGCTCAGACCCACCCAGCCTCCCACCCACACACATAGCTCCGTAAGGCACCACTCATAAAAGGGCGACACTATGATTGAATGACTTAAGTGTGTATTGTATAACCTGAACTGCCCAAATACATAAACTTTAAAAAAAGTAGTGTGGGGGTGCTGGGGTTGGTGTGTGTGTGTGTGTGTAAGGGGGGGGGGGGGGGGGGGTTGCGTGCTTGCTCTGCGGCACCCTCTCTCCTAGATAGTGCTGAAAGGTGCATCATAGCAGTTTATAGTTGAACAATAGTGTGTTCTTAGAGGTCTGACAGTTGGGTGTTTGCCTGTCAGTTTGAGTTTGGGCTGTTATATGGAGACATCGGAGGCTGAAGGACAGGCCTAACTCCTCTCTTGGCCGGCCTTGTCTTGTCTCTGGCACTAAAACACTACCCTGACACAAAGGAAATGTTATGTGGAATGAGAGAGGTCTGCGAGTGTAGTGTACTCTGCAGCCTGGAATGCAAGCCATTGTGCCGTAGACTCGCTGACATGACTTGAGTGGGCCTTCTACTATGGAATAGTAGAAGGCTAGTGGAATAGACGTCTACGGAGAGAGCTTGTTGCTGGTGGTGCTGGGGTGGTGGTGCATACAGCTACTGGCAGTAGAACACTACCCTCTGACACAAAAGGAAACGTTCTGTGGAATGAGAGAGAGGGCTCACGAGTGTACTCTGCAGCCTGGAATGTAAAGCCATTGCGCCGTAGACTCACTGGCATGTAGGCCTTCTACTATGGAATGTTGGCTATTAAAAAGAAGAAAAAAAAGTGTGTGTGTGTGTGTGTGTGTGTGTGTGTGTGTGTGTGTGTGTGTGTGTGTGTGTGTGTGTGTGTGTGTGTGTGTGTGTGTGTGTGTGTGTGTGTGTGTGTGTGTGTGTGTGTGTGTGTGTGTGTGTGGACTAGTTAACGATCAAAGAGAAAACACACTTTAATTAGATGGACAGTCCGCCAAGTTTAGACTGAGTGGGCCATAATTATGAATAATAATAGTGATATTGAAGATAGTCTTGTTATTCAACTGGTTAAATATATATACAGTAGGGAATAGTAATCTTACAGTAGTGGTACATGATGATCTCCACTTACAGTATACTGGAATAATACCAGAGCAACTGATATCTCACACATGTACAGTGCATAAAAGGTGATACAGAACATGTTTTCTGTGTAAGCACTGCTAAGAAACACACTATTGTATGTTTCCGTCAATTTACTCTAGCTTCAGTCAGCGTGCACTTAATTGGCAAGAGGCTGCTGTAAAGCTGGAGCAGAGAAAGTTGACACGGGTCAATAATCCCCGTCTTAGCTGAGAATCTCAACCATCCGGGGCAGCGATCAGCTGTGGTGATGTGAGGACAAAGCCTTAAGAGATACCTCTGTAATTACAAGCTTGAACCTTTGCTTTCCTAACTACTAACGGCCTATAAGCCTAAGCCCTGACACAAGGCAGAGAGACAGACAGCCACGCAGGCAGGCAGATACACAATCATGCAGTGGGCGACGGCAGCTTGGCAGTCACCTAACCAATCTGTCTGTGATAAGAATCCAAATTTTAAATGTTTAAAAAAAAAATGTTTTACCCGTTGTTCAGTCAGAAACATCACGACTGAACAAGTAGTAGTTTAGTCTGATAACTCACAAATAGCTTGAGAACAAGTTTTAATATTATATTTGATCTTGGCGTTCAGTTTATTACTCAGCTCTGCTCAGCACATTAGCAGACAACCATTTAAGAGCAGGGAGATCAATCGCTGAATTCAGCGGTGTGTTAATTATTTCTTGATAATACAGACCGTTGTCTAATCAAAGCCCCAGAGCACCTGGCTGTGGATTTTCTGATTCTGTTTCCAACATGACAGCAATGTAAACAAACACACAATCGACTCATTTTCAGCCAAACATTGCTCTCAATAATGTTTTTGAAAACATTTGAAGCGAGAAATAGATGATGCAGTAAGCGGAAATGGATTCTATTTGATCAACACTATTTGATCAACACTTGGGGGCAGACGGACAGCGCACAATACTTATGGAATACTTGAATTACTGTAAGCAAGGAAATACCTAGTTTGTTGTTACTGTTGGTTATGAATAAAGTAGCCGTGTAATAAGCAGGATAATGTATGACACGACAGCAGTAGTTTAGAAATAATGCCCTTCAGGATGATTAGACACCTCGGCTTCGTCTTCCAGCAGAGCTTACTGGTGGTGCTGGCTGGGGTGGGTATCCGGAGAACTCGCCAGTTTACCAAGTCGCCGTAATTTAGTGCATTTTAGTTTGACTTCACCTTCATTTAACTTCAGTTGACACTAGAGAAAGTAGGAATGCTAAAGTTTAAACACCAAAGTACCGAAACAATGTAATTCATTAGTAAACAATATCCTGAAATGGTAGGCCTACTTGTCATTGATCACTTGGAAATGAACTATAAAATGGTAAATTTATATAGCACCTTTATCCAAGGCGCTTTACATAGATTGTGCATTACATTCACCCATTCACACACCGATGGCGGCAGAAACCATGCAAGGCACCAACCAGCACATCAGGAGCAATTAGGGGTTCAGTGTCTTGCTCAAGGACACTTCGACACTAACTCTGGGGGAGCACCGGGTTCGAACTGGCAACCCTGCGGTTGCCATCCAGCCACTCTACCCCTGACTTGGTAAACTGGGGAGTTCTCCGGTATCCCTGGGGTGGTGGTAGGAGAAACAAGGTGCATGCAACATCCAGTGGCAGCAAGAGGACATTTAAAGATTCAGCTGACCTTAAAGGACCACTTCACCACTTTTCAACCTATCTTCATATAATAGGTCCTCACTAATAATCATGATAAACTGCCCACAGCCATTTTTTTCATGATATTTGTGAGGACCTACTACAGCATAATGAAGATAGGTTTAAAAGTGGTGAAGTGGTCCTTTAAGTAAATGGCCAATTTGATCAGTTGCTTGACACGCCACACACTGTACATCGCCCACATAGAGCTGCACATGCGTGTAAACCTCTCTACTAGTGTATATGCCCAACCTATCCCGCAGGCTACGCATCATTTCTGTAAGAGGGTAGCAAATGGAAGTACAAAGAGCAACTGGACAAGGCTCAACATGCAAAAACCTGTGGAAAAGTATGTGTGATGAAGTTCATTTGAGCAAATCCTCCAGGCACAGCTGAACTTACTCCACTCCCACCCCAGCAGTTGATAACCACAGTTCTGCCTTAATTCGAAGTCATGGTCTCTCTCTCTTAAGTCCTGGCACTAAACGGCACTCACAGGTTTTGACATGCCAAAGTGCTTGAGTAATTTAGTCAGCTCACTACGACTGCCAAAGTAAAGTGTGCCTACAACAATAAATAAAATAGAAGTGCACAGACTGATTACGTATTACTTGACGTTGTAAAGATAAATACAATTTGAGTTTTATTTTTGTGCCAGTAATGCTATTTTTGTAATATCACTTAGGAACATAGAGTGCACAGTATTGGCAAGTAAAGATTAAAAGTGCACTGTTCTCAGCCAGTACAGCTGACTGATTTAGGGGAAACGCCCAAGAACCACCCAGCACAGTGAAATTCCACCTTTCTAATGTCACAGCCCGCTTATTGTATACGGGAGGGACACTAAATTACATGGCACACTCAGTTACATGGCATGTCTAATTACTGTGAAATGTCACACAGACCAGAATATCGTAAAAGTCAAGGTATAGTGAAATGTGTGGTCAAGGAGTAAAATCTCAACCTTTTATAATACCATGGCACACTGACGGAGAGCAGGGACAAAAGAAAATCCATCCGTGGTACACCTAATTATAACTTGCTCTGAAATGTCACATACCACACAGCCACGTGTGATCTTACATGATCAGAGATGGCAAAATGTCAAGAGTGGCCGGCCGGAGAGCACTGCAGATTGCTTTTTAAGAGGAAAAGTGTGTTGATAGGTTGATTCAATTAACTTGTAAAATGAGTTTAGTCGGATGTGACGGCTCACAACATAAAACCTCAAAGGTGCATTAGAACAAGTTCCACGGTGTACTTTGAACCACCCGCAGCCACCACTCACATGCCATAACTAACCTTTCGTCATGCATCCAACAGCTACTTTTTCAAAAGCGTCACTCGGGTAAAGATTCCTCTGGGAAATATCTATTGTGACTTGACCTTTGGAAAGAAAACCCTTCCTCTCTCTCTTCTTTGTGTTTATCCACTTGAGCCTCAGCATGCCTATTGCCTCCTCTGCGGGGAACATTCGACTAAAATATCATATCGCATTGTGAGCTCGTATAGATCGGCTACTTTGGTGTGGAGGAAAAAAGCGCTGTAAAAAGCACCGTTTTACTATTGCTATCTTTGGTGAATCGATTTGTGTAAAGTGAAATATGGGCATACCAAATGCGTTCTTTACATGTCCGCTTTATGAAATAGAGGGTTTAAGTGGTGCTGAGTTTGCAGCTAAACAAAAGCCAATTCATTCCAGTGCATGACGGAGGAGAATTTCACTATAAATTAAAATCTCCGCGATATCAGCGATTATCGTCCCATGCCTATAAAGAACAGAGGGTTCAACCCATTCTGAACGGGAACCCATTTTGGTGTTAGCATCATGTTATGCTTTAGCTATTGAAAAATATCAGATCTACAAGCTCATAGCGCGCCACCGAGTGGCGCGCTACGAGCTTGTAGGTCTGCTATTTTTTGAAAAATCGAAGAACGACTGACATTTTTTAAATCTGATCTCAGGTCAGAATGGGTTAATCAGACCAGTGTGTGTCCAGTGGAAAACCTCGTATGAATCTGATCTCGGGTCAGAATGGCTTTAAGTGGTTAAGAGTTTAAAATGAGAAACGTGTGCCAAGTGATAAAGTACAGTATGCTGCATTGATGTAGACTAAATCGTCTCTCGGTCCCGATCTCACCCAAACACGGTAAAATTGCACAGATTGGCAATTCCGTACACCTAGAAAAACCCCAAATCCGCATACATACAGTATTACCTTATTACTATTTTCGCCACGATGAAGGCGTAGCTTTCACTAGTATTGTATGTAAGGAATTGACAATCGGTGCTATTTCACCGTGTTTGGCTGAGATCGGGTTTGACATTACTGTATTTATGATTCTGTGCTATTGGGTGACAACTCAAGGTTCAAGGTTAAAGTCTATCCAGTGTCCCCGAAGGGCAAACTGGGCTGCAGCATAGACAGTACACCAAACAATAAACGAAACGGTACAAACAAACAGTTCACATAGCGGATACCAGAGTACAGAGGTGCACACAACCATCAAAGTGCAGGCGCCTAAAGTGCTATGCGATAGGTCAACTCGGAGTCGGCTCTACCGAACTTCGCAACTCGCGGGAACCCGTGGTGCCCCTCAGTGTAATATGTACGGATTTTTTTTTCTTTTCTATAGGTGTGTACTGTATGTACGGAATTGCCAATCCATGCTATTTCACCGCGTTTGGGTGAGACCGGGTTGCTCTTGAGACAGTCTATGATTGAACACTGGTGCCAGCTGGAGGTCAATCGATGCAGGTCTTTTTGACCCCTCTGGTCATCTGGTTTGGCCCGGCTATACTTTCCTGGTTTACACGCTTCACAGCACCCCCCTCACATCCTGCCCGGTGAGGAGGACAAGATGTTTCAGGGTGTCATCGGGTGCATGCATTAGGTCTGAGCCCAGCCATATTCCCCCGGGCTAGTATACCCATCATGCTTCTCCGGGGAGTCCTACAGGTGTAATTGTATGTGCTGTACTTTACGGTCAGAGCTTTTTGTTGGAGCCACGTTGCTATGCGGCAGTGTTGGAAATGTAAAATATGTCGCTATATGACCTTCGCCGGAGCTCTTATACTACAGTATTTCCATATTTTCTTTTTCCCTCTTTGTCCATTTCCTCCCCCTTCATTCCTCATTTACATCTTTACAGCTGCGTGAGTGACTGACTCCTCTCATACATTGACAGCTTTTATCTCATTGTTTATTCTCTATCTGTTTTGAAGACCTCATTTCAGGGAGGAGGGGGGGGGGGTGGTCAATGGAACTATTATTCATTTTTGAGCTCAAAACATTTCACAGGAAAATGCTGCAGACTTCTCTCAAACGGGCAGACAATCGCCCACACACTGGCTTGACAAACACATACGCACGCACGCACACACCAACACACGCACGCACGCACCATCTAATCCCATTCCTGACACCACCTGTCAGATTAAGAGGGAAGGAAGTAGTGCTAAGAGAAACATTCTCTCTCTCTCTCTCTCTCTCTCTCTCTCTCTCTCTCTCTGTGTGCGTTGCTCTTCAAGCATCTGTGCTTTGCTTAGAACCATTTTGTCAAGCTATCACAGAGTCAACATCCTTGTGAAGGATTGTTTTTTTTTCACCTGCTGCAGTTGTCAACAGTATAGCATTGTTCTTTGTCGGAAAAATGCTACTCCATTCGCTTGGCAGATAGCAGATACTTTGCAATAATATTATCTGTGTTTTGTGTTTTGTCATTTGCATTCAGGGACACATCAACGCATCATGCACATAACTTCACATTATTATCGTGCTGGCTTTAACAATACCTGCACCTCCACGGATACAGGATTAAAGGGATATTCCACGCGCCTCGAGCCGAAATCAGGCTGATCCCGTGCGTCTCAGGAGCGAACACACACAGCTGAATAATAGGGGGTGTATATAATAGTAACTGCATCAAAAAGATCCATTTTAATTTCAAGTATATTGAAATGGAAACTCATACTCATATCGTATGGTATCGTATTTGAAATGAAAATAATCGGTATTGAATCGTTTTGCAATGCAAATAATGTAACTATCAATACTAAATCTTTGCTTAATACTATAAGTCTTTGCTTAATAGTTACTGTATCGAATTTAAATCATTGAATCGTATCGCTCTTAAAATGTATCGTTACACCCCTATACTGACTAAGGAAGGCGCTGGAGCATTGGAGCCTTTTTATTTTAATAACGGGGGTAACTAATAACTAAACACATAAACAAACGACAACGTTTCAATGTCAGATTACATCTTCATCGGGTCACCTGCAGGTTATTGAATTCACACATACACATTTATAGTTTATAGCAACTCTCTGCCTATCTCACTTTTAAAAGAGGACAGAAGGAAGAGGCTAGAGGGGAGCATTTACATTTTAATAATCCTTTGTATATATTCATCTATTTGGAAACTAGAGCTACCGGTGGTATCATTTGTAATGACTTGCTCGCTGCGCTTTTGTGTGATAGACTATCGTACAGGAAACGATGAGGGGTTTCACACCTCAACTCCTATCTCCATGTCTATCATAGCTGTGAATGTCTGGGTGGATTTAGAGCGTCTTTGTACATGAAGCTGATGCCAAATTGCGTTTTCTCTCTGCCAGAAGGCGTCTTTTTTTTTAATCATATTATTATACCAATAATCTTCCAAATAGTATGGAATATATTGGCCTTTAAACCTTTAGGTTTGTACTGGTGTTTCACTCGCATAAGACGTCTTTTAGTGCACACACAAAAATGTGTTCACTGTATAAAATGTATCTATTTGTAGGTTACATTATATCACTCAGGATTTCACTGTGTGGAGCAGAAAGTAGATGGAAAATAGGAAAAAGATCTGATATATATACATATATACGTACTAGTCCTTACCCATTCTGAATATATGAACAGCAAATGATGTTCAGTGTGGGTAATGCGATGTAATAGAGGACATTACTGATATGGGGGGGAATAATTCAGATTCTAAATGAAGTTATTGAATATTTTCACGTTCAGTGTTGCACTTTGGTAGATGGTCCCTAACCGTTCAGCTAACCGTCTGCTGCCCGTAGAGATGCATTATAATCTATTAAACTCGGAGGTTGGCTTTGGTGTTTGTAATGAAAGCAGGGCACGTTGAGGCTGAAGGACAGAGCTGTGTGGCGCTATAGGTTCCTTGAGGCTGACCGTGCGTCGTGGCATTTTGAGAAGGCATCCGAAGAGAGCAGCAGTCTTGCTCTGTGCTAAGGAGGTGTACAGACAGAATGACAGAACAGAGAGCGCTCGGTCAATTTAGTGTTGAGATATATATATATATATTGATATATACCGGTATATATATTGATGCGTGGTGTGTGCATGCACGCACACGTGTTTCTGTGTAATTGTGTGACGGGAGCCTGTGTCTTTGAGACTTTTGTACGTTGGGGAGTTATAGTGTAGTGCTATCCATCAAGAGTTGTGCTTGTAAGAAACTGATGATTTAGTTGAGTTTGGAAGTTCCAAAGGGCAACATACCGCAACGCACACACGCACGTGCACACACACACACACACACACACACACACACACACACACACACACACACCACACACACACGCACACAAAACACACACACACACACACACACACACACACACACACACACACACACACACACACACACACACACACACACACACACAGACACACACACACACACACACACACACACACACTTCAGAAAGCTTTAGGCGGATGACAGATGGACAGACCCTCACAGCCAACTCTAATTGGCTGAAAGGTTCATACAGGCCAAACGGAGGGAGGAAGCTGGCCACAGAGCTGGAGATGAGAGTAGTGGCAGACGAGACATTTCTTCTTCTTTTTTTCTATTTGTATGATGTGTGGCCGCCTTTTCATCAGGCAGGGTACTGAACAGAACCTTTTCATCAGGCAGGGTACTGAACAGAACCTTTTCATCAGGCAGGGTACTGAACAGAACCTTTTCATCAGGCAGGGTACTGAACAGAACCTTTTCATCAGGCAGGGTACTGAACAGAACCTTTTCATCAGGCAGGGTACTGAACAGAACCTTTTCATCAGGCAGGGTACTGAACAGAACCTTTTCATCAGGCAGGGTACTGAACAGAACCTTTTCATCAGGCAACAGAACAGAACCTTTTCATCAGGCAACATTGATTGATTGATTGAAATCTTTATTAACAGTTTGCAGAATTACAGTACATTTCAAGCACAAACTCAATACAAAGACTGTTAACTGTGAGTGGACGACCCAATTAAGCCTTACACTTGTTTACAACAGGGTCCAGAACAGAACCTTTTCATCAGGCTACGTACTGAACAGAACAGAACCTTTTCATCAGGCAGGGTACTGAACAGAACCTTTTCATCAGGCAGGGTACTGAACAGAACAGAACCTTTTCATCTGGCAGGGTACTGAACAGAACCTTTTCATCAGGCAGGGTACTGAACAGAACCTTTTCATCAGGCAGGGTACTGAACAGAACCTTTTCATCAGGCAGGGTACTGAACAGAACCTTTTCATCAGGCAGGGTACTGAACAGAACCTTTTCATCAGGCAACAGAACAGAACCTTTTCATCAGGCAACAGAACAGAACCTTTTCATCAGGCTACGTACTGAACAGAACAGAACCTTTTCATCAGGCAGGGTACTGAACAGAACCTTTTCATCAGGCAGGGTACTGAACAGAACAGAACCTTTTCATCTGGCAGGGTACTGAACAGAACAGAACTTTTTCATCAGGCAGGGTACTGAACAGAACAGAACTTTTTCATCAGGCAGGGTACTGAACAGAACAGAACCTTTTCATCAGGCAGGGTACTGAACAGAACAGAACCTTTTCATCGGGCAATGTACTGAACAGAACAGAACCTTTTCATCGGGCAATGTACTGAACAGAGCAGAACATTTTTCATCGGGCAGGGTACTTTTCTTTTTTTTTGTAAATGTTTTTTTGTGGCTTTGGCCTTTATTTTACAGTATATTTTTTATGGAGGGACAGACAGTAGGCTGATAGGAAATGGGGAGAGAGAGAGATGGGGGGGAAGACATGCAGTAAAGGCCGTCAAGATCGGGAGTCGAACCCACGGCTGCACACTGCCAGACTGGGTTACCAGCCAAGGTGCCTGGACCGCTGAGCCACGGCCCAGGCCCATCGGGTTAGGGTACTGAACCAACAGAGGGAGAGAGATGGGGAGGCAGGGTACTGAACCAACAGAGGGAGGGAGATGGGGAGGATGGAAGAATGCTTACAAACACAGGACGGGGTCAGAGGTCATGAAGAGAACACATGCCGCACCGCCTCACTCTGAACTTCTGAAGCAGTGGTGGGAAAAGCAGAAATACTAAGTAACATTATGGAATTCAAAAGTTCAAAAGAAATGGCATCAAAATGTACTTAACCCATTTTGGGGCGGGAACCCCTTTTGGTGTTAGCATTATGTTATGTTTTAGCTATTGAAAAAGAGCAGATCTACAAGCTCATAGCGCGCCACCGAGTGGCGCGCTATGAGCTTGTAGGTCTGCTATTTTTGAAAAATCGAAGAACGACTTGACATAGAAACATAGCTTTTTCAGAACACTGTCAGGCTGTAGATGTAAAGACATTTTTTAGAATCTGATCTCAGGTCAGAATGGGTTTTAAAGTACCACAAGTAAAAGTATACTCATTATGCAGAATGTCCCATTTAAATCTTCGCCCTGTCGGGTGAAGAGAAAAGTCTCGGCTCCTCATGCATTGAAGGAAGCATGAGTTCAGTCTGTTGCCCTCTGTAGGTTGGCAGAGGGAGTGTAACGCCCAGGATTACATTAAGAGTACAATTGACACTGGTTGAAAAAAAAAAAAAGGGTTACAGAAATCATGGGATAATTACATGGCCTATTTTCAAATGGCTGAAATATACAGTATATAATGGGCTGATGTGCTTAAAATATGTTGTGTAATAATAATAATAATCAAAATCTAAAAAGTAACTAGTAACTAAAGTTTTCAAATAATTGTGGTCCGGATTAACACCTCTGAGGGCCCCTGGGCACTGAACCTCGAAGGGGCCCCCCTGCACATGCATGTGCGAACCATCTTGGCCATTTTTGGGGCGGTTTTATGCTGTAATATTAGCCTGTTCATGGCTATTGGTGGGGGGACATTTCTGTTGAGCTAAAAATAAACAAATAGGTTTTTAATTTTTTATGGGCCCCCTGGTGCCCAGGACCCCTGGGCACGTGCCCAAAGTGCCCTTATGGTAGATCCGGCCCTGCGCGGGAGTACAATATCCGAAGTGTAGTGGAGTAGAAGTAAAAGTATTGGAAATTGGAAACACTCAAGTAAAGTACAAATACTACAGTACAGTACTTAAGTAAATCTACTTGGTTACTGCTGTAAAGTCAGGAGGATGCCACTAGCACAGATCCACACTTCATGCCTGTTCTGCTCCGCTCCGCTCTGTTCCATCCTGTTGAACTGAGACGGTGCACGGTTGTCAACTATAATGACTCAAAATGGAGTCATAACAGTTTATATAATGGGTTGAATGCTCAAATCACATTGGCTGTGGGGGGGCTGTAGCCATTATTTCCGTATAACAAGGCACCTCCAGTGAAACGGGTTTTATTATTACCCCCACAAATGGATACGCTTGCAAAGTTTGAGCCCCGAAACTGACTGGTATAATAATGGGTCTTCTAGTTGCCGTCCAAATGCAGTTGCATGCATAAATGGCAGTTTTACAACCAGCCACATAAAAACAGTAAATGTGTCCATTGCTGCTGTTTCACGTGGGCTACGTAAGCTGGCTGAACGTCAGACATATCACATAGGCTACTCTAGAGTTAGTTTTCCTCTCCTTCAAGGTTTCCGTTAAATCGCATTTTTACAAGCTTGTTCTTAGAATACCTAACATTGCAATATCCTCCACCTGCTCAGTGTCGTTACATGTATGAGCTAAGCCTATTGAGGACCTGAAATGTTTTGACATTTTCATAAAGCTACAATACTACAAGCTTAGAACGTGCCAGAGAACAACAAACACACACACGCACGCACACACACACACACACACACACACACACACACACACACACACACACACACACACACACACACACACACACACATACAATATATTATTTCTCTTGCAGTGCATTTTCTACATGGTGTGTTTCTTCCTGTTCTTTTGGTAATTTTATCTACTGGATGTGGGGTCAACATTGAAACGATTGGTTAAGAAGTAAGCTCCTTACAATTTAGGCATTTAGCAGACGCTCTTAATACAGAGCGACATTACATTAAGCAAGTACAAAAAAGACATCGTATACAAAGAATAGTTATCATGAATCATACGTAAGCTGCCACACTTGTTTTTAGATAGATAGACCAATTCACTTTTGTCTTCGCTTATCTGTTTTATGTAGCTAAAGACATTTTATTCAACAAGTGACCACCAGTGAACCAATGTTTCACTCATTTACCGCCGAGATTGCCTTTTCACGCCTTTTTAATATCAATTGATTACGGTTCACAACAACTGTGTTCTCTACGCACTCAAATTCTGCTGGCATAATTATGCTGTCTATGGGAACGCAGTTTTTAGGGTCGTAATATCTCAGATTCTTCTTTTTGGACCAAAACAAGCATGATTTGTAGTACTAGTACCAATAGCAGAAGCCTCACTTGTGGTCGACCTACTAGTAGGCTAGTTGCAGCCTCAGAATCAACCTCACTCTCATTTGCACATTAGCCTTCTGGTGCAGCACATTCTCTTCTCTGGTCATGACTACATCATGTCTAAAGCGCTTTGAGCACTTGGAAAAGCGCTATAAAAATGCAATTCATTACATGACATTGAACACTTTATTGATGTAATGACATATAGAGGAAGCCTGTTTGTTGTAATTTTAGTTGGTATTAATTACCTAATCAATAATTTTTGCCAGGAGAACTATCTGCAATTTTCCCCGAAAAGCTCTACAAGCTCCTTCATCAGCACTTCAGCAGGCAGCAGCATCTTTTTGTCTTTGTGACCAAATGTAGCCTACATTTGCAAATAGTGCTGTTGAACATGTTCTTACATGGTCCACATAACGGTTGTGCACCGAGAGACAATGCCAATATGCTATATTTTAATATTAGAACTTTTTTAAAGACATGTAGATTCATTGACGACAACGCAAACAAAACGCTGTGGGCGCAACGTCACTGAAAGCAATTAAATTAATTCACTCACCACCTGAGTGCTGAAATCGTGAAATGGAGGATGTATAAAGAACACACTTTTGTTGGTTTATAGCAGGGTAAATATTAAGTTTTGCGCCAAGGTCTTGTGTTTATATTATATTCCGCTTACAGTCTAGGGCAGGCTGTATGTTGTTGCTTTGCAACATGCACGTTGACCAACATACTCTTTTTACTATAGAGGTCAAATCTACTGCTACAGAACGGGCTGCAATATACAGAGCTCTCTGGGCCTCTAGCTGTCGGGGCTCTACGCAGTTGCGTAGTTTTCGTAGCGCTAATAACCGCCTCTGGCCAGCCTTTCTGGGGGCTTGGTCTAAAGTTGAAACCACTGACGTGAAGCTGACATATGAGAAGACTGAAAGCTGAAAAGGGATCCATCCAAACTAATGATATTCATAAGGTGGGCAGCAATGTGTTTATAGAACATACTGTAGCCACTCAATGTTTTTGAAGAATGAAAACCCTTTAACCCTCAATTTTTTATTATTATTTTATTTTATTTTCATACTCCTCTGGGCATTTACTTTTATGAATGCCAATGTCGTCCTTGCCAACTGCCAAGGATGACTTTAATGACTCGTGGGGCTTTGTATTGATTCAGTGAGGTCGCTGTCCAGACCGGACCACCATCTGGCAGCGTCTCCATTCCCAGGCAGTCGATAAACAGGGAATGGTCCGTCAGGGAAAAGGTTCCCCTCCATCCACTTCAATGTTAATAACTGAAAAATGTAAACCCTTTTTTCCATGATTCTTTTTACCAGATTGAGTTTCTGATCAAAACAGCGATGTTCATGTCTCAAAACAAATGCGTCGCTGGTTACAAAAAATTACGTTTTGGGTGACTTATAAACAGATTGCAGCTAACATAGCCTAGCTGAATGTATTTCCGGTCATAGGCGCCGGAGGGGGGTCATGGGTCTGGTGCATGCTACGTAGCACCGTTTCCATTTTTTTCCCTGCGCAATAGTCGTGTATTGGCTGCATACGTGCAGTAACTGCATGTTATTCAACTCAATCAAGGTGTCAGACGGGCTAATACACAACAATGTGAGTCCCCAAATAAATAAATAAATGTCTTTTCACGTCCTGACGGAGTCACTGCTTCCGGTTGTAGGCCAATGAGTTGTTTGTCTTCAAAATAAGATATCCGGCCGAAAAGACCTCGGCCGGGAAGGGACACAGACAAAGTGTGTTGCCCCGCCCCTGATGCCCCTGATGCAGACACATGTCTCAGTGCATCCATGGCTATCATTCAACTCTCATTCTTTCATCTGATGATGAAAGGCTTTACTTTGTAGTTGGATTTCGTTTGGGTCAAGAGTGACATGCACCACCTGACCACAAGGACTGGCTGCTGACCTTCAATACAAACACACCTGCTCCTTTTCTTTTCCTATCCTCAATGTCCTTCATTGATAAACATTGGTGTTTTACTACGTAGCTATCTGCAATGAATATCAAAAGTTTTGTCCCCTTTTCCATCTTCTACAACACTGATCCCAAACACTGGGTCCGTGGGATGGCGATGGAGATGTGGAGACCCGGATGTCATAGTAAATGCGACCTGCTGTCGCAGTTAATCCCATATATGGAGATCCCTGATATCATCACTATTGGCCAGCAACTCTACAGAACCACTGACCTCAAACCCTTAGATCTCCATATATGGATATATTTCAGAACCTGCTCTGACATTCCATATGTTGATCCTTCCCATTCCATCCTTCCTCTTCGATATCTCCCTTTTGACTTATACCTGTCCATTCAAATTTTCCCAAAGCCCCAAAGTTATTAGTGCAGCCGCACCCGGCAGCCGACGAAAACTAGAGTGCTCAACAGGCCCGAAAATGAAGGCCCGGCCCTACCTGGGCCCTCATCAAAGTGAAACATTTTCAAAAACATTCTAAAAACTGCAAAAAGACATTAATGATTCTATGATTTATTTTCAGTAATTTCACGAAGATATAAAAGAGAAATCAAAGGAATTCCATAAAGTATAAGTAGTGAAATTAGCCCATCTATAGATCTGCTATTTTCACTAGTTTGGGTCCCGGGGAGACAACAAAATCCTCTTTTGAGTCACGGCCCGCTAAAACATTTGGGAACCACTCCTGGAACACAAGATGGCTCCACCACTCTGCAGGGAAAATCTAAGACAACGTAAAACAACCAGACAAAACAAAGACAAGTACAGAAGCTGCCAGATAGCCTATCAAACAGTCTCACTGCAGTTTCATTCTTTTTTATTGACTTGCTGATAGGAGAACTTTGGCCTCAAGTGAAACCAATCTATCCAGGACCAGGTACTTTGTTAGTGTGCCTTGTAAGCGACCCTGGCTTTTTAAAGGATGGACTCTTGAACTGATGATGTAGAATGTTTAATTAACACCGTAAGAACTATAGGTGGAGTGATGTCATCTTGACAGTAAAGGCCAAGTTGTTTTCTTGTTTAGAGTCAGTGTTGTTTACCGTCTGAAGATGGACATGGACAAGTTCAACTATGTCTATGCGCGCGTGTGTGCGTTCGCTCGCTCGCCTACTTATGGAAGTTGATGCAAATAGGTATATTTAGATGAAATAGACATCACCCACAGGCTGTGTTGCAAAGGCAAGAATTGTGAATTTGTATTCATTAACTGTGCTCAATAGTTGCTAAGACGTGTGTCCACACCTGCTGTTTTTGTTGACAGCTGGTAGTTATATTTAGCCATGTCTTTCCTTAATAATGACCAATTTACTGTACATCATGGCTCTCCAATTAGAATATCGTTCGTGTGGCATGGAGGTGTTGAGGTGTTATGGAAGTCCAGATTTGCAGCTGTGAATTCATTTATATTGTTCAGTCTTAGGGTCGATTCATACTCCTATTTTAGAGCCGAATAAAAGTCGGTTCGGCGCTGTAGAGCCTACAATGTGACGTCATTTGAGGTTCGGGGGGGCGGGTACCGTCCTAAAGTCGTCTCTTCGGTGCTACTGAAATTTTCTGACGAGCCGAAATCATTTCGGCACTACAGCGCCGAAACAGGAGTATGAATCGGCCCTTATATGTCTCACACCTTCCTCTTGACAATACAACCGTCCTACAGGGTTCAGGTCAGGCCAGTTGGCTGGTCAGTTAAGCACAAATACTTTCTTCAAAAGTAGCCCAGACCAAGTATTGACCGCAACGTCAATATACTTTTCACTTGTGGTCTGCAGGTTAATATCAGAATACTGATATGTTATTGATTTCAGCTGTTCCAATTGCAATTCCAAACATGCAAACATGACCCGCTTTAATTACTTCAGTCTTTATTAGTAGCTTAATGACTAGTACTAGTCTTTTTTTTATGTCCAATATTTGCATTTCAGTTCATAATCATAAAGTTAACATAACACATAAATGTATTTGAAATTAAATTAAAAAAAAGATTACTTTTCTGGATTCCAATTCAAAAATAGGTGAAAATAATTCAGGATTCCAATTACAAAAAAAAGCAGATCTACAAGCTCTACAAGTTTTCAAATGTTTAAAATATTGTATAGGGCTGAAGTGGTTACATGTACTGTATGTTTTGTGATAATGATCCACATTAGTAAGTAACTAGTAACTAAGCTGTCAAATAAATCTAGTGGAGTAAAACCATATTTGGATCCGAGAAGTAAGTAAAAGTATTGGAAATTGGAAATACATCAGTAATGTAAAAAATCCTCAAAATGTTAAGTATGTAGTACTTAACCCATTCTGACCGGGAACCCCTTTTGGTGTCAGCATCATGTCATGCTTTAGCTATTGAAAAATAGCAGACCTACAAGCTCGTAGCGCGCCACCGAGTGGCGCGCTACGAGCTTGTAGGTCTGCTATTTTTGAAAAAAATCGAAGAACGACTGACATTTTTTTAGAATCTGATCTCAGGTCAGAATGGGGTTAATCAGACCAGTGTGTGTCCAGTGGAAACCTCGTATGAATCTGATCTCAGGTCAGAATGGGTTAAGTACGTAGTAGTAAATGTACTTAGTTACTTTCCATCACTGCCATCAGGTGACTTAACAATGGCGTCTTTGTAATGAGGTGGTTCCTTCCACGAGGAGCCAAACCTCTTGATGTTCCTCAGTTCTACACTGCCAACAAATGAGTAGACTACGACCACCCTGACCAATCTACGCTGTTAGTTACCCTCTTATGAATCACACTCGATGGATCCATTTCTTTCTCCTACTGCCTTCTTTCTTCATACCACTTTAACCCATTCATTTCTGACGTTGAAATTAAAAAAAAAAAATACTTTTCTAAATCATGACAATTTTCTGAAAGATTTGAGGCACATTTTAACGACTTTTCAAAAATAGCAGACCTACAAGCTCATAGCGTGCCACTCGGTGGCGCGCTATGAGCTTGTAGATCTGCTATTTTTCAATAGCTAAATTATATACACCAAAAGGGGTTCCCGCTCAAAATGCGTTAACCTTAACGCCTTCCATCGTGACAACCTCTCCTTATCTTCCACGTACTTCTCCTTTGATTAACAGTCTGTGGATGATGAGGCATCATCAGGACATGGACCTTCACCTTGCTCATTATTGATATGTGAGTTTATACCATATCGCTGGCTGCGTCTTAATGCGAGTATACTGTCCCTCTTCATTACAGAGCTTGGATGCAGTTATATTTCGGGGCAGTACAATGTCACTGTAAACAATTACTTTATCAACATAACCAATCATGTCCTGTGACAAGATAATTATAGTCCAGATGCCCAGGAATGAACCAAAGAAATCCACAGGAGCTTGTATTCTAGAGTTACATTATATACCATACTGTACGTTGTTCCATCATTGTAATGAATATTTTCCAAGGCTGCTTTGATACACTCTGTTGTCTGTGGGCTGGCTTTGTACAGGGAATGCTTGGCTAGCACATAATCAATATCAGAAGTGTATACGGTACAGTACTGTATGGCTATTATGAACCCCCTTTAAAGGTTTGTTTAGTCCTTTACACAGTCCAAATCCAACTGCTATGGACGGAGATCTCTGTCTTTTAATGGTTTATATTGATTCAGTTTGAGATCATGCTTTACTATCAGCTGTCTATCAGTGTCTCTGTCCGTGTCTAGGAGGCTAGCATGGAATCTTCTTCGTGTTTGAGTAAATCCCCTACTAGTAGTAGGGGATAAAGCGAACTTGAGCCACGAGAGACACCACCGATGATGCCCCATTCGAGTTGCGAACAGATATGGACAGAATAGTAAATCATGCGTTTGCGGCCGCCACTCAAAGTGGCTACTGCAGGCCAATTAAAAGCGCGTCCTTGCACTGGACAATCACACAGCGTCCTTACTCAAACGCGAAGAGGATTCCATGCGTGCGTCTAGGAAATAAACCAGAAGTGGTTGGTCCGTCAGGGTTCCCCCCTCGTTGACTTGATCGATAGCCGAAATCTTAACACCCTTTTATCTCGGATTCTAATCAAAATGAGCTTTATTTACGTCCGATTCTGATTGCGTCGCTGGTCGCGGTCTGTGATAGGATTGCTTTTCTGTGAGCTATCTTCCAGTTAAGGCCCAGGGTACATTTCTGCCCCTTGAATAAGACAACTCACTTTAAAATACCCGTGGCATAAATAAATGAACGGACAGAGACTGAAACAATCGTGGCATGCAGTCAATGTCTCAGTAACAACTTTTGAGTAGATGGGAAATGGTGGAAAGTGGAAACAACATTTCCAAAATGTATATAACATTATTATATGCCAGAGTAAGCCACCTGGCCGGAGGATGTGTGTCACTGTGTCTTATATGGATTCGCTCCACGCCTGATCTGCATAATTATGCCATTTCTTATGCCAAGCTTGTCATTTGGTTGTGAGAGAGAAAGGAACTTTTGTTTGTACATTGCCTCGTGATTATTTTCTCTCCTAAATACATTGGTAATTCGAACTCATTCATGTTACCTCTGGACTGGAAACCTTGTTTCCTCGGTTTTTAATAAGAAATGGATGTATTACCTTGGCGCTGCTTGGAGCTGTATTTTCCGACATTTCTCAAATGTGCCCTTTTCTTATATATTTTTTATTCCGTCATTTAAAATGATCTGTTGTTGCTTTAATTTATCCAATTGTAACTTAAATGACACTGTAATATCAGTTCCCTCAGACTTCACCAGTGTCACGTTCGTGGCCCTCGGCGGGCCCTCGGGGCCAGCTAAACTATCCACTGCTGTCAGCAATGTGTTACTGACAGGTCAGAGGTCTTGATGGAACTCATCTGCCCTGGCTGCATTGCCCGCCACCCCTCCCACTTCGCCCGTCTTTCCCTCTTTCTCTGTCCAAACATCCCCTCCGGCTCATCTCATCCATTTAACAGCAGCTCTGGGAGGCGCTTAGCACTTGGTTTTTCTCCCTTTCTTTCTTTCTTTCTTTCTTTCTTTCTCTCTCTCGCCTCCTCGCCCCTCCATCCTCTAAACAGTCCTTGCAGCCTCTTTCTTGGTTCGTTCCAGCGGTCATAAACACAAATCCCTGTGAAGAGTAACTTTATTCCCAGGGCAGAACCAGGGGCATGGAATTCATCACTATAGCTTTGACTGAGCGACCGCCCAGCTCGGCCCGAGGGCAAAGCAATTACTGGACTTTCACTCACACTCTGACCCCCCCACCTCCTTTTCTACCCTCTCCATTCCACTCTACTGCTATATACTCACTGTCACCCACCCCCCCCCCCCCCCCGTCTCACCCCCCCGTCTCACTGCTCCAGCTATTATTTCTCACTGTTACACCCAAATTCTCTCTTCTCTTCTCTTCTCTTCTCTTCTCTTCACCTCTGCCCCAAATTTTCCAGAACGGCCAGTTATAGCGCCACCAGGAGGCCGACGTTAGAAGAACACATGACTATCTCTATAGTCATGTGTTCAAGACGGATCTGTCCGATATTTCAGATTCCATCCTAATTGGCTAACATTGGCTTTCAAAGTTTGCAGGATTTGGCCCGTTTTGATCAAAAAGCCTCAAATCATGAGTGTGCAATTTACGTGAAATCTTTTACGGACTTTCCTACTATAGGCTGAGGAATATATCGCACCCTTTTCCCATTGGCCTGTTATATGTAGCACGTGTTATAGGTGGATTTTTGCAAAACGCATTCAGTGAGCCATGCTGACTAATGTAATGTGTGACATATTCACCTGGGGAAACAGTGTCACATCTGACGCTGGTGTGATGAATTGCCTGAGCCTCAGGTTAATGTGTGCATGCACACACACGCACACACACACACACACACACACACACACACACACACACACACACAAAAGGAGGCAGGCTCCTGTGTAGTGTACTCCCTGACAAACAAATACAAGTGATTATCGATACCTACAGTGTGCATACAGTACGTATGGTTGCACATAGGAAAAGATGTGTCAAGCACACACACTATGCATACTGATACAGTATAGGATAAAAATACATACAGTGTATGTGACATGTTCTGCACGGACAGAGTGAACAGTTAATAACAGTTAATTAAGGCTCATATTATTCCATGATAATTCTCATGATTTTCCATTCGTGAAGAGAATTCTGACGAGACAAAGCACAGCAGTCAGTGATCCATGCTGACTAATGGGACAGTGTCTCCCCAGGTGAATATGTCACCCATTATGATCTGACACTGGTGTGATGGATTACCTGCAGCCTCAGGTTAACGCACACACGCACCCGCGCACACATTACGGCAACGCAATGTCATCTAATTTAACATGCATACTATAGGCTAAACATAACACCCGTCACCATTATTGTCTACACTATGTACTGTACCCCTACACTGGCGCACTGGCACTCACTCTATATACTGTATATATAATAAACGGCCATAAAAGGGACAAGGACTAACAATACAGAGGTCTCCAATTATGCATAAAAGGGACACAGGTAGCCAGGGTCACAGACGCAACACAAACCATGTCTTATTATCACACACAGTACAGTATATGGGCAAATCAATCAATCAATCAATCAATCAATCAACTTTATTGTCACAACACAATTACAGGTAACAGTGAGGTGGAACTCTTGTCTACGCAGATGCAAAGATACCTTTGCATCTCAGGGAGCAAAAAAAGAAAATAATTGGCAGTAAAGAGTGGAAAACAAGATGAGCACAAAAAGCCTTAGAAAGCACCATTTTAAAATCAGTACCTTCTAATTGAAGAGGTCTTAAATTGGTGTTTGGTACTGTAGATGTGTACGGTCTGCGTAGTGGCCCACCTTCTAGTCATTGCACCTTCCCAAAAATGACGATGTCTGGTGAGGATAATACTCGGACACAGTACTCAGATAGACACACAATAGAGCATATATACAGGCTTGTGTTGTGAGCTTGTAGATCTGCTATTTTTGGTGTGTGACAAAGTCGTAGGAGTGTAAATTAAGCATACCAATGCACAAAGTGTTGGATTTATTGAGCTGCTTGGCTACGGTATGATTCTTTTTTTAATATAATAATAGAACATTTAGACAGCAAAGCCCTTTACTGCCAATTAACCGGTTGAAACCAAATGAAAATATCACACTCCAATGTGTTGCTCTGCAGTGGGGATAGGATGTTTATGATGTTGTTACTGTATATAGAATGACATAAACTGATATTTTACTCATCACAGTTACAACAATCAGCCTGAGGGGAGTGTATAACTGAGCACATTATACTGAAGGGTTTATGTCATAGACTACAATAATGTGTGTGTGTGTGTGTGTGTGTGTGTGTGTGTGTGTGTGTGTGTGTGTGTGTGTGTGTGTGTGTGTGTGCGTGCGCCATTCGTCTTTGCCTATATTATATTTGATCTATATCTCCCCAAGTTACAGTGGTGTAGCTCATTCATCCATCTGTCCCATAGCGTCTGTGTAATTGTAATCGCATTTAGACATTAGAAACTCTTTCCCCCAAAGTCTACTACAGGATCATTAGCCTTCATTAGGATGGGTGTAGAAAGACAATGATGTGTGGGCCACGTCCCTCCAGGCACAACTTTATTCCAAAGTGATGGAGTGAAACGTTGGGTAGAGCTGAGATCAGTGAGGGATTTGGATATCTCTCTCTCTCTGTCTGTCTCTATATATGTCTCGCTCTCGCTCTCTCTCTCTCTCTCTCTCTCTCTCTCTCTCTCTCTCTCTCTCTCTCTCTCTCTCTCTCGATTTAACTGTGCGTGTCTTTCTGTCTGTCTGCCTCTCAATCTTCTTGTATCTCACTTGTGTCTCACGCTCCAGACAATCTGAGATATCCGCCGGTGTTATTGCTGAAACTGTGCGGAAACAATTTGGGAGATTTAAGACTTTAGGGCGGTCCTTCATGATGGCACGGTGATATGATTTGAAGCAGTCGGCCGACGGCATAGGTTTGTTAGCAACTACATCTCTCTCTCTCTGTCTGTATCCTACTGGCAGATGCAGTAACGGGTGACTTCATTTCACTGACTCTAGGATCTTAAACCCCATACAGTATCATCAACGTACTGTTGATTGGTACAGTACTTGTGTTTGCCTCTCTTTCCACGCAGGAGTGTAGTTTGCTGTAGTATTCCATTGTCGGCTGCTGCGGATGTTTTACACCCCGCAGAGAATGAGAAAAAAAAAACTCACTAACGACCAAATATTCTCTCTCTAGTATGAAGGAGTATTACCACAGTGGAATCCAATTACTGTACCAGGAACACTGAGGGGTGGTTGTGTGTGTGTGTGTGTGCGTGTGTGCGTGTGTGTGTGTGTGTGTGTGCGTGCGTGCGCGTGCAGGTCATGCTGTAGGTTGGACATGTTACTAAGCTCGAACTAGATTGTTCCTCCCCTCCTAACCTTTTCAGCTTCCCATCGCTCCTCTCTTCTAACCTTTTCAGAATCTCACTGGCTCCTCTTATCATCTACAGCACATCACTCCAGCAGCACAGCATGCTCCTGTCTTCTTTGTCCCGACCTGCCCGCCCCGCTCGATGCGTGCGTGCGTGGTTCCTCCTATGTTATGTCCTCTCCTTCTCTTTTCTCCTTCTAATCAACTTTCCGCATCCGCGTTCCTCTCTCCCCCGCTGCGCCTCCCCCTCCCCCTCCCCCCAGCGCCCCCCCCCCCCCCGTCCCCCCCGTCCTCCGTCCTGCCGTCTCTGTGGTCTTCATTAAATCTTTTCATTTTGTCTGTTCTGCCCTCCGTCCATATCTCTCCCCTGCTTTTTCAGCTTGTGCCCGTTCTTCAATTTGTCCTCCCCTCATCCCTCTCTTTCACTCCCTTTTTGATGCGGACGTGTGCCTATCATTTTTTTTTCCTTCCTCGTTCCTAACCTTTGTTTCATCTCCATCTCTTGTTGTCATCCCTCGCTCTCTCTCTCTCCTCTCACTCTATCTGCTCCCTTGCCTTCCTCTTCCATCTCTTCTTGATGGAACAACAGATTATGTCCTGAAGCATTCAGGAAAAGGTATTGATGCAAATCAAGCAAAAGTGTGTGTGTGTGTGTGTGTGTGTGTGTGTGTGTGTGTGTGTGTGTGTGTGTGTGTGTGTGTGTGTGTGTGTGTGTGTGTGTGTGTGTGTGTGTGTGTGTGTGTGTGTGTGTGTGTGTGTGTGTGTGTGTGTGTGTGTGTGCGCGCACGCGACCATCAAATGTTTTGTCTTTGTTGTATCTTGTTTTTCAGTCTCTTATCTGCCAGTTTTGTCTGTGTGTGGAGGGGCCTCATTTATTTAGAAAGGGCTATATTCAGACTGTTCAATTGAATAAATTCTAATCAGATCTTTTGCGGAATTCATCATTTTACCACCCTGCTATTGGAGCAAATAAGCACTGTGCTTCCACGGCATTCTTATATAAAGTCTTGTGTGCCTGTCCATTAACACTTTGACTTCTAAACACGACTTGCCTGAGTTAATTAATTGTAGAATGGCTTCACTGCGATTCACGAGTTGGCCCGAGTTATGTTTTCATTGTTTAATCCACGTTTATAATCAGTTTTATTAAGTCATACGGGCATTCCACCGGACAGAATGGGATATGAGGCGTGCAGGAAGCCGTGCGCTGTCCCGTCTGTTGTTGTGACCTCTATGGAATACTTTTTAAAGTGGATTTTCACAACAACAACTCGGCGATCGGTGCAGTGGCTGTTCAAAGGAAACTTAAAAATAGCAGGGAGGCTTGAAACACGGCAGTTTAATCAACGCAGTCTAAGTGTTCACATGAGGCAGATGCAATGGAGTGGCTTACGTTTGTGTGTTGTTAGAGAGCTGGGTTCTCTTTTGGAGAGACACACCAACGGCCATTATGACACAGAAACTGTATACAGTATGTTGATAATGGATATAATTTCCCTGCATGCGCTCTCTGGCTTTTGAAAAGTAGACAACAGTTTGGTGTCCTGTAATTACAGTGATCACCGTGTCATGGCAATGTGCCATTTTGGGCCCTTTAATTATGCCTGTATTCTTTATCGCATTGATGTACATTTCTTGATTTTCTTCTCTTATTTTTTCTCTCACTCTCACTCTCACTCTCTCTCTCTCTCTCTCTCTCTGTCTCTCTATCCGTCTCTCTCTCTCTCTCTCTCTCTCTCTCTCTCTCTCTCTGCAGGGAGAGGAAGTGCTGACGGTCATTAAAACCAAGGCCCAGTGGCCAGCATGGCAGCCACTCAACCTGTGAGTATCCCTCAGTGACAGTTGGACTTACAAACTTAAGTTGACGATTCATTGTCACACAAATAGTTGAATTGTGTTTTTGGCCTTGAACATGGGAACAGAATACAAATGTAATTTCTGTTAGTTTTTTTTTTAGGCTTCATAATTTGCACTGGGCAGATATATGACCAATAACTTATTTCTTTGTATAACATACTGTACAAAGAAATCACTGACACATTTAATAATTCTATACTTTCCCAAAGATTAGAAAATAGCGGAAATAGCTGATCTGCTTGTAGATAGTAACAGTGAATAAATTATAACTTTAGGATTGTGAAACACCTTCCTCTTTGTAATTCTATAATGAGGGACATTGTTTGAATATTCATATACGGTGTGAAAATGACCCTATAACCCCAACTATGTACAGTACAGTAGATATGAATCAATTACTGATTCATCATGTTTTCTTTCCCTCTCTTGCATATACCACCCACACGCATTAAAGGAGAACTCCATACTGAAAGGCTTTCTTACCTTTATTTGTAGTCGTTACGTCCCCAACAAAGAGGTCTAGGTGTTATTTTGTGCAAAAGCGCATTATTGGCTATTTCCCGTACCATAAGCCCTCAATGAATTTCATTGAATTGAATGGAGGATCATTCCTGGTCTGCTAATAGGATAGCAGACCAGGCTCGTATCCTATTCTCTACATCTGCATACATCCACTTATTCATTCCCCTCTCCTTTTCCCCTCTTTCTCTAATACTCACTGCTTAGTGTTCACCCACTGACTGCAGGTTGAGGTGAAAATATGCATATGGGCCTGTGCTCTAGTCTGAGGCAGGTTTGGTCATGCGCAGTGTAGGCGGATGGAGGCTGTAGGTAGGGTATACTGGGAGGAGTGCCTATGAAGAACAAAGCTAACTCTATTCTCATTTTTGTACTATTTTTTTGTTGTCCAATTACTCATCAGTGTCACTGTTGGGCGGAGGGGGGGGGGGGGGGATGGGTGGGTGGCAGGAGGAGGAAATATGTTTGTACCCCCTCATTTTTTGTCTTCTCCCTTATGCGAGATACTGTTTTTTGTGACCATCTGCTGCTGGTATGAACAATAAAAAACTATAAAAGAATTAATAATAATAAAAAGAGATGGGCACATTTTTTGCCCATTTTAGCTGGACTCCTGTCCGATGGCAGAGGTCGTTGAGATCTGGCCAATCAGACCAGACCTCAAAGCTTGTGTGACAGTTGGACTAACAGCAGGGCTGTCACCATTACAAACTTAAGTTGACGATTAACTGTCACACATAGTGACAATAGTTTAATTGTGTTTTTGGCCTTGAACATGGGAACAGAATACAAATGTAATTTCTGTTAGTTTTTTTTTAGGCTTCATAATTTGCACTGGGCAAATGACCAATAACTTGAACATACAAAGAAATCACTGACACTGTTGAGCGACTACAGGAGCCTTAATGTATGAATAAGTGGCTGAGAGGCGATGGGATGGGCCAGGTTGTCAGACGCGCTCCGCAAACAAAAGGATTTCGCTGTGGGTCCAAAGCAATGCGTTCAAGTTGTTTTATTAAAGCAAGGTGCATAACTCAAAGGGTGCTCAAAAAACATAAAGCAAAGTAGTCACAGCGATCAAACGTAAATAAAGTAAATAAAAGAAAGCAAAATAAGCGGTATAAAGTGGTCAACAAAAGTGCGGCTTCCCACACACCCCCTCTCTCTCACTGTGTGTGAAGCAGGTTAACTATGCAGTAGGTGAGGTATTGAATGAATCGGGTCTGCCCCTATGCCCGTCAATCATCCACGTTAATCACCAGTGACAGCCCACTCATTTCATAGACCAAACATAATAACCAATTCATGGCTCCTACAGACACATTTAATAATTCTATACTTTCCCAAAGATTAGAAAATAGCGGAAATAGCTGCTGATCTGCTATTCCAGCTTTTTTTCTTTTTTTTAAACGATTATGACTATATTACACAAACATAATTGCGATTATGTGAGATCTGTAAGTGTAAATCAGTGGTGTTGAAGTCTCAATTATGATGATGTTACACCCTTTTTACTCAACGATAATTTGCATTCTGAATGCAACAGTGAATTAATTATAACTTTAGGATTAACTTGTGCAACACCTTCCTCTTTGTTATTCTATAATGACATTGTTTGAATATTCATATATACGATGTGGAAAGGACCCTATAACCCCATCTATGAAGTACTGTAGATATGAATCAATTACTGATTCATCATGTTTTCTTTCCCTCTCTTGCATATACCACAAACCACACACACACACACACACACACACACACACACACACACACACACACACACACACACACACACACACACACACACACAACACAACACAAACAACACACATGTTAATTATATTCAGATTCCCTGATTAGAGTTCATCTGCTGGACACTTCTTTTCCAGTAGCAAAGCAGTAGAATTAGCAAGCCTAATCAGTAATGATCATAAATCACTACATTTATTATGTTGCTCGCTTGTCCTACCATATCTCAATTACTGTGTAGAAATTTGGGGAAACACCTATAAAAGTAATCTAAAACCACTATGCATCCTCCAAAAAAAAGCTATCAGAATAGTCAACAAGGCAGGATATCTGGATCACACCAATATACTATTTTTACAATCACACATCATGAAGTTAATGGACCTTGTTGAATATAAGACTGCACTAATTATGTTTAGAGCAAGGAAAAATATTTTACCAGGTAATCTACAAAAAATGTTCAGTGATAGAGAGGGGGGTTATAATTTAAGACGAGAATTTAACTTCAAAGTACACTGTGTTAAATTAAAATCGAAGAGTATGTGCATCTCAGTTTGTGGAGTCCAATTGTGGAACGGACTAAGTAAGGAGGTGCAACTCAGCCCTAACATTAACCACTTTAGGAGGTCATATAAAACGATTATATTTAGGAGGTATTTAGACGAGGAGGGGGCGGTGTTGACGCATTGAGTCAACACAACTGGTTGTCTGTCCTACTGTAGCACCAAGGAGGGAGTTGTGAATGGTTTGTAACTTGAGCCCAGTGTTTTAGCTAGGTACCTCCTTCTTATTATTCCAAATATCTACTCACAATATAGGATACTTATGATAAATATGATATATTTTACCTGTAGTATTGTTATATTCTTAATCATCTGTGTGCCATACTTTATTGGGTGACGTGACGTTGTGGCCGAACATCACGCCGTCAACCGTTTCAGTGACAACATCTACCGTCACCATTTGTTCTGTGCCCACAACCCCAACCTCTACCATTTTGTTCTGTACCCCCAACCCCCACCGCTACCGTCACCATTTGTTCTGTGCCCACAACCCCAACCTCTACCATTTTGTTCTGTACCCCCAACCCCCAACCCCCACCGCTACCGTCACCATTTGTTCTGTGCCCACAACCCCAACCTCTACCATTTTGTTCTGTACCCCCAACCCCCACCGCTACCGTCACCATTTGTTCTGTGCCCACAACCCCAACCTCTACCATTTTGTTCTGTACCCCCAACCCCAACCTCTACCATTTTGTTCTGTACCCCCAACCTCTACCATTTTGTTCTGTACCCCCAACCCCAACCTCTACCATTTTGTTCTGTACCCCCAACCCCAACCTCTACCATTTTGTTCTGTACCCCCAACCTCTACCATTTTGTTCTGTACCCCCAACCCCAACCTCTACCATTTTGTTCTGTACCCCCAACCCCAACCTCTACCATTTTGTTCTGTACCCCCAACCCCAACCTCTACCATTTTGTTCTGTACCCCCAACCCCAACCTCTACCATTTTGTTCTGTACCCCCAACCCCAACCTCTACCATTTTGTTCTGTACCCCCAACCCTAACCTCTACCATTTTGTTCTGTACCCCGAACCCCCACCGCTACCGTCACCAGACGGGCGGCTCCCTCTGCAGAGTTCTCCGTGGACCGCAGCCGTCACTTGATGTCCTTCCTCACCATGCTGGGGCCCAGCCCTGACTGGAACGTGGGGCTGTCCGGAGAGGATCTTTGTACCAAGGAGTGTGGCTGGGTCCAGCGTCTGGAGACAGAACTCATACCCTGGGACGCAGGGACAGACAGTGGCGTCACATATGAGGTACTGTGTTTACATTTAACCTGCTGTTTTACCAGCTCAGGGATCAGACTGTCGCTCTCTAGCGCTAAGAAATGCCCCCTAAAATCGTGTTATTCTTGACGCCGAAGAGCTGGTCTCGGAAGTTTATCAGTAAAACAATTATGAAAACTTGCACTTGGACATGCTAATTATAACCAAGATAATGGTGATGAAAAAGTAAGCAATACAGTTCTGTTAAGAATGTATTGTTGCAATATTTTTTTGTTAAGTAAAAGGACCACTTCACCACTTTTCAACCTACCTTCATATAATTGGTCCTCACTAATGTTCATGATAAAATGCCATGAGACACAGACTGAGTAGAAAACAATGGTGGTATTTTATCGTGAACATTAGTGAGGACCAATTATATGAAGATAAGTCAGTGTTTAATTATGAACAATTGAACATAGAATTGAATTGGTGTTAAAGAAAGGTTACAAGAATCTTTGTAAAACAAAACAAAAATTTGAATCTGCTCACACAATGATGGTGCCAAGGGCATCTGTATACACAATTATATCTGCATATTTCCCTTTAACCCTAGAACACTAAAAACTTAACTTTTGTCAAACCCAATGTGATATATTCCCTAATAACATTTCTCATTAAAATATATACACGGCAACTTGAGGTACTCTTCTTTAATATTTCATCATGACTGGTGTATGGGATTTGACTCCATTACTAAACGCAGGTGAAATTCACCCGAACACTTGCCTGTAGAAAAAAATCAGGGAAGTGGGCAGGAAAACAAACCTACCTTCTATGATGTCACTGCATCGGACCCATCCGATCAGAGATCAGCAACATTATGAAAATAATGCCAATCGACAAATAATGCCAAATAATGCCAATCGGCACAGGTCTCCACCAGGGCAGGTCAGGTTGTGGCCTCCTGGTGGCGCTATAACAGGTCGTTGAGGAATATTTGGGGCAGAGGTTTGTCGTTGGCATCCAGGGAGTGTGTGTGCAAAGTTTGGCATGGATCGGGCCAACGGTGCCGGAGATTAGCTGATAACGGACGGACGGAAGGACAGACGGAGTGCCTTCGGCCTGGTGGAGACAATTACAAAAATATAATTGTCTGGGTGAATCTGGGTTTAGTGTTCTAGGCCACTATACTCTTAAACTTGAAAGATCTTTTTCTGCCTGCCCTGATTTGCAAGCGAGCACAATTCTACCACACAATCTATCTTTATTTGTCTGGTCCTTGGAATGGAAGACGGTCTTCCATATTTGCCAATTGTTTTGAGATTACTGCCATTAATAAATAGCTACATGACACAGTTTTTCTTGAGGAGAGAGTAAATACTTTTCAGGCATTGGGGGGAAAATAAAAGCCCCTCTTTCAATGTGTCAGTTGTCATTTTACGAAGATGGATGTGTTTGTTTACACCTCCATGACTAGCCTTGTGTGCTCTGTACTCTATACTGAAGGCAACCTGGGTTAGTGCACTGCGTTCCCTTTGGAATTCAGAGTGAGTAGTCATGGGTCGCACCTTACTCTTTCAGGAAATATGCACGTTATTTTTGGAATATATTTTGGAATGTAAAAACAAACAACCACTGCGCTGTACTATGCAGGACACCGTGTCTCCCTGGAGTCTCCAGTTGCAATATTTACATTATGGTACTTATCCAATGTTTTTTCTGCTCTTGTTCAAATCAAAAATGTGTACAAAATGTCAACTTTTATACAGTGCAGTGCCGTGCAGTATTGTTGCACCACCACTAAAGGAATGGTGGAAATGTGGAAAAGAGAGAGAGAGAGAGAGAGAGAGAGAGAGAGAGAGAGAGAGAGAGAGAGAGCTTGACTGTCAGACAGAAAGACATGGACAGCAGGAACTAGAGAACAGATAGGGGAGGAGAGGGTATTCTGCCTTCTACATTTGGAACGGTAAATAATAACAGATGAAAAGAGAATTATTGCGGATTGCAGAGAGCACTTACTATGAGACCTAGCAGATCATGTCTGTGTGTCCGTCCGTGTGTCTGTATGTCTGTGTGTCACGCTTTTGTGCCCATATATGGAGCTGCTTTGGGGACTCCTTATATGGTTATGGCTGAGTCATGGTGACATGACTGTGATGGCGTGGTCCAACTTGTGCCCATATATGGAGCTGCTTTGGGGACTCCTTATATAAATCTTTTAAAAAACCAAATATGTACGAGCTGCGTTCGCTTCCCGCGTTTGCGCGTCTTACTGGTTATCGTCAGTACAATAAATTGAGGTTTCTAAAGAGGCATTTGCATTACCGGTACATGATAACAATGGAACATGTTGTGTTTTGTGAATTGATTAAAAAGAGAGCGGTGCCCGTGGTAGCACTGGCCTACTTGGAACGATGCAGGTTGGAAATGAATGCCCCACCCAGACATTATGTCTGTCTCCCTTTTTATGCCCATATGGAGTTCTTTGTAAGGCATGCCCAAATATGGAGTATATGCAGCCAGCTTATGGAGTTCTGTGTCAGGCATGCCCAAATATGGAGTGTTGTGAGGTCAGAACAGGCCAGCTCCATTATGGACAATCGTGGGTCCGACCAACTCGATACCGGGCACTGCACCCCCTGCTGTGGTGTGGAACGCGCGTGTCGAATTTGAAGCCGGTGGGGCTAAGTCGAGTTATGTGGATTACACACACAGACACACACACACACACACACACACACACACACACACACACACACAGACAGACAGACAGACAGACAGAGACTTGGTGCATTTATAGATAGAAGATATATGCAGAATTCCCACATGAACCAGCTGGCTTTGGAAAGGTTATTCAAAGCACAAATCTACAAACGGCAAATAGAAACCCATTTACTTTATCATGTTCTCTTGTCTCTTTGTCTGAGACCGTCATATACTACATTTTAAGAAAGCTTTTAACTTGTCAATGTCAATCCAACCTAATTTCACAACATAATGGGACATTTTAGAACTGTAATTCTCTAGCCTGCCTCCAGCCCTGAATCGCTAGCCCATTAAGAAAATATATTGTGAACCGAAATGAAAATTCAGTACTGAGTGTCAGGCTAGTAATGCTCCACTCCTCATGCAAACTGTAATTTTCCCACTCCTCATGCACACGAACCTTTCATGTATTTCTGAAAGTGGATTTTTTTTCTAATAGAGTACAGTTATTACAGATCCATCATTTGTTGCCACTTCTTTATGCCTGTTGTGGCTGTGCAAGCGACACATAGATGTATGTTAGTGTAGACTGCACACGGTGTGCAAGACATTGAATGACTGCCATCTACTGGTGTAGATGTAGAGTGGCGTTCCTATTCATTATTGTATTATAGACCAATTATTTGTTTAGAAACTGCACGGGTGTTTCAATTCCCAACAGATCTCCAAACCTGTTGTTTAGGGGAGCGCTGGTTTCAGTTCAGTCAACCTCCTCTTGTGTGTCGTTAGTGAGGTGCACCCTAGGAGACATTTATACTTCATTGTGCAACAGTATTGCATGCAGAGAACAGCTGATATACAAGCTCACATCGCGTCGCGGATGCCACTGTTGTGAGCGTAGAGGTCTGCGTGCGTGACACCATCGCGGGACGAAACATAAATTATACTTGTTGGGCTGCAGGTGTGTGTGCAGCCGTGCACAAATAGGCTCTGCTGCCGTCCGTGATCATAAGCGCACCTCCCGTTCTTGTGACAGCGACTGGAGGTGTGGTTTTGAGGACAACTGCTTTGAATTGCTATTATTGTTCACACACAACAGAAACCAATGGATTATATACAGTATTTCAAGCGTGAGAGAAATTAGAATACGATAAAAGAGTGGAGCTAGAACTTTTCCATTGCATCTTATGAGAGGTGGTGTTCTTGTGCTGCCGGCCTGCACGCGCATGCTTATCAGTGTGACGTCGTCTGTTAAGGCCTCTATAAATGGAGAGATAGGGACAAGGGCTGATGGAGTCAGAGATCCGATTGTCCAGAGCCACAGATCTGACCACTAATGCTCATATTATGGCATGTTGTGCATATCTGGGACCGACTGACTTCAAACTCGAGGGACTGCCGGGCGAGTAGTTTGGCTATCCAGTTGTCCAGAACCTCCGATCCAACCCCGCCACCGTGAATCCTTGTCCCTGCAGGGCCCAGAATGTGGTGCTACACCCCTGAGTCTAGTGTACACTTTACATGGTTGGGTAAAATGACAGATTCTCATAGTTTGGTGCTGCTGAATATATTAAACAGAGAGTTGGATCTAAAACTTGCAACAACAAAGAATTGAATGGGCTTTAAAGAGAATGGCTAATTATAGTAGTCCATTTGTTGTTTCCGTCTCCCGTAGAGTTTGTTTGAAAGCTTAATGATTGGAGGGAGGGGGGGATGCACATTCACACATCATGCAGGAAACAATGGCATCAATCTCTTATTAACCCATTCTGAACGGGAACCCATTTTGGGTGTCAGCATCATGTTATGCTTTAGCTATTGGAAAATAGCAGATCTACAAGCTCATAGCGCGCCACCGAGTGGCGCGCTACGAGCTTGTAGGTCTGCTATTTTTGAAAAATCGAAGAACGACTGACATTTTTAGAATCTGATCTCAGGTCAGAATGGGTTCATCAGACCAGTGTGTGTCCAGTGGAAACCTCGTATGAATCTGATCTCAGGTCAGAATGGGTTAAAGAGTAATGTATCCGTGTTGGATACATTATGCATAGTGACATCAAAGAGATGAGAGGTCCCTGACCAGATGGCTGATGGCTCAGTATAGTCTCTATATCACTGTTTCACAAACATTGGGTCGGGACCAATTTGTGACTCGCGGAGATTATTTTTTATTTTTATTTATTTATTATTATTTCAAAACTTTAAAAAAATCTAAAATTTTCATTTCAAGATTTCAAGGTCGTTCAGGCCTGATGAAGGTCCGAACGACCGAAACATTGCTCAATAAAATGCTGTAAGTGAAGACAGTGTGTGGGATCCCATTTTTTTCCACTTTTCTACTACAACAAATTAGAAAACAAATGTTTAAGTAGTAGCCTAGTGTGCAAATACCGATCTACAAGCTCACAATGCAGCGCGAAGCGACATGTTGTGAGCTTGTAGATCTGCTATTTTCACTAGTTTGGGTCCTGGGGATGAAAAATAAATTATAAGGTATAGTGCATCTCTGAAGTTTTGAACTGTGAAGCCAAAAGGCCCTACCATCAACAACTCCTGCATGTCTCTTTCAGGCCCCCAACAGTCCCACCAATCCTCAGGAGAAGATCAGACCGCTGACCAGTCTGGATCATCCACAGAGCCCTTTCTATGACCGCGAAGGAGGGCCCATCACTCCTCTAGCCAGGGTGCTGGTGGAACGGATTGCGAGGAAGGTGTGTGTGTGTGTGTGTGTGTGTGTGTGTGTGTGTGTGTGTGTGTGTGTGTGGGTGGGTGCATAGTGTGTACATTGCCAACCCCACCTAGGAGTCTGCTGCTGTAGGGCCCATTTGGCACCAACAACAGCCATCCCACGTTCGTTCAAAGTCACTTAAATCAGTTTGCGTCCCAAATCTGATCCTCGGGTTGAACTGCAGGAGCAGATCGTCTTGAATATGCATGAATGCCTAAATGCATTGAGCTGCTGCCATGCAACTGGCTGAGTAGAAATGTACGTTTCTACAGTTTGACTGCGGAATTAATGACATCGCAATGCCACGTTAACTGCCTGGATTTCACTAAGCTTCCAAGAACGACCACGCCAACGTCATCGTTCCTTTTCATGAAAATCTGCTTTAAAATGGTGTAATCGCTTGTCCGCTGCACTGTTTAATGCAATATATTTGTGTTTGTTATACGTTTTTTTAAGACAAAGTTGTAAAAGTCAACAGTATAGCAGCACGCTAGCAGACAATACACTATAGTTCTGTCTTTCAATCATTTTATTATTGTTATTATTATTATTATTATTATATTTTCACAATCTGATACACATGATGATAATTGATAATTCGCGCAACAGATGTATGCATATGACGGTATAGAGTTTCATGTGACGAGCTTAAACTATAGTGTATTTAATGAAGAAGATGATCAGGTAAAATAATAATAATAACATGAATGAAAGACAGAACTAGTGTATTGTCTGCTAGCTTGCTTATGTTATGGATATACATACTGTTGACATTTACAACTTTGTCAACAAAAATACTACGTACTACATGCACAAATAAATTGCATTAAACAGTGCTGCCGGGTTGGTCTTTGCGCAACCGCTCCGGCATTGGAAAATAAGCGATGGAAACCCTGTACTGTATGTCTTAAAACGTATTAAAAACGCGAATTAAACAATGAAAACGTAACTTGTGTAACTCGTTATTGGGAGGGAAGCTGTTCTCCAATCAATTAACTCGTGAATGGGGGGAAAGTATTAACATGCAGTTGGACAGTCGTGCCTAATAAAATGTGCGTGTGTGTGTGCGTGCGTGTGTGCTCGCTCGTTCCCAGGGAGAGCAGTGTAATGTGGTGCCAGACACAGTGGACGACATTGTAGCCGACATTGGACAGGAGCAGAAGGAGGACGGTACAATACACACACACACACACACACACACACACACACACACACACACACCCTAGATTATTGTATAAGATGTTTGTCTGACTAACCAACCACATCCTGCAATTACGTGCGTGCGTGTGTGTGTGTGTGTGTTTATACTTTACTGTTTGTTACCGTATTCTGTATAATGCTGTAAGCATCCATAATTACATCATAGGTATTTAGAGCGGAGGGTCTCTTATCCCAGACTTCAACACTAATGGAGTCTGGGTCTTTCTTCGGGGCACTATAATAGTACACCATTGATTGACATGTAATTATTGGTTGCAGGAATTGAGTCCGTGGCCTTAATTGTGATGGAGCAGTCTTTCTTTGTACCTTTGTGGCTTGTGTCTACTATTATTAAGAAGCCTGGGCTGTGGTGCAAGAAATTGCCAGGGTTTTTTTTTTGTATTTTTTTGCAGAATTCTTTCCCTTGGTCCCTCGTCTCATAAAAATTGTCCTCTTCACTGATGAACGGTTTTGGACCTTGGTCACATCACTTCAGCTCCCCTCCCTCCACCTCTCCCGGTCACTGTCTCTGTCTTCCTACTTTCTCAATAGATTACACTACAACTACTACTATAATTACATTTATACCACATTATTTGAATTCAGTAAAAAGAAAGAGAAGGAAAAAATAAGTGAAATGCATTATCTCCTTAATAAAGTGTCTATTCAGGACACAGAACCAATTATGAACCAAGTATAAAATAAAGAAAAAACTGTGAGTTGAAGAATGAGTGCAGAAGAATAACAAAAAAAAAACTATCTCAATGAAAGGCAGCCGAAAACATCTGTGATTTAAAAGAACAGTTTTGCAGCATACCTGCAATTTCCTGGCAGTTTGTTCACGATATGTGATGGTGCATAAAAACTGAACACGCTTAGTTTTGATTCTATAGGGACGGAAAGCAGACCTAAACCTAAACCATTGAAAGCTTTATAGACCAACAGTAGTATTTTGAAGTCGATCCAGGGAGCCAGTGTAAAGACCCATAGCTCCGGCAGCAGCGCTCTGAATCAACTGCAGTCGTCTGATCGATTGTTTTTAGAGAGACTTATAAAGACACCGCTAGTCTGCTACAGTAGTCTACTGAACATGACGAATGTACTTTTTTCGTCCGGTAATATATATATTTGCTCTCGTTTCATTCATTCATTCATCAAACATTTTATTTTCAGTTCTGTGATGATGACCAACGTTTTAACAGTTTTTCAGTCTTCCCATGGCTCCAGAAACATACTTCAGTTTTGTCTTTTCAGTTTAATTGAAGAAAATGAAACAATTCCCCCCCAGATGACACACCGGAGACGTGCATCTACTCCAGCTGGTCTCCCTGGTCCGCGTGCAGCAGCGCCACGTGTGACAAAGGCCGGAGGATGAGGCAGAGGATGCTGAAAGCCCAGCTGGACCTCACCGTGCCCTGCCCCCACACGCAGGACTTCCAGCCATGCATGGGCCCCGGCTGCAGCGCAGAGGACGGTAAGCATCCCACTGGGACCTGGCCGAGCCGAAACCCAGACGTTTTTATTTCCAGGGAGAGAAAATTAAAAGTCTGTGTCTGAGACCACTTCAATTCGGGCATAGAGTAGCGCAAACGTTGATCACTCTCTCTGCTGATTTCTGATCGTCTGCACCTTTGTTAAATTGACGCACACACGTACACACACACTCTCTCTCTCTGTCGCTCCCAACTAATTAGTCTCATGTCACACAGCTGCGTTTAGATTATCCCGTAGGATCCTGCCGGGAGCTGCCTATGCCATAGAAAGCATAGGTGGACCCCAGGCTAATTGGGACCTGGCTGGGTCCATGTTGACTCTTCTTTACTATTTATTCTTGCTCAAGGACACTCTCAGACACACACACACACACACACACACACACACACACACCCATCCATGCACTCTTATTATTGTCGCAACATGCATCATTTTACTGTATTTCTTTTTGCCAGGTGAAAACCTGGCATTCAACAGCCCAGTTTTTAACAACGACGTAGTCATGATTGGCTACTCCTAAGCCAATGGGAGTCTGACCCCATACTCTGAATCGCCGCCTAAGCCAATGGGATTCTGACCCCATACTCTGATAGGCAAATTTGGCATCGACTGGGTTAATGTTGCCGGAGATTAGCTGATAACAGACGGACGGACACTCGGACAGACACAAGCACACACACACACACACACACACACACACACACACACACACACACACACATACACACACACAGACGGAGTGCAAAACATACTCTCTCCCCATGCCTTCGGCCTGGTGGAGACATTAAAAAAGGAGGGCAAATGGGGGGAGAAGATGCACAACGGAGACAGACTTTGCTTTCATTAAGTGCTCTCATATAGCTTGCACTGGGAGATTGATCATCATGAGAATATAATGGTCAATTAATATTAATTTGGGGCAGTGTTAACTGTATTAAACTCCTATTAATTATTCACTTAGTTCTGCTTTAGTATGCCACCATTCGTAAGCATTGGAGATTTCAGTCTAGAGAGAGAGAGTGGGAGGGAGGGGGGGGGGGGGGTTTGACCCACTGATGTTGATTAAAAATCCAAGTGAAATTTGGATTCACCCTTTGTGTTTTTTTTTTGTTGTCTTTTTTTTCTCGGTCACAGCTTTGAGTGGAGAATGTCAACAACAAGAAGCCAATTTGAAAGTCGAAATGGATTTTCTTTTGTTGTTCAAATGTCCAATGTTCTTTTCCCCCCCGGTGGCTCGGTGCGGGCAGAGCCGTCCACCTGCATGATGTCCGAGTGGATCAGCTGGTCTGCGTGCAGCGTGTCCTGTGGGATGGGCATGAGGTCCAGAGAGCGCTACATCAAGCAGTACCCGGAGGACGGCTCCCTCTGCCACCTCCACACGGAGGAGACGGACAAGTGTGTGGTCAACGACGAATGCTGTGAGTTACTGGGGATACACAGTGTCGTTGTCGTGTGAGTGTCTGCGCAGATGTGTGCATGCCTCTTTGCACGCGAGCGTGCGCACACACACACACACACACACACACACACACACACACACACACACACACAGATACTGTATGCTGTAAACCACTAGTTCTCAAAGTTAGGGGGTGGGGTGTCAGTGACAGTGAAGTGATAATTTAAGGACTTTTAAGACCATTTTAATAACTGAAAGAAATGAAATAAGACCATCATTGCATCAAAAGTAATCAACAAAACATGGTCAAACATTGGCCAAATGTTCAAATAATATAAGAAAGTTGAAAAGTATTTTCGCAATATTTATCTATTAAAACGCAATGTATTGCCTCAACTCCTACAATTCCAAGTGCTTGTCAGGGTGATATGATGATTATTATTATTATTATTATTATAACCACTGCTGTGAAACCACTGCATCTATCTATGATCTATCCATCTCTCTCTCTCTCTCTCTCTCTCTCTCTCTCTCTCCTTCTCCCTCTGTTGCTCAATATGTCGAGTTGACATATGTGTGTGTGTGTGTTTGTGCGTGTGTGTGTTTGTGCGTGCGTGTGTGCGCGCCCTTCCGACAGCACCCAGTACCTGTGTGGTGACGGAGTGGGGCGAGTGGGACCCCTGCAGTGTGACCTGTGACCTGGGCATGCGGAGGCGTGAGCGCATGGTGAAGATGCCTCCTTTAGATGGATCTATGTGTAAAGCTGAGGTGACGGACGTGGAGAAATGCATGATGCCGGACTGTCGTGAGTAGACATTCATTGGATATCACTCACTACTACGCCATTGCCAGGGAACCAACGTATTAAACTAACCCTGATGTGACCGTTCAAGGAGTAATGCATGGTGCATATTATATAGTAAATGGTGCATTTATATAACACCTTTATTCAAGGCGCTTTACATAGATTGTGCATTACATTCACACATTCACACATTCGTACACCGATGCCGGAGAAAACCATGCAAGGTACCAACCTGCACATCGGGAGCAATTAGGGGTTCAGTGTCTTGCTCAAGGACACCTCTATACTATCTCTGAGGGAGCCTGGGTTCGAGCTGGCAACCTTGCGGTTAACATCCAGCCACTGAGTTAAAAAAAGTTTGCTCTGAAAGAATATATATTCCAAGATAACCACGACATTTTCACGATTTTTCAAAAATAGCAGATCTATAAGCTTGTAGCGCGGCACTCAGTGCCACGCTATGAGCTTGTAGATTTGCTATTTTTCAATAGCTAAAGACATAATGCTTCAAACATTCCCGTCCTGAATGGGTAAAGGAAAATGTTTTCATGCATACATTCAATCCACGTCATGCGCTGCCTGGCGTTGCAGACGCCATTCCGTGCATGCTCTCTCCGTGGTCCGAGTGGAGCGAGTGCAGCGTGACGTGCGGCGTGGGCATGCGCAGGCGGCAGAGGATGCTGAAGTCGGAGGCGTCGGACTGCGCGGAGGAGCTGGAGCAGACGGAGAAATGCATGCTGCCCGAGTGTCGTAAGTGAAATGCATGCTGCCCGAGTGTCGTAAGTGACTCCACATGAGATCTCGTACTCGGTAAAAGACAGGGGTTGATTTTTACTACTGACCTGTTTTAAGACCTCTTTCTCATCGTCCTCCATATGGCTACCACTTATATGCTTAAAGGGACACTTCACCCTTTTTGCAAAAAAATATATGTTAATGACGTTTAGGAGCTTTAGAACACTTTCCTGGGGGTCTTTGTGTGTAATATGTGGTTTTAGATATTTTAGATTGTAGCAGTGAGCCTGTTGTCTCTGATGTCATGGACACTGGACTCACTTCCTTCCTGGACTACATGTTGACTCAGTAAGACAGCTCTCCCCCCTAGCAACAAGGAGGAGCAGTGCACCAAAGAATTATGGGAATTGTAGTCCAGGAAGGTAGTGAGACCAGTGTCCATGACATCAGAGACAACAGGCTCACTGCTACAATCTAAAATATCTAAAACCACATATTACACACATAAATACCCCCAGGAAAGTGATCTAAAGCTTCTAAACGTCATTAACATATATCTTTTTGCAAAAAGGGTGAAGTGTCCCTTAAGTTATTATTATTTTGTTTTCTCAAAGTTTCTTTATTAATATTTTCCAAATCACGTACGGATCAATGAAACGATAGAATGGACAAAGGAGTATAATTATGTTACCTGTCCTATAAATTAATGACTGGGTACAGATGACGAGCAGGCTCGTCTTAAGGCGTTCGCTATAGCATTGCCTCACTGTGATTCATTTTTGGAACCGCTCCGGTTGCTATGCACGGTTGCCAGGGCCCCGCCCCCGCACTGCTTTTTTCTCAATAGCCCTTAGCTTCTGTTTTAGGCTACGCCTTTGCACGCTTTTTTCTCAGAAACTAATGCGCTGTCCGTGGTGTTGAACAGATCGGAGGTCTTTTCTGGTTATCCGGTGAGCGCGATGGGAACATTGGTGTTTTCTAGAGCAAGGGTGGATGTCATTTTAGCTCGGTAGCATTGATGGAAGATGCGTCATAGTGGAATAGCCTAAAATCACCCGGCACCCAAGCACCACCACTTATGTCCACCAGGCGGCACTCAATGTGCTTAATTATAATGTGCAACAGTTTTGCACTGTTGCAAGAAAACAGATAACCTATTTTCGGATGCATGTCACCAGTGTGCAAAAAACAAAACATAAATCAGGCCTTATTATTTACTTTCTTTTGCCTCCCGGACAGCCGTCGACTGCATGGTGTCCGAGTGGTCCGAGTGGTCCGAGTGCAACAAGTCGTGTGGAAAGGGCCACGCCATCCGGAGCCGCATGGTGAAACTGGAGCCCGGGTTCGGGGGCAGCCCCTGTCCCGAGGGGGTCCAGAGGAAGAAATGCAAGCTCAGGAAGTGCCGCACAAAAACCAAAGAGGAGAGAGGAGGAGGAGGAGGAGGAGGAGGAGGAGGAGGAGGAGGAGGAGGAGGTGGGAAAAGGAGAAGAAGGGGTAAACAGCAGGGGAGAGATGCTGCTGTGGAGGCGCAGCCAGGTCAGTGTTGTGTGATGAATAATGTTATAACAATATTTTTTTTTACTAGCGATTTGATTGCTTTTTATATTGATCTCCTGTCTTCGTGATAAACATAACTTTGTATAGCGGCCACTCTAGACTTTGATAGAGATTGATTGACGAAAATAAATGAAATATGTTGTTTGTAGTGATACCTACCGTACGTTGCTGTCATTCAATGTTGTGTCCCTACTAACTCACAGTAGTGGAAAAAGTACCCACATTCTTTATTTAACCCATTCTGACCTGAGATCAGATTCATGTGATGTTTCCACTGGACACACACTGGGTCTGATCAACCCATTCTGACCTGAGATCAGATTCTAAAAATGTCAGTCGTTCTTCGATTTTTCAAAAATAGCAGACCTACAAGCTCGTAGCGCGCCACTCGGTGGCGCGATATGAGCTTGTAGATCTGCTATTTTTCAATAGCTAAAGCATAACATGATGCAAGGGGTTCCCGTTCAGAATGGGTTAAGTAAACGTATCAATACTGCAATGTAGAAATACTACAATTAAAAGTAAATTAAAATACGTAAATGTACAAAAGTATTGGTATCAAAATGTACGAAAAGTAGAAAGTACTCATTATGCAAAAGGTCCCACTTCGCAAGTTTTCAAATGTATAAAATGTTAAATGATGCGACGCATTGTGAGCTTGTAGATCGGCTATTTTCAAATGGCCCGAAATGTACATATATCGGGCTGAAGTGGCTGAGGTAGGTTTTTGTAGTAATAATCCAAATCTACAAAATAACTAGTAACTAAAGCTGTGCAAATAAATGTAGTGGAGTAAAAGTATAATATAAATAATTAAAATTACAAATAACTCAAAATTGTACTGTACCGTAAGTACAGTACTTGTTGCGAACGCAGTGAGCACTAACTATGAGATCTAGCAGATCATGTCTGTCTGTGTGTGTCTGTCTGTCTGTCTGTCTGTGTGTCTGTCTGTCTGTCCCGCTGTTACACCACCTGCCCGCCACCAGAGGGCGCAGCTGTATCACAAACAAAAAACACACACACACATACACACCTAACTTAAAAAAAACTTAACTTAAAAAAAAATTAACTTAAAAAAAAATCTTAAAAAACCCCAAATATGTACGAGCTGCGTTCGCTTCCCGCGTTTGCGCGTCTTACTTGTAGTAAATGTAGTTAGTGACTTTGGACCACTGCTACTAACTCAGCGGCGTTCTTGGTACGCCCTCAGGTTGCAGGATGCAGCCGTGGACCAGCTGGACGGACTGTACCAAGCCCTGCTCCGGGGGGATCCAGGAGCGCTTCATGGTGGTGAAGAAAAGAGCTCAGACGGCGGTCTGCAAGGACAGGAAGGAGATCCGTGCCTGTAATGTGCATCCCTGCTAGGAAGAGCCACTCCGTTGTGTGTGTGTGTGTGTGTGTGTGTGTGTGGGGGGGGGGGGGTTCTTATATTACTGTATATGATTATGAGTTATCAAAAGTATGTGGTTAAAACGACGACGACGATGATGGTGATGATGAGAGTGATGATGAAGATAATGCAGTTGTGTTTTAAGGCCAGGTAAACGGTTGGGGAGCAAATGAACCTGACACCAGGTTAATGGGGGATTTGCAGTGACTCTGCTGAGCATTGGAACATGGAGGAGAGACGAGAGGAGTGCAGAGAAGACCGGAGGAGATGATTAAAGATGGAAGGTAATGAGGAAAAGGGAGGAAGTTAATTGCGATAGATTGTTGTCTACTCAAACTATTATAGAAATTACAGTCCAGAGCAGAAATAGCCCAGAAATAGTGACCTGCAAAAAAATCCTGGCACCTTTTCAGGAAAGTACATGTCATATTTTCATGAGATTAAATTAGTTTCTACAATGGGATATGGAAAAGGGACAACAGAGGACACACAGAGATTATTGTCGCAGATAATTTACTAGACTAGAGTAATATCACGACTGCAACTCTTCCTCTGCCTCCATTCACATAATTTAAGAAAATCACCACCCATTGACTATAGACTATATCAGTTGTTGTCAACCTTTTTTAATATCAAGGACCCCCCGGTTTGGTGTGCTTTTGGCCACGGACCCCCATAACTCTTGTAACCTGTAAGGGTACATTTGGTTCATAACTATCAATAATTTAGGGACCCCCTGGAACCCCCTCAAAGAGCTCTGAGGCACCAGTATTGTTTTCCCTACTATGGCTGTGGAAGACAAGCGCTTGTTTTTGGTACCTCAACAAGGCCGACTTGAGCCGTGCCAGCCAGAGCCAGCCACCAGCACACTTATTTCAGTGTGCTACAGATTGATTGGCTACCAAAACTAGGGACCTCATGGTACACTCATCAGTCGGAGATGTTGGAATCGTGAAAAGTTGTGAGGGAGTCCTGAAATGATTAGTCCCTCCCTGAGATTTGTAGTTGCCTAGCTATAGACACACCCTTTAGGAACAGAAAGAGCAGTGATATTCAGAAGTCGCACCTCGTAAAGCTGTGATCCATAAGTTTGGAAAAGTGAAACCGTAACACCTGGGATTTGAACTTTTGAAGATAGATAGATTTTTAAAGACAACACTACTTGTCCACCAAGCAGGTGGCCTACCCGACACCAGGGTATAAACAAAAGAGTAGGGAGACCACTGCATTATGTGCTAGTGATATTATATTAATATACAATACAAATTGGTCACAGTGTTTTTACTCATTAAAATAAATTCCAGATTTCAGCTTTGTTTAAACACTATGCTCTGGCGTAAAGTTGTATAATATATACCAGGCATAAGTTAGCAGTCTCAAAAGACTGAAGTTTGTATAACTATACTATCTATTCTAACCAACACTTTTAAATGGCACTTCTGTGTAATTACTAAAACACTATCACACAAATACTCAGACATACTATATAATGAAATACATGTGTTTTATACATTTCTTAATACTATATGCTGTACTACTGTGTCCCTGTTGTTTCAGCTCATGTAGCACTAATCTTAGGATAGCCGTCTCACTCGGCTCATCAATCAGATAGACATAATTGTCTTACACAACGGCCGACTGCTGAAAGATGATGTACAGAAGCCACTTTTGCCTCAAAGTGACCCTTTTTCCCCCAAAAAAAAACAAATGGCAGGCTGTAAAAGAAATATCAATATAATATATTTTAATGTTTACAAAAAGACATTGTAATGAGAACATATTGCTTTTTTTTTTAGTGACATGGGCCAAGTTATTGTGTCTGATGCTAATGGCTCGTGCTCCATTAGTATTACACATCCAACGTGTAGGCCCACTACATTTATGATGTGAAATGGCACAAGGGACGACGGACCCCACAAAAAGATCAAACCCAAAAGTCGGCATCATAAACGGCACTTGAGAGGGCTCAAGTGCTCTCTGCACGGCCCTGAGCCTGTTTGTTTATGATGCCTTTCAAGGTCACTAGGCAAGTGCTAGTGCACTTGCTACAATGGAACAGCAACCAATAGACCCTTTTTAGTAAAAAGTAAAAGTAGCGACGCCACAACGTAGAAATACTCTTTTACAAGTAAATGTACACATTTTTTACAACCTTTTCCGTAATAGCTGATCTGCAAAGCAGTTATTTCGGAATACGTTATGTTATTGTATTATTAACCTAAATCTACAAAGTAACTAAAAGTTTTCAAATACCATGGAGTACAAAGTACCATATTTTTTTCCTCCTGAGATGTAGCGTATTGAGAAATGGACATTCTCAAGTAAAATAAAAGTACCTAAAAATTTGTACTTATTGTGCTGTACTTGAGTAAATGTACTTGGTTTACTTTCCAACACTGAGGCCCCTTTTCCACTGACTAAACCATTCTAGATTCTTGGAACCTTGGTGCTCTCATGGAACCGGCGGCGGCGGCCATTTTTTGGGGTTCCAGTTCCGAACCAACTGTTAGCGTTCTGAACCGATTCATTTTCAGTGGAAACACTCTGAACTTGTTCAATATTAGGCGGGGGAAAAAATAACCAAAATGGTTCAACCCTGGTGGAAAATGGGCCTGAATGTGTTATATTGTATAAACACTTCCCACATCCTCCAGGCTAACTGAACTGCACAGTAATGTCTGAGAATGTGAAGTGAGGCTGACTGTAATGAAACATGTTGTGAATTTAATTCATCAAGTTGACAATAGAGTAGACTGTTTTATGCTGACTTGGTTGGGTGAAAAAAAAAAAAAAAAAACATTACGTACCATTTGATGTTTCTGAGCTTTGTTACTGTTTGGAGACAAAGTGACTTGTTTCTTCAGCTGTCGTCACTGCAGTGCTTCGCAGACGAGACATTTTTTCCCCTTCAAATACTAGGTTGCATATTATACTGTAATATCTATGTATGTATTTTGATAAGAATTTCACTTTGTTTGTTTAGTACATTTGACTTTTTTCCCTTTTTATGTTCCCAGGCCTATTCCTTTCTTACCTTTCTTAGCCTCCATACTGTACCATGTTGACCATGTTTTTTTTCTGTTTTTTGTATTCAACAGTCTTTACAATAAACAGGTAAATGTGAGAATCATAATGTCTTTGGACAATACATTGTGCTATGTTCTAGCATTACTGTAGTTGTAAAACACCTTGGCTGTCCATGTTTTTGTAGGACTTCGCCACGGCCACATGTTCTCTCATGACAGTGCTTCTGTTGTGATTACACGTTGCTCCCACTAGATGGAGACAAAAGTGTGAGATATCCTTTGCACGGTCGGGGTGGGCACTCCTGGCTGTGTTGCTGTTGGCAACAGATTAACAACACAATAGCTGTGTTTCAGGAATGAAACAGTTTTGGTGTGCTTATTTGTGTTGGGGTACGTCGTGTTCTTAGGTTTTAAATAATCTGCTGTGTGTCAGAGAAGGAGGCCATAACATGCCGTGTAGCATGGACAGCCAGCCAGGGGATACTTTTCAAGAGACTGTATTATGTGTACAGTGTGATCATGAATAATGAATGCAGAGCAAAGGGGAATAGCTTTTTATCTACTAACGATCAATTATGAATGATGCTGTGCAGCACGCTGAGTAGTGGATTGAACTATCAGCGCATAATGTCACCATGATACAATAGTCACACAATTAGACATTGATTTCTCCAACAAACGGCTTCGTGCACAAGCAGCTCTCTGGGACTGTGATCTGGGATCTGCTACACCAAGAGCTATAAGACAAAGGTTTACCTCGGGACAAGCTAGACGGTGACTTTATGAAGTAATGTTTTTTAGAGATATTGATTTGATTGTGTGTCTCTCTTGCTCTCTTTGCCTGCCTAGCCATCTGTTTTCTGTCCAGTGTCACTGTCTCATCAGCCGTTCTCTCTGTCTATGTACTGACCTATACTGTCTGTGCCTCCTCAGTATAGGTCACTCCTTCGCTTCTACTATAGAGCACCCAAGTCTGACGTCGATATCGGTAGAGGGCACAAGTCCACGGGTTCATGTACTTTATTATTTGCATTATAATCCCCATAGGAGGATTTTAGATCGCCTCGTATAAGAACTGTGTTTGAAAAATTAACATTTCATCCCGGCCGTTTCACTCATATGGATAATGAAGAATCAGAACTGAAAAACGGAGAAAACTTTCATAAACGACACAGAGCCACCTCCCCGACAATTTCACTTTGTTTATTTTTGGTGATTTTAAGATGACCCTGTGTTATTCTCCGTAGTGAGATTACTTCCGTGAACCAGGGGATGAGCGAGTGACGTCAGGACTTCGGCGCTCTATAAGGAACGGTGCACTGCAACCTGCAGGTGACTATTATGGCAAATGGGGTCATTAATTATGCTCATACAATATACCACAGGTCCACAGCTATAAAAGGATAAATGGTGCATTTATATAGCGCTTTTATCCAAAGCGCTATACATAGATAGTTTACATAGATTGTGCATCACACACACACACACACACACACACACACATTCGTACATGTCACCGACGGCAGAGGAAACCATGCAAGGAACCAACCTCGGGAGCAATTAGGGGTTGGGCATCTTGCTCAAGGGCACTTCGACACCAACTCTGGGGGAGCCCAGCCGGGATTGAACTGGGAACCTTGTGGTTCCCATCCGGCTGTTCTACCGGCCACTCTACCCACTGATCCACTGCCGCCCCCAATAGGCTACTCTCTGCACCCATCACTGTCTCAGTCCTAGTTCGGATCTATGGGCAGTTCCCGGACAGATCCTGCTGTTCTGCTGTACCCAGAGGTACAGCAGAACAGCAGGATCTGTCCTCTTTCCATAATTCCCTCACATCATTACATGGTTCCTGTGGTCCGGGGCCCGGTTCCTATTCATCTGTCGGCCCGGTCCCTACAGTACATCTATCGCTGCCACTGCACAGTGTCTATATTTTGCTGAGACTACAAAGGGACGACATGAGAGAAGATGACCCTTGGCATTAGACCCCCTACTGTACAGTAGCTCTGGTCCATAGCTCTAATGCGTAAATGCAACGCATTAGAGCTATGGACCGACCGAGAGCTAGACCCTACTGTAAAGAATCGCCTGGGCTTTCAAGTGGGGGAGACGTATTAGTGTGTGTGTGTGTGGGGGGGGGGGGGGGGGGGGGGCATTTGCAGATCACAAACAAGTCCATAACTCACTGTGTGACAGGAAGAGGATATAGAGCTAGATGGTGATACCATTAGCATGCAACACTACAGCTAGAGCAGCTATGTGCGTGCGTGCGTGCGTTCATGCTCGCGCGCACGCATGCATGCTCCTGTTTGTGCGTGTGTGTTTGTGCGATGCGTGGTGGAATCCCCTGGCGGTGTTGTGGTTGGAGACTAAGTGACCCTGTTTGCCGCTCTTTGAACTAAGTGCTGCTTCTTGCTAGAGGAGTGAACTCAATACCCCCACCCCCCATCTCATTCTGCCTGGCTGTAAATCAGAGACAGATCAAACACACACAGGGAATAGACCAGTGTTGCCATGTCGGCTTATTATAAGCAGCTTTTTTTGTTCGTTTTTTTGTTTTTTCACCACCTTTTAATACGTTGCGACGCGTTGTGAGCTTGGAGGTTGGCTATTTTCAAATAGCCAATGTATGTATAGGTTTAAGGTGTGTGAACCAGTCTCTTCCGTTGAACTTGTTTTCATAGACCTGGTTGCTTATTTCTCTCCCGGCGTCTGGCAACACTGGACTCCATTAAGATGAGACTCTGAAAGTGGAGCAGCGTGGAGCACTGCATTCTTTGTTAATGAGTTCTCAGACAAAGTGAACTAAGAATTAATGGATGGATCATGGATGGATGAAAGGTATCTTCCCGTAACCCGTTGATTACGGTTTATTGCCTGGATTACAGGGCAAACATTCTGGGCAAGGAGGACACATGTCCCTTTGACCAGCAGTCTCTGTCCTCCTTAGACTCACAGTATAGCGCTGTTGGTTTAAATTGGTTAAACTGTAGGTTGATTTCAATGAGGAGAACATGGCCTTACCCAAATCTTTCATTCTGCTTGTGTAACAGCAAAATGAGGTAACGGGAATCGGGAGATATAAAAAGCAACAGTGTGTGGGAGTGTTATTTAAATTAGCTCACACTGCCACCCACCTACACATCAGCATGAGTGGAAAGAACAAACAAAGCCAGATATTAACTCTTTGTTAACAGGGAGTTAACAAGTTAACAGCAAAACAATTAAATGCATGAATATCGCACTTTTAGAATGTGAATTACATTCACACACCCAGTCACCCACTCACATTCATACACTGATTGTGGAGGAAACCTGCATGACAGTTGATGTGCCAGTACCGGTACCGGGAGTGTGTTCTGTTTATCCTAAGGTCCAGTGGCAAATACATATACAGAGATTACCCAATACTCCAAGACTTGCATCTATTCAATCATTCTATAGTACAATGAAAGGCAGAACTCAGGGGTACAGATTAGCCTCAGACTGGCATAGATTTATTGACTACACGGGGGGTAAGTAAAGTAAGTAGCCTTGCCGAGCCATGAGGCCCATAGGGCAGGAGCCTATCTCCTGTTTCTGTAGCGTGAGGCAGCTTGATGTACAAGTCACAGATTTGACAGGACATGACGCTAGTATGTCGCAGGGACTGACCCCCAATCCAACCCTTGATGCTGAGTGTCTAGCAGGGAGGCATTGGGTCCCATTTTTACAGTCTTTGGTATGACCCGGCCGGGGATTGAACCCCAACCTCCCAGTCTCAGGGCGGACACTCCAACCACAAGGCCACTGAGCTGGTGGTTAGGGGGGTATAACCCCTGAAATGAATAAGAACAGCATAAGAATATGAATAAAAGCAAATACGACCTGTTACATCACGAATCAAATTCGATCACATCAGTTCGTTGGTCGGGACGCCCCTCGAAGCAGGACAGAGGGCTCGTCTGTCCTGGAGAATTCTATAGTTCTTATCTCTTACCACTTGTTATATCAAAGCAGCGTTGGCATATGACCTAGTGTACTGCACAGATAGATAGATTTCTTTATTTTTGTGTCATGCACCAAAGGCGCCCAGCCCACATGGGCTTACAGGACACACCATATCATTGCATTCAATATTGCATTGTGTACAATAAACAGATATGTTTTGTTGATATTCCCCTCTTTTTTTTTCTTTTTTTTTTTACACAAACAAAACATTCTGCCTTATTTCCCACGCCCTGCATAAAAAGTCTGCCAAAGCAAAAGTACCTTTCCTAAAACAAAATTCCAGTTTTTCATAGTCCAACCAGAAAAAGTCAGCACAGATGGTTGTCATTTTACAAAATAATACATGTCTTAATTCTTCATATAATGGGCAGTAAAACAAAAGATGAATTTCATTTTCAATTTCTTTTAAATCAGCCCAGCCCAGCCCAGCTGCAGTACACTATTATAAGTAATGGTACTTTACGTTAAAAGGTCTATTTTATCCCACCACAGTGCATGTAAAGGCACCAACATCATCGGTAGTGGTTAAGTGTGTTGCTCAAGGCCACGAACAGTATACTTCTGCTCCACCAGCTCAACGCTACTGCCGGACGACCCTTATATTTCTGTATGAATTATGTAATTCTACTTCCACTATCAAGAGTTGTACTGTATAAGGAGGGATTTTAGTAGTGGCAGTGGCCAGTATAGATTTTTTGTTTTTGTTTTGTTTTTTGTCTAGTATTAAACAAGTGTACACTGCTTAGGTAGTAGGAACCTTTGTAACAGGAAGTGTGACACAGGAAGTAGGAACATGTTAATGGTTGCACCATATTTGAGCTGGAGTCTGGAGAGTGTGTGTGTAACTCATTTAATGAACTATTGACCGGTTGGATCAATTCATGGGGAAAGGGAATTAAGTCACTTTCTCCCAAATATAGGTAAGACATAAATTATTGTTTATTGCTGCTGCTTCTGCCGCCGTGCAAACATGGGGTGTGTGTGTGTGGCCTCTGTGATTTGCATAGGCCTCTTTAATTTCCAATACAAGTAACAGAAAAACCCAACACAGAGAGAGTGTGTGTGTGTGTGTGTGTGTGTGTGTGTGTGTGTGTGTGTGTGTGTGTGTGTGTCTCTCACACTACTACACCACTTTCACACTCCATGTTCATTGGTTGTTCAGTTAATGGCATCCCTTATTAGACCTTATTAGTCTTGTTTCCCATTTGTGTTCCAGGTAGTAATTGTGTAGAAGTCAACAGCAGTGAAACGTACTCTACTTGACTGAGTAATAACTAAGTCAAGTACTTCGACTTGACTGGAATATTGTGGTACTCTATCCACCCTGATTAACATTTTATTATGATCATGCCATTCAAAATAATACTCATACATTCATCTCTGTCTTTTCGGTTGTGCTCTCTCTCTCTCTCTCTCTTTCTCTCTCTCTCCATTCAATAGAATTTAACATCTCTGTCTTTTCTGTCTGTCTCTCACGCACGCACACTCTTCACATGCCCCGCATAATAAGCAGCAGCTGATGACCATAGTCTACACACTACAGTAGATTCTCCTTTAACATCCCCGGGCCCTCCTCGTTATAACCTGGCCTAAATGTCTCCTGACCTGGACTTCCTAGGTACAGTACAGCTTTCCAGTTTCACACACAATGTGCAACACTGCGTAGCCAACGCACGTACTGAACCACAAATGAATCCTTAAATGCACTATGATGATTCCATCTACCTGGACGGCCATTGTAAAGTCCCTTTTGTGCTGTAGTACCACCGTCCGCATGTCTGTCCTCATCTCCTGCATTATTAGAGCTACACTGGCAGCTATATTTTCTTTTCTTCAGCATGTCAAAGCAAAACTGAAAAGGTGTCTAGACCAGACTTATGTGTCTCAAATAGCTCATTCACACCAGTCTTACATGCGGTCTATACATGCAGTACCTAAGCAACCTACCTTCTGGTTGCTTAGGTGATATGTGAATACATTTCATTTGTGTTCCTCATTGTGGAGAAGTACGAAGAAGAGCAGCTGCTACTTCTTCCATTGAATGAATGTGTCTCATGGCAACGTGCTGCAGCACATCTTGGGATCCTGTGCATACTTTTTTATGAGATTCATTTGGTTGTAATGGCTCTCTAGCACCCAGCCAGCCAGCCAGCCGCTATCGGAAACAATTAAGTGTGGAAAATATCCATAGCGATGCAGGCAGCACACGTCACAGTTAATTCACCGCCAGCGTTATGCAGATCTATTTAGTCAACTGGGCGAATGATCAGAGAAAAGAGAAGAAGGTTAAACGCTTAAATGTTTGATACTATTATGCAATTTGTTTACTTTACTCCCTATAGTGTTTAGGGTCTTGCTGGTCTTGTTTCTTTTGGATTTCCAATGCCATCATTACATTTTGTTAACTAAACTGGCACAAGACAACACAGTTTTAAGGCTCTGATGTTGGCTGCCTCTTGCCTCTTGAGTTACTCAATTTGGACTGGAAACAGTGCTGTATTAATTTAACTGTAATTAACTATAATGACACACATTCAGTTGTTGTTCCATGGAGCAGATCTTCAGATGAGTGCCTATATCAAAGTGATATGTTGCAGCGGGTCTCTGGAATGCACAAGCGCTGAATAGTGCAAAAATGTATTTGCTGCAAATGTAAAATGTTGAGTGTAGTTGTTCTCAATACACCAATGGCCCTATTTTCGGCAGTGATTTGAACAATTTTAAAATGTTTTTCAAGATAGTAAAAACAAAATCACACCCGTGTGAAGTGAGGGGCGCTCTGAGTCTCATCATGCTATGATTAGGTGATGTAATGATGATGTCAAACTTTAAAATATTAAATGATCTTTATTGTTAATGGGATTTAATGTTTGTGTTTGGGACAAGATGACGTAAATTTTCCCTTCATTGTCAATGGTGTTTTTAAAACGAACATTGAACTGAAAACAAACATTAAACCTGTATATAGGAGGGGCTAAAAAAAAAGGCAAAGAAATCTAGGGATAAGGGCCCAAGGGGTAAGGTACTAAAATAAGGCCCCAAATGTCAATGTTCTTGAGTGATTAGAAAAGGGTCTCCCGGGGGGCACGGTGGCACAGTCGATTCCCGCTGGGGATGCTGTGGGTGCTGGCGGCGTGTTCTCTCCTCCGCGTCATCAGTGCCCATACCCGAGGCGGGGTTGGCGGAAGGGCCTTTCTGTGTGGAGTTTGCGTGTTCTCCCCGTGTCCCCCAGGGTAGGTACCCTCACAAAAAACATGCAGTAATCCTAGTCTCTAAACTGCCTCCCCCTGGCCAGCCGGGGCGCCTGATGGAGGGGGAAGGAACTGGTTGGAATAACGTGTTCCCTCCACGCGTTATATGTCCAACCAGGGAAACTCCCCCCTGTCAGGTGTAAAGGAGCAACTTGGACACTCGTACATTAAAGGAAGCATGAGTTCAAGTCCGTTGCTCTCCCCAGGTTGGTGGAGGGTGTGTAGAGCCCAGGATCACATTAGATAATTGACACAGGGGTGGGTCTCCCAGAAGTTCTCTCAGAGGCCCATGCATGTCCAGGTCAGAGGCTATGAAAAGAGCAGCTAAGTGGCACTGAAAAAATAATGAAAGTTCATAACAAGGTATTTATGACAAGCAGAAGTGGATTTGATTTAATTAATTATGCATGCACTCCATTCCCATGTCTGTCTATTCAGAGTCACCATAGTTCTAATCCTGTGCTCTACAAGCTGATTTGTAATGACACAATGCTGAATCAGCCTTTTCACTTCTTGCCATGCGCTCTCCATATACTGATCTTCAACTCTTTCACTTCTTTGTATAGGTGATGCATTGTGAGATCGGCTATATTCTGTGAGTGACACCGTCTGTCAAATATATATATATATTTTTTTTTTCACTTATTTTTTATTGATGAAAAGACAAGGACAACAAAAAAAAGACAATACAAAAAAGAAAAGGAAAAAACTAAAACAAGGCTGCATTTTTCACATTACAGGGTACATTCATTGAAATCCTCATACATTATCGCTATAGGCTGAAAGAATAGATCCCACTTTTCGCACTTTTTATAGAACTTATCCTCTTGTAGTCTTAAGTATGAATGTTAGTTTTTGAGTGGTGCAACCACTCCTACAACCAGCAATGTCCGGTGTGTACCTGTGTACCTGTGTAAATGAGCATGAGTATGTGACTTATTTATACCAGTAGGGGGTGCCATAAACAGAGAGAGGGGTAGTGCTGTGTCTCTAATGAGAGAGAGAGAGAGAGAGAGAGAGAGGGAGGGGGGGGGGGGGGGGGAGAATTGCACCACTCAGTGAGTCAGTTCACACGTGTGGGATTTTTCCATAACGTACAGTTCCTCAGTAATGTCCATCCAATGTTCTTTCGTTGGTGGGTCCTGTTGGTACCAGTGTCGTGTGATCGCTTTCTTACTCGTTTCTAAGTGGATCTTGATTAAATATTTATCATGTATTAGAAACTCTTCAGGGATATTTCCCAGCAATAAAAAGGAACAAGTCTGAGGTATCTTAAAAACACAGAATGGTCTCCAAGGTGGAGTGGATATCCTGTCGGTATTTCTGAATTTTGGGACAAGTCCAGAATATATGAGCGTGGCCCGCCTCCTTGTGGCCACATTGTTGTTTTCAATTGTACTGACTTAATTTAGGTGTCTGTCTTCCAACAGAATTCTCTCCACATTCTTGATTTTGTAGACGTAATTTGTGTTTTGCACATATTTACCCATTCCTCTGTAGTGATGGTAATCTCCAACTCTTTTTCCCAATTAGTTTTAATGTACTCTGTGGAGTTAGTCCTATAGCTGAAACCAAGGCATTGTACACAATAGACACTGCTCTTTTGGACTCATGTTTATATGCCTGTATAATAACCTGTATGAGATCGTTTGAGGCCACCGGCTCAGAAGCTTTCACCTCCCCATGAAGTACTTAGTCGTAGTTATTAAAATGTACTATTTAGTTCACATTAGTTCTCATGAAATGTCATGTGGATCATACAATTATGAAAATATATTTTGTAATTTGTTCATAATTGGTTCTGTTTGTCTGAGTTAAATGAATCAGTTTGAAACTTGTGGACAATAGCTGTCCACAACAGCTATTGTCTTGTGTTGGAGTAAAATGAGTCATCAAAAAACAGTTATCAGGAACTGATAACTCAGGCTCTTTGGCTGAGTCTGAGTGCAGGTAGATGTTTGGTTGCCCGTGCGGGAATCCGTGTGTGCGTGTGTATGTGCCTGCACGAGTGCATGTTTTAAAAACATTTAAACTAACATTTAAACTGGAAAAAACTGGATCTCCCCCTTTTTTTGTACCTTCCTTCTTGTGAAATTTCTCTCTCACTCTCAATACCAAACAGATATGCGCGCGCGCGCACACACACACACACACACACACACACACACACACACACACACACACACACAGTGTACACACACACACACACACACACACACACACACACACACACACACACACTTTTAATATAAAATGAGTCGGTACTATATATAGAAATATTTATTAATAACATCTGAATAGACAATTTACACAGTCTGCCATGGTTTCATAATACATTTTGTGTTTACAATAGGATTAGTACAGTATCTCACAACAAAGAAAAGCTTTAAAAATGGCAACATCTCACAACAAAAATGACGCATGCACTGTAAAGAGGAACACAGGACAAATCATAATTTGCAATACAAAGTCAAAACAATCTGGTGTTATCTTGAAATTCAAATAATACTATAAAATTCCTTCCGCTATTCCTCTGTCCTCAAAATAAATGGTTTGTTAGGTATGGTTTAATGCAGTGATTCTCAAAATGTAATTATTTCCCCTTCCCCAAATAATAATTTTTTAATAGGCCTAATTGAATCTTTTCTTGTGGGGGTCCCTGGCACAAAATGGTTTCCGTTGGGGGTCTGCGGCCAAATGCATATTGACAAGAAAACGTTTGAGAACCACTGTTTTAAATACATTTCAGTGAACTGGTACCGATCTAGCCCGGGTTATCAGCAAGGATCCGGTCCAGTCAAATCAATTGCACCCTACACGAATGTAAATGACTTCTTAATGGGATTTATCTGAACATTTTGGGTTTTGGGTTCTAGAACATTAACGCATTAGTCAAAAGGGCATGAGTCTTCATTTGGTGCTCTGTGTGGAGCATAATGATCATCAGTGGTGCGGAAAAAGTACTCACTATTTTTACTTAAGTAAAAGTACCAATAATGCAGTATAGAAATACTCTGTAACAAGTAAAAGTACGGAATTGAACATTTACTTGAGTAAAAGTACACAAGTATCGGCTTCAAAATCTTTTTGCCGAAAATACAGTATCCAATCTACGAGCTCACTACAAGTCAACGAACATTTGGGAAACATATACCAGCTCTACAAGCTCACAATGCATTGTGCATTGCAGCATTGTGAGCTTGTAGAGCTGGTACTGTATATGTTATACGTATGTTGGCAAATGTTTGCCTATATTATCATGTCTGTGACGAATAGGGATGCTTAGGGACATAATGTGGTTCATAACGCCAAATCATTCAAAAGCACTGCTTGCTTGTCAAAATGTCATTAGACTATACAAATGATGTCCTCCGCAGTTAGAAGAATGAAACTTTCAGGAAAAAGCAACGCGCCAAACCGCTACAGAGCAAAAAGACAATCGGTATAAACTATACTGCCAGTGTTTTCTCTTATTTTGTCCATATACCCTTTAATCACCAAAAGACGAATTGACATGCAACACATAAAACATGTTGTCCGACCATTTTCCCATCCCAACAACAACAGCAGCTTTTCACACACTCCCCCTCACTGTGTCCTTGGGGCACGGCTCAGTGAGAGGAGCCTCGCACAAAGACTAGAAAAATGCACAGAAACGGTCCGTCTCTGTACAGTATATAGCAAGTGTGCTCCTTTGGTACACTTAACCCATTCTGACCGGGAACCCGTTTTGGTGTTGGCATTATATTATGCTTTAGCTATTGAAAAATAGCAGATCTACAAGCTCATAGCGCGCCACCGAGTGGCGCGCTACGAGCTTGTAGGTCTGCTATTTTTTTTAAATCGAAGAACGACTGACATTTTTTAGAATCTGATCTCAGGTCAGAACGGGTTGATCAGACACAGTGTGTGTGTCTAGTGGAAACCTCGTATGAATCTGATCTCAGGTCAGAATGGGTTAATAATGCTGCCTTACTTACTTTGATTTATGACAGCACGTCGCTTGGGGTCACACGTACTGTACCGTACATGTATTTGTGTGACTCTGGAGAGCTGGAAAGGATTCTTTCCCAACACAACCAGCCACTGGAATGTTCAGTGAAATGGTGACCTTGCTACTATGGCAACACGCCGTCCTGAGGGTCACGCATCGAAACGTTTTTTTCACCCAGAGAGTCGTATATAAGCTAGAGAGAGAGTGGACAGCGCCACCCCCACAATTAATTTCAATGGAAGTTGCTCGGTGGCGATTGAAGGACCCGTTTTTTTTGTGAAAAAATGACCATTTGGTGGCCAAAATGCGGATGTGCTAACGAGCTCTCCGTGTTAAACCCCAGCTCGTGCTGTACTAGGCCTACATGCACGGGCAAAAAAACGCCCGCTTGCAGTATAATTTGGCAGCTTCAGCGTTGGCCAGCCGCTCTGGGGGCCTCATTTGTTACTTTTCAGGAAATGGGGAAAAAAAAGTAACCTGCGTTCCAAATGGATCCAATGTTAAATATTGAACCAATAAAAAGTATTAATGAAATCTACACACCAAATAATTAACCAATAAAATTAAATAGCAGATCTCGCAGCATGTCACGATGCGTTTTGAGCTTGCGGCTCTGCTACTTTTTTTAACTGTTTTTGTACGACACTCTTGTATGACAAAAGTATGGCATTTATTCACTAAGAAAACATAAAGATTAACCCATTCTGAACGGGCACCCATTTTGGTGTTCTAGCATCATGTCATGCTTTAGCTATTGAAAAATAGCAGATCTACAAGCTCATAGCGCGCCACCGAGTGGCGCGCTATGAGCTTGTAGGTCTGCTATTTTTGAAAAATCAAAGAACGACTGACATTTTTAGAATCTGATCTCAGGTCAGAATAGGTTAATCAGACCCAGTGTGTGTCCCAGTGGAAACCTCGTATGAATCTGATCTCAGGTCAGAATGGGTTAAATATGGAGATACAAGGTTTCTGCCTGACAGCGATGATTTGGAACCGTACATTTCCATGACAGCGCTAGCTGGGATTCTGTGTCAGCCATCTTGAAACGGTGTTGATTTTGACAGCAAAATTTTGATTTAGTTTTAGTCAGTCTTTTGAATACATTTTCTTTCTGTTTTAGTCCCATTTTAATCATCTGAAATGTTTTTAGTTAGTCTAGTTTTAGTCGACTAAATATACAGTTGATTTAGTCGACTAGAATGTATTTTTGGCAGGCCTTGATGGCGTCGTAACGTAATGGATGATTTAAGGCTTAGTTGCATGCTGAAAATATCCGATCTAAAAGCTCACATTGCCTAATGAGCTATTTTCAGCATACAACCTATATAATAAAATGACTTTTAGTTGTACTGGATCTCTTCTCCACTAGTACCTTCCTAATATTTTATTTAATTGTTGACAAATTTCTCAATAAATGTAGTTTTAGTCATCATATAGTTTTAGTTTAGTTTAGTTTAGTGAAAAAGATGTACTGTCGATGGACATTCTTTGTCTACTGTTAGTCGTCGAAATCAACACTGATCTGAAGTGCACCAGACGAAGAACTATTTCAACAATGTTGATTTGAACAGGAATGTCCAATTCTGTCCATCCCAATTCTATACCTGTCTATCAAATCTGTTAGTTAGTCTAATAGGCGGATCTATCTACATATTCACACAGAGTCGACTGTTACAGTACTGAAGCTTCACACACACTCGACAAAGTCAACATTTTGGTCTGCGTACTGCAGTTGGACAAAGACAACTCAACTGTTAGTTTAATCTATTTCAAACATCTTGGCTATGCTGTTAAAAAGGTTAGGCGTGAATGTACTTTAGAATGTGGTCAATTGTTTTTTTTGATTTTTTCTTTTTTGGTTTTCATGACAAAATAGGAATAAGGAATATAAATGTGTCTTTCCAGCTTCATAGCACAGTAAAATCCTGTTCAATCTAACGAGTTACTTTACTGACACGAGTAACGTTCAAACCATTTAGCCATGTGAACCCAATATACTCGGCCCGTGTCCCCCAGTGGTCTGCCTATACACTGAATCTACACGCTCACAACCAGTCACAACGCAATGTGTTGTTTGCTTGTAGATTTTTGTTGAATATTTTCGGCCATTGTGGCATGCCCAGATTAGGGATGCTAGGGTTCATGTGGTCATTATACTTATACTGTAGTAATAACTTCAGCCAGGCTATAAAAATGTCCAGCAGGTCCACTGGATTTGAAAGTGATAGTGAGGCACATGTTAAAATCCTGCCCATGACACGTGTGTGTGTGTGTGTGTGTGTGTGTGTGTGTGTGTGTGTGTGTGTGTGTGTGTGTGTGTGTGTGTGTGTGTGTGTGTGTGTGTGTGTGTGTGTGTGTGTGTGTGTGTGTGTGTGTGTGTGTGTGTGTGTGTGTGTGTGTGTGTGTGTGTGTGTGTGTGTGTGTGTGTGTGTGTGTGATGTCATGGTGAAGGCGGTGTCTTCAGAGAGTTGGTGGATCCTCCCTGACTTCCTCCCACTGCGGGCCCCTGTCCGACCCACTGGACAGAGATGGAGAGAAAGTGATTGCTCTGTCACTGCAATTACAAAACGGAACTGTAAAAAGTCGCACTCGTGAGCTCTCAAAGTCACAATGTAGGTTATTAAAGGGACACTTGCACTTCCACTTTGCAAAAAAAATATATGTTCATGACGTTTAGGAGCTTTGGAACACTTTCCTGGGGGTCTTTATGTGTGTAATATGTGGTTTTAGATTGTAGCAGTGAGCCTGTTGTCTCTGATGTCATGGACACTGGGCTCACTTCCTTCCTACAAAGACCCCCAGGAAAGTGATCTAAAGCTTCTAAACGTCATTAACATATATTTTTTTGCAAAAAGGGTGAAGTGTCCCTTTAAAGCCACAGTGAATTTGACTGCTCCTTGCTAGCAAGCTGACTGACACTGTAATTACAAACACAGTACATAATGGTATTACCTTCACCATCAAAGGACTTTATAGACACACTACTGTACAAGTGTACATGCCAGACTGTAGGTCAGTGGTTCTCAAAATGGGGTCTCGGGACGGTACCCCCCGGGGTCCTTGGGGGAGTTCCATAGGGTCTCCAGCATGTCCTTGACACCGAAAGGTATTAGTTTGAGAACCATAGGTGATGTTGGACATAACTGATAAGCTAATAAGGTGATGCTGTCATTTTAAAGTATGTACAAAGTGTACTGTATACAGTTGGTGACACACAATTCAGATTTCATCTGACACATGCGGAATGTTCTTTTTGCGGAATTTCCATTCTGTTATGGTGTTAAAAGTTGGTGTTAAGCATTCTGCAATATTCCAATGCAATGCCACTGTGACTGAGGTGTTGTAGTGTTTGTGAGAGTTAGCACTTAGCAGTGATAAGTGTGTGTGTGTGTGTGTGTGTGTGTGTGTGTGTGTTTGTGAGAGTTAGCAGTGATAACTGTGTGTGTGTGTTTGTGAGAGTTAGCAGTGATAACTGTGTGTGTGTGTGTGTGTGTGTGTGTGTGTGTGTGTGTGTGTGTGTGTGTGTGTGTATGTGTTTATATTTAAATCGGTGAAGCGATCAGGCCAGTGAATGAATGATTGTTTTCAGTCTGATCAGACGACCAGTGAGCTAGAGAACACCTAGTGGCTCTAAAAGGGATCTACGTCGTGTAGGCCTTCATGTGTGTGTCACCACGACCTACAGTATAGAGTAGACGAATCCAGGAACGGGTATCATGGTCGCAGCTTACGTATTTCCTGTAGGCAGACTCGACGTAGCTGCGGGGTTTAAACCCTCACCAGGCGCATCTCTTCCACTACAGTGAACGGCAGAGTGACTGATGTTAGTCTGCCTCAAACTTTACTCTTTTACCTGCTTTTTATGGTTGAGACGAAGCAGTGAAAGGTCCTGAAAGATACATAACGTCAGTCTTACCCAATACCCAATCTTTCTGTTTTATGAACACAAGGTTGCTGTATTTTATACCTCATACTAAGCATTTAAAGTATGATCTTTCAGGACCTTTCACTGCTTCGTCTCAATGGCCCCTGGAACACCCTCAAGGACCCCTGAACCAAATTAGTTTTATGTTATGTATTTTGTGATTTGATTGAATACGTTACTAACAGTTTGCATGGACATGAAGCACAGGGAAGTACAGTACAATACATGGTCTGCTAGGATGAATCCAAGGAAGCCTTGCTGTACTCAATTCAACACACTCTATCTCTCTCTTTCTCTCTCTCTCTCTCTCTCTACCTCTCATTTGCTTCATTCATAGTACAGTTCAAGTACAGTAAATATGTGTATACATGTGTATACATGTGTCCCCTAAGGAGGGGACACATCTGCAGATGTATTGAGCTGTACAATAATAGCCTGCTGGTGGAAGGATGCTGCTACTAGGTCACTAATGGTCCTAGAAGATATTGTGTACAGTACAAGTACAGTACACCACTCTATGGCGTCTGATAACTACGAGAAAACACGTGGTGGTGAGCGGCACGTACACTGTCAAATCCTGAGAGTAACTTTAGCACTGACCGTGTGTGTACAAATGGAATCAAAGTAAGGGTCCATTTTGGTTCCATTTGTACACGCTCAGCATTACTATATGTAGATGGGGGAAATTAATAAAGGAATTTACAGTGAGTGAGTGAGTGAATCCATCTATGGAATCCATCTATGGTGGGATGCTAAGTTTTAGCCACCTCCAAGAAAACCCAAGCAACCAATCCTGCAGTAAACCTTGCATTTTGTTCGGAAAATGCACAGTGTGGATGATTAATGAGCTCGCTTGTGGCTATCGGCACCTGCAGTGAGGAATGCTAAAAACGCATATTTACGAAACTCAGCCGATTACGCATAAAAATAAGACAATTGATCACACCTGTTAAGACATTTCAGCTGGCATGCATGCAAATAATTCGACAGAATGTTATTGTCTCTCGACTGAATTTTAAGCATTTAATTTCCAGTCCAAGCTGAATATCAATTGATTTAATTTTTAACAACTCAACGTGAATTTGCATGATTCAGTCCACAACTTCTGTGTCAGTATATACTATGTTTGTACTAATGAGTGTGGTCTGGGAATTCAGAAATGGAAACAGGACTGTGAAGGAAGCCACGTCCGTCTGTCTGTCTGTCTGTCTGTCTGTCTGTCTGTCTGTCTGTCTGTCTGTCTGTCTGTCTGTCTGTCTGTCTGTCTGCCTGCCTGCCTGCCTGCCTGCCTGCCTGTGCCCGACTCCGTCTCTCTCTCTCTCTGCAAAATACATTCCTGTTTTGAGTTATGCATTTGTCTTTGTAGACAAATGTTACCACACACACACACACACACACACACACAGTACCTCTATGAGCGGATGCCAGTGTGCGATGGGCTTGCGAGGGTACGACAGCATCTCGCTCCAGTGTTCCCGGCCCAACCCCTCTGCGTCGTTGCCCACTCTGCACACTCCGATCACCTCGTTGTGGCCGACCCTGTGAGACGAGACCGAAATCACAACGCCATCTGTCTTAACCCATTCTGACCTGAGATCAGATTCATACGAGGTTTTCCACTAGGACACACACTGGTCTGATTAACCCATTCTGACCTGAGATCAGATTCTAAAAATGTCAGTCGTTCTTCGATTCTTTTCAAAAATAGCAGACCTACAAGCTCGTAGCGCGCCACCGAGTGGCGCGCTACGAGCTTGTAGATCTGCTATTTTTCAATAGCTAAAGCATAACATGATGCTAACACCAAAACGGGTTCCCGGTCAGAATGGGTTAATTACATAGCCACTCTGTTCAGTATCTTCAGTTCAGTAACTTTAATATCTCACAGTATGTGAGATATAAGCGGGAAGTTTTCTGTTGAATTAATTAATAACACTGTACATATTATATTTAAACCATTTTGACCTGAGATCAGATTCTAAAAATGTATTCTACATCCTGACAGTTTTCTGAAAAAGCTATGTTTCTCTATGTCAGTCGTTCTTCGATTTTTCAAAAACAGCAGACCTACAAGCTCGTAGCGCGCCACTCGGTGGCGCGCTATGAGCTTGTAGATCTGCTATTTTTGAATAGCTAAAGTATAACATAATGCTAACACCAAGGATTGGTTAAGAATTGGTTAAGTTACACAATGACACAGCAGGAAGGCAGATCAACTGACGGCTGCACTAACCGATCATAATCCATGACCGCAATGAGGAGGCTGATCTGGTCGATGTTCTCCGGGGGGACGTCAAACACGATGGCTTCATTGTACACTGGGTTCAGGGTGTTGCGTTTGGTCGAAGTCTTTCTTTTCTTCAGTCTCCGCCCCTCACACATCAGGGACACCTTAACGTATGGATCTGTAGAAAGGTACAGTTGTACTGTTACAATAGAAACGCTGTGCTCAGGTGCCAGAGATATGGGACAAAACGAAAGAATAAATAACCGTGGGCGCATCCATGTGCACATCGTGATCAGATTAAAATAACATGACTTTACTTCTTGGCACAGGTGGGGTATGCTGCTTAAAACATAACGTTCCTGGCACAGATTTATTGATTTTTTGTTTACGACGTATAGTATTCTTAAAACAATTATTCACGTGTACTTTTTTCATATATACCACTGTACAGGTCTGGAGGAAAGTGTCTGTATTGACATGGAGTACTAGATGACACAAAATCCGGATGGAATGAATGGATCGTTGGACAACCAGATGAACGGTGAGGCAGAACAACTGCACTCTTGATAACGCACAGTATGAATACGTACTTCATTATACAGCCTTTCAGCCATTGGTTGCTCCACAACATTGAAGCTAAATGAAGGGGTCACGCACGCAACAAAGTAGAAATGGCCCTGAGATGGATTTAAGACTGGATCTTCATGATCAGATGTGACGCTGTTGCACTTTTTGTGCCGCATTTTTATGATTTTTCAAAAATAGCCAGACCTACAAGCTCGTAGCGCGACACTCGGTGGCGCGCTATGAGCTTGTAGATCTGCTATTTTTCAATAGCTAAAGTATAACATAATGCTTAGTTAAAACACCAAAAGGGGTTCCCGTCTAGAGTTGAGGGTGCAGTGTATAATGTATATACCTAAAGGGTTGCAAGAATGCATCGTTCATATAACAATATATGACATATTATAGTAACAATAAAAGAAGATATACAGGGGGGAAAAAAAGACATTGTTCCATTGTTCCTGCCATGTGACATCAATCACACAAAAGACCACAACAACAACAATACAGCAAGGTGAGGTACAGACCAGAAGCGCCCGTGATATCCATGGCTTTGAGGTTTCTAGCTTTGATCATGGTAATGGTGAGTCTCCCGGCCGTGGGGAGGTAGCACAGAGAAAACATCAGCTCCCCCAAGTCCACATTGTCCTGGAAAACAAGGGCAAGAATATCTGTCACCATTTAACGGCATGTTAAAAACTACAATTCCAGGCAAATTCCGTATTTAGCATATAACAGAAAGTCTCACACACGTCTTTTAACTCTATGAACAAACGAGGCACGGCGAGGGCATTTATATCAGCCAGATGATGTCTTACACAGAGTCCATAGAAAAATACTTCTAGTTACTCCACTGTGCCCTGCCCTCTACCGATATTGCCAAGAGAAAAGCCCATAGACGAGATTTTTCCTTCCGGTGAAAATAAATCCCTTTCTGGCCAAAAATGTATGCATTTTTTAAATTGTGAAGCATATATACATGATGATTTTATTTGCTTGAATTGTGCTCTGTATAACAGAATTTTTCTAGGAAAAAGCACGTATTGGATCTCGACTATGTTGGCAGATATCGAGCATTATTGAATAGTAACTATACTGCAGTTTAATTGACAGCAGGGAGTCTGGTGTCATCATGAGTTACCTCACATCACACTGGTTTTCCCTGAGAGGATCTCTCTCCTCTGCAGTGCATCCAGAACAGCTCACACACTGAGTTCCTTCCATAATCAACACCTCTGGAAATAAGTTAGGGTGAGAATCTATAATTGGAGTCTTTAGAAAACACTAACTGGCACAGAAGGTTTCCAACAGGGAAAGAAAGGTCTGCTCTGTGATTTCCTCCTCTAATTTAGGCTGACAGCATGTAGTGTCAGACATTTGGAGTCAATGACGAATGATTTGTGAAGATAGATTCTATTGTTGTAGTTGTTGTTGATTCTATTGTGTAGTTGTTGATTCTATTGTGTAGTTGTTGTTGATTCTATTGTGTAGTTGTTGTTGATTCTATTGTGTAGTTGTTGTTGATTCTATTGTGTAGTTGTGTTAAACCCGGACCGGTGCATAATGTAGCCCACAGCTGGTCCGTGGCAAAGACTTGTCCTTGTCCTTGTCAAATCTTTGATTTTCTGTTTTACACACCATTACAGTATGATCTCATTTTGATCAGACCCAATTACTGAATGCCAGTCTCCAGGTTTTCTTCTGAATATTTTAGAAATATCAGTAGTATTTACTTTACTGTATACAGTACTTACTACACAGTACAGTTATTTTACTTATACAGTACTTAAATGTAAGTTGTAATCTTAGCTGCTGTGCCGCCTCTATGTCTGTCTGTCTGTCTGTCTGTCTGTCTGTCTGTATGTCTGTCTGTCTGTCCACAGTCCAACTACTACTAGTCGTTCTCAAAAGTTTTATTTGTTAAGGACCTCCCAAACCCTGAGAACACTCTCAGTTACAGACCTGTAGCTACTGTATATGGCCATTCATGGTTAGCTACTGTATATGGCCATTCATGGTTAGCTCTTTGTGTTTCTGGTAATATTATTTTCCACACATTTTATATATCTGTGGCAAAAGAAAAGAAGACAATATTTGCCTCTGAGATGTAGTGGAGTAGAAAAGTACAGTCTGTACTTTTCTACTCATACTACATCTCAGACATTTCCAAATGGCTCTACTGCACAGACATTTTGGAAATACTCCAATAAAGTAAAAGTACCACAAAATTGTACTTGGGTACAGTATTCTTGAGTAAATGTAGGCTATACTTAGTTAATTTACACCACTGTTCCTCGCCCACTCTGGCTTCTGGTTGCGATATGGATGCAGTGGCCGGTGTGGATGTGACAGACTGAGAGATCTGGACTGTGTCCATGACATGAGTAATACACAGGATGTTAATGATTCTGTGTTGGGCAGTTAGTCTCTGTCAGCGCTAATATCGCCCAGGATATGTAGTTAAAGGTCAGCTGTAAACGTAGCACTGGAAAATAAGTGTGCCCACTTAAGCAGCAATGAGTGGTCTCTCTCTCTGGCGCCACGCTGAGAATGATGAAGTGGAAGCCGTCTGCTGGGGGCCCCAGCAGGTGAATGTCACACACACACACACACACACACACACACACACACACACACACACACACACACACACACACACACACACACACACACACACCGATGCCTCTTCCCAACATCACTGGGAATCAAATTAACGAAATGAGTTGATTCATCACAGTTGTCAACACGCATACCCCCCCCACATGCACACACACACACACACACACACACACACACACACACACACACACACACACGTGCGCACGCACGGACACAAATACAGACACAAACACCAAGAGCAAGAGGCTTTGTCCAATATCAATGAGAATGTTAATGGCAAAATGAGTTAATCCATCATGTCTTGACAAGGGCAAAAGCATTCCCATCAAACTCACGGTCATGTTATGCTTAGCCTAGACCCTCTAGACCCCGTACAACCTCTGTTCCAGTCTCCAAGGAATCACACAGCGTGCACACACACACACACACACACACACACACACACACACACACACATACACACACACAGAGATGGTTGATTACTAGTACGGGGCCAAGAAACCCGGTCTCCAGGCCATAGATAATCTAATAGTCCTCTTCCATCACAACGCGTGTGCACACACACACACACACACACACACACACACACACACACACACACACACCCACACACACTTACTTTGGTTTTCAGACTATCCATTCCCCACTCTTATGAGCACTCAAATCAAGTCTGCGGCTGGAGACTATATGGTCACTTGTACTCAGCCAATGAAATTAGACTGGTGCTCTAAAGGGCCTCTAATATTGCAGCGGGAGTGTGGACACTGGACAGTGAGTCCATCAATTAGAATACTAGCACCTTCACTCCCTGCAGCGCAACCTTTCTGGGAGCTTTCCTGCACCATCTGTACCTCTAATGATCCCCGTCTCATTCTTCTGTCTGTCTCCTCCAGTGCGCGGTGAAAGATTTACTCGGATGAAATAATTAAACTGCCCACAAAAAGTTCGGAAATGTAACCTTCTTCTGAAGGTTTTGGCAAAAGTATTTTAAATGCTTTAAGTTTGAATGGAATAATAGAAAAGAGTCAATCAGACAACTGACATTCATTGAATTTATAAGGGAGAGTTAAGCCTATAGCTTATAGCAGATGCTGTGACTTATATGCCTTGGAGTGTGGAATGTGTTCTGAGTTTTTCTGTTCAAACCTTTTAGACACGTTTGAAGGACCATGGCCAAGACTTTTAATGTTGTTAAAATTATGTTGTAAATAATGTCATAATACTTTTAATGTCCTGAATACAAAGGACCATGATAGAAACAAGTTAACACATGAGGACTTATTTGGGTTATCCTTTTAGCATTCTTTTGTATAAATCTGTGCCGCTGTGCCTTTTTCCCCCCAAAATGTTAAAAGTATTCAATCAATCAGTCTCACAATACTGACTTGATACTGACCATGATATTGACACTGTGGTGTGACTAAGTATGAATGGGGCTGTACCGATGAGAGATGAGAGTGGAGAATGCGTTCAGCTCACCTAACCACTGGACAATACATCATAGAAGAGCCACAACTCATGACTGTCTGCAATCTGCATGACTGGACATGGTGGAAGTAAATAATGTGTAGCCTAGTCTGGGACGAACTGTCGCTGTGTAAATAAATACACACTGGCAGAATTAGGCTACGTAAACTAGATTAGGCCACCACAATAGTACGCACAGAATGAAACTGCATGATGAAGTGGTGGTCTGGCATGTTCAAATGAAGGAAAACATTGAGAACTGACTCACTCATGACTCACTATACCTGACATTGTTGCTAACCATCTTTTTCCAAAGCATATTGTGAGTTGTTCGTATCAATACCAACTTCCAGAGATTGTAGGGATTTATTGTGTGTGTGCGTGTGTGAGAGAGAGAGAAGATGTTGCATTTTAAAGATACAATCTATAACTTTTGTTTCGTCTCAACGGAGGCAGGTAATTGCAAAAATGTATACGAACTACTGTATAAAGATGGCTTGTCCAATCTGGTGTGCTAGTCTGCTTCAAATAACTTGTCCTACCTTGTGACAACATAGTAAAGTTGAAGAGTATAGGGATACCACCTCCAACCACTATATTTGTATTAACATAATACTGTATACTGTAGTATTGTTGCGACCATAGGTCGGAGATTACTACAAACCTGCAAAACCTGTCCGTAGCTCCGTCACTCACGCCTCCATTATATGTTGTCAGTCGTGACACACTCCATATATGGCCGTCTCCGAGTCCATATATTAAGATTACGATTAAGATTTTACAGGGGCCAGTTTTGAATTGCAGCCGTCCGTAGGTGCCCTTTGAGAGCGGTTTTGAAGGAGTCAAGGGATTCACATGTCTTAATTTCTGTTGGTATAGGGGCGTTCCACATTTTGGTGGCATAGGAGCGAAAATAATTTAGTCCCTTGTTTGTGCCGAATCTGGGTTGTACATGGTTTGTTGCACTCCCTCTGGTGTTGGTGGGTGTGGACTTTGTTTACATTAAGGAAGTATCTAGACAGGTGCCTATGCCATAGAAAGCATAGGTGAGTTCCAGGACCTAACTATCATCACAACACTGACCTCATCGAACCCTTGCTAGCCATACTGTACATGGTTTGACATACTATAGATCTGCATATACTGTATGGAGCCAGCCAGCAACTCTACATCTGACCAGATTCATAGTTTAACTACAGTAGCTGCTTCTCAACTGTGCCGTGTTAAGAAGCTCTGTTGTTTCAGTGCAGGTGGCTTACTGGTATTAATACTGTAGTATGTATTGTAGATTTAATACGCGAAATGATTTGAAAAGTCTGAAAAAAATCTCGTACATTCTCGAGAGCCTTCTAGTCATTTAGATTACAGGGTTGTTTGTCCATATCTCCGCCAATATTTGTACAGTATATATATATATTGAAAATGTATTTCCTTTAGAGGATAGCCCCTTGAGATGTATCATCTCGTTTTAGAGGGGGTCCTCGGGGCACAACACAATGAATGCAGTAGACAAAACAATACATTAAACATTAGCGACACAGAACAATACACTTACAACATCAACATCAAGTATCTCTGTCTCCACAAAAGAATACTATTGAAAGCGAACCACACAGCTCAGCTGACGCTGCCAATGGCTTGCTTCATTCACAAACTGCACACGTATACAATGTCAGAGTTACTATAGGCTGTAGGCCACGGTTAGAATATTTTAGTTACATTAATATTATGATGCAGAAACAAATTCCAGTATCAGTTACACACATATATCATCTGAGCCGCCCACTGGCTCTACACAGACTCAAATGTCTCACTTAGTCAATAAGACAGAGGAGGCGAACCTCCCAATAAATTCAATAAAGGAACCTCCTTTATTGAATTAAAGACACACACACACACACACACACACACACATGCACGCACGTGCACATGCACACACTGTGTGCGCGCACACACACACACACGCACATGCATGCCATGCACATGTTGACCCCATTCATCAAAAGTCCTAATTACATTCCAACCAGACGACGATGGTCGATCTTATTGACTGACCCTTAGAAGAGCTACAGATTACAGTGCCTCTGAACTCTTGATTGTGTTTGCCTCCGTTAATCTTTCACTGATTAACAATGGAGCATGACTTTTGGCTTAACAACAATAAATATGTAAATCTATTGACCCCCAAGAACCCAGGCGTCCCTCACTTATAGCCTCGAAGTAATTGAAAGTTTATCATGACCTACGATTGCGCGCTAACTCTCAGGAATAAATGGATACAGGCTACATGGGTCAAACAACTCGATACATGAGCAAAACATCTCGGGGAAACGACAGGGCAATAATTACCGGTACGTAATTGCAAAATAATTGGTCAGTTAACGTGGTCTTCCAGTTGGTTGGTTATAGACCAGGGTCCATAACAATACAACAAAGAATAGTACAAGGAATACTGAGGGGTTTCTCTCCCACATCTTCTCCCCCATGACTCCATCTCCCCCTTCCCCCAATAGACAAGCAATCATCGGTCCTCCAGAGACATCCAGTATCCAGTCCATAAAAAAACAAATGAGTGGGTAGTGTACTCCCCTATGTATTCCTCCTTTATTGGGACGGCTGAAAGATAGAGGGATATGCACTGGAGGGCTGCCTGGGGAGGTAGTTACATGCTCATATATTAGGCAGAGGTTTCTCCAGAGGAGGGGCCAGGGTATCCAATCATTCTATAACCTACCTATGACCTATGTTCATATACTGTAGCTCAATCAAAACAAGCAAGACATGTATAATGTATGTATGTATGCCACAGCAGGTACATTACAAGCTCAGCGCGTTTCATACATACTGTGCATACAGTATACTGTGATCAACAACAAAGTGTATACGATAAATGCGAAATTGCATCTGAGCCAGCTCTTTCATCATTTATCTGGAGTGCCACTTTTTGTGGTATTTGATTTAAGTTGTATTTATTTATAGCTGAGCACGCACTGCTTAAACTAAGGGCACACCATCCAAACGTACAGTAGCTCACTGCTTTTTACCTGTATACGATGAGCTTGTGCACGTCTTGATACAGTGGGCTGTATTTTGTGTGTCTTAAGTACCAGGTCTTATTCCCTAACTTGAGTAAACTAAAGACCTGGAAGCGTGATCAATGCTCTTTGGCCACTCAGAATAGCCAAATGGCATTGATCACGCCTCCAGGTCAGTTTTTTTCTCAAGTTAGGGAATAAGACCTGGTACTTAAGACACACAAAATACAGCCCAGTATGTCTATGTGTAACTCATATTTGTCAACAATAGCCAGGCAGCATATTCGTATCGTATCCCAGTCCATACAATGTACTTTGTATGTATACCATACATGTATTTGTATGTACAGTATACCATACATGTATATGCATGTATGCATGACTGTAGAACATGATTAATCTTCATAAACCAGAGGTTGAACCAGAGCAGGGTGCCTCCTACATACAGTACTGTGAGGTCCCAAGGGTGCTAACCCAGTTATGCCTGGGACGGGACGGAACGAAACAGAGAGATGATGTCATCGCGGCACGCAAACTTAAAGGATAAAAGAAGAACCTATAATTTCTGCTCTTACATAGAAATCGTAGTGATGCACCGAATATTCGTCCGCGGAAAATATTCGGCAGAAAATGTCAAAAAAATTCATTTTCGGCCTATTCAGTTTCGGCCCGAATAGGCAGAACATATATCAACGAATAGTGTATGCAATTAATGCATTCAAAAGAGCTGAATAAATGTTTTATGGACCCATAATAGTGATTATTATTTAAGTTAAGTTTTGCCATAATAAGGTACAGCCATGACCGCAATGGTAGGAAAAAGGATATATAATATTAATCATATTCGGTTTTCGGCCGACTGTTTCCTATATTCGGTATTCGGTTTCAGCCAAGATTTTCCCTTTCGGTGCATCCCTAGAAATGTAAATCACACATGCACGCACAAATGCACTAGTAGGTGGTGCATTAGCAGGGGGGGTCACACGCGCAAGGCATGCGGTACAGCAGCTGAAGTCCTTGTCATGTTTGACGCCAAACCGCTATTAATTAAAACTTCCCTCGCTTGCTCCCTCTCTCTGTGTGTCGCTATTATAGGCAGTGGAGCAATTAGGGGACACATTGCTGACCTGGCCTGGAATGTTACCCATGTGGCAACCAGGGGCTCTAGTTGGCTCCCCAGGCGGGCTCACTATATAACCCTTCACATATACAAATATATAGAATGGTCCGTCGTGGGACGTGCTAGTATAGGCTATAGGTGTAGTAGACACAGTGGATTGTTTAAATCAATGGGCGAGCTATTATAACGTCATTGGGCGGGCTAGCAAATGAATGTGATGTAAATGCTCGTCATTTCTCCAGGGTGCGTGCACATGCCCTTCTTTAGCAGTACAACAGCTATAGTCAGCTATTGGGCTATAAATAAAGCATGTATGGAATGGTATTATTAACTACTCAATTTAATTTAATAATCCAGTAAATCAATGCATACTATAGTCTGAAAAACAAATTTCTTACTACTTAGAAACATGTGTGAGCGCTGCAATCAAACAAGAAGTCGTGGCTGTAGAACATGATGAAGAGATACCGGTATTTTAATTGCAATATCCAAATTTGATCAGAAACCAAACCAAATAATTTAGCCTCATTTCTGAGTTTTGATGCACGCACGCCACACACACACACACACACACACACGGGAGGTTCATGCTATTTATATTGACCTTATTTGGTGGGTGTTGCTAATAGATTGTGGGAGGAGTTAAGATAGCATTTATGAATCGACAGCGTGTGTGAATGCGTGAGTGAGTGAGTGCGTGTGTGCGTTTGAGGGGGGGGGGGGGGGCGGATCTATGCAACTAAGCTTTTATCATTATTCATTGCTTTGGAGACATATTGAAGTTTAATTGCTTCACAAAGCCCTTGTGTTCGTCCTGTCATTAGGAACGTGTCTAATAGAAATCTGGATGCGAGTCATTCCCTCTAGAGTTGTAGCCCATTCATCTCTTGTCCATTTGGCCTACAAGAACACATAAATGTATAATTGCATTTCCAAAGTACTTCTCATCATGGACACAATAAAGGTGATCTTGAAAAGCTGAGTCACCTGGTATTTCCTTCTGAATGCATTACCATGCAATGGAAAGAGGTTTAAATGATATGCAACTTTATTGTAGAGACTTAAATAAAGTTTTAACATTCCTGTGGAATGCATTTGCTGGCGCAAACGGGGGCGCCAGTAAACCTAGACCACTGGGTACTTTGTGCGTCTTGGAAAGTCTGGTGACGCGAGGTTGATGTAGGTGTGTCTTCTCTTGAATCTAGAGGGGCGCGTTCTAGCGTGCACGCACATGCACCGCTCCGTTCCGTCCCTGCGCGTGCACGTCAAAAAATGACTGGTACCACGTTCTACGTTCTCCATGCTAGAGACACTGTTAGTGTTAGTTCTGTATCTGAAATCATTTGAGTTGAAAAACAGGCACACGAGATGCATACGACTAGCCAGCCTGTTTAGTGCAGCTTCATCACTGACTGAACAACACGGCACTGCAGTCATTTGTAGTTGGTTCATAATTCCCAAACTGCACATTATAGGAACTTTCTCTAGAGTTACAAGTTAGACAGGGACGCCATGCTGTTATTACTGTAGATGCCATGTCTTCTTTATATACCGTATATTAAAAGAAAATACTCCAGTAGACCAAAGAATATGGTAGCAGCACCCCATAGTGAGTTACACCAAAACATCGTTTTCTGCGGGCCGGTAATTCTTGCAGGGCCCCCCATAGCACGTGTGCGCGCGACATTTTCGTGTTTTTATCGTCTTTTTGACCAAAATATAACAAAATCAATGGCCAATGAAGGGCCCCAGACGCCCTTTTCAGAGTATCAAACCTAGTACCGCATGGGGTCCTTCCCCGAAGGGCCCCTGAGAGCCAAGGGCCCCGGCCCTAATGGCTAATTTGTCCCTGTTCTGACCTCGCACTGCATTATTGTTTCACAGTTCCATTCACTCGCAGAAAGACTTCTTCCTTACTGACTTAGAGGCTGTATCTCGGTGAATAATGTAATACTGTATATCTACATGTCAAAGCAAACTCACTCTAATGTCAGCCTAGATTTGGGTCACTAGTAACCCCCCAGTGTCTCCTAGCGCATTCATTAAACATTAACATAATCTAAGTATATTCCGATGTCTCTGCCTCTCAGAACCACAGAGGACTTCCCTTGCTGGCTGGGAAAATGAGATACTAATGCATTGATATGTCTCCTTAACCACCTGCTGTTGTGACATGGGATCCAGGCAGGCCAGGTACAGTTCAGTTAGCTGCCTCTTAAATGGGTCAAACTACTGATATGCTACTGATCTATTGAACTTTCTGTGTGCGTGTATGTGTGTGTGTGTGTGTGTGTGTGTGTGTGTGTGTGTGTGTGTGTGTGTGTGTGTGTGTGTGTGTGTGTGTGTGTGTGTGTGTGTGTGTGTGTGTGTGTGTGTGTGTGTGTGTGTGTGTGTGTGTGTGTGTGTGTGTGTGTGCGCATGAGCGTGCAGTGCGAGAGAGATTAATGATTAAAGAAATAGACAAAGTGGAGCATCTTACCGAGGTTACATATTGAATTTCCCGGCACAGTTTTGTCTCCCGTGGGAAGTCGGCGAGATCCAGGAAGCTGTCGACGACCACCTGGCCAATCAGATCGTGGCGGGAGAACCTGTCAAAGTCGTACACGCTGAAGTGCAGCTTGCGACTCGGCAGGTCGCCGTACGCCACGGGGAAGAGGAACACCTCGTCGAACACGGGGTTGAGGGTCTTGCGGTGCACCTTGGTCTGGTGCTTGGTCTTGCGGTCGGGCAGCAGGTAGATCTTGACGTACGGGTCGGAGGTGCCCGAGAAGTCCTTGGCGGGCAGGTCCAGGGCCTTGTGGATCTTCACGATCAGCTGCTCCATGTCGCAGTCGAACTTCAGGATGAAGAGGAGGCGCCCGCAGCTGTTGTCCCGGCGGCCGTCCTCGCCGTCCACCGAGCGCTGCTTGTAGAGCTCCGGCTTGATGCGGCCCAGGCCCGACAGGGACTCCTGGCGCTGGAACTGGGCGGGGTTGAAGTCCGGGTTGGACAGGTTCATCTGGCGACGGATGGAGTTGTGGCTGTAACAGAAGAACAAGAACCTCGAGTCATTTGTGACACGCTGCGAGCGTGCGAACAGTTTGCCTAGAGAGGCTGTACGTATGTGCGAGGATGTAATCATACTGACGATGCTGTCGGTAAAAGTTACAAAGCCATGTACTTTTATATCCATGTTTACGTTACAATACTTGATGCTTGCCCTCTCCGCCAACCAGGACACAGGGACATCCATCAATGTTGTTGTATTGTGGCACTACATGAACATTGTTGTTCACAATTACAGACCAACCAACAGTGTGGTTTATGCTGCTTGGTCAAAGCAAAATACATGAAGCTAAACAGTTTATGTGTTTGTTTGTTCAGATTTCACGTGAAAACCTGTCCAAATGTGCATACAGTATCTCTGTGTACAGCATTGCTCTACACTCTACACACTATTGCATGTTTTCTGAATGTGACATCATGTCTGGCGTACAAACCTGGGTCTTCCACATCGGTAAACACACCGCAGCCGTCGTCACATCTGCTTCGTGTGCAACGCGGTCAATGTTCACTCACCGTACAGACGATGTGGGCTCTGTGGTCTGTCTCTGAACCCTGTCTCTGGCCAGAGTGTGGACGTGGTTCTTCTCCACCTTGCTCTGCGCCTCCAGGGGAATGTCGGGCGAGGTGTGGCTGATCTTCATGGCTGATTCCAGGACGGCCACGGCGGAAGGCGGGAGCGCCGTGGTCTCTTTAACGCAGCCGTCCTCGCTGTACTCCCTCTCATCGCCATCTACCTGCATGCACGACACACAGAGATATTTAACCAATGTTTTTTAATCATTAGCTCATGTGTCTACTACTGTACTTCACAATCGTTTCAGTACGGTATGAAAATCAACTTGTCGAGACGTGAAACGTGCTTGGGATACTCGGGGCCCGGATTAACAATGGAACTTAGTGGCCCGTAGCCTGCAGAGACTATTTCAAATAGGTACAGCTGTAGCTTCCGTCAAAACCGTATTCATAGGTCACCGATTTCAATGTATCGCAACACAGGAACCGCCGCTAGTGTTTTTCAATGTCCAACAGTTAGCTCTGTTTACCTCTGTTAGGACGGGCTGCTGGTCTCCACCCAGGAAGTGAGGCCCCTTGAGGCCGTCGGGGAGGAAGCGGACGCTCCATGGCACCCAGCACAGCTTCCACGAGACGAACAGGGACACACTGAACAGAGCCAGACCACACGTGGTCACCAGGAGGGACAACAGGCTCACCGAGACATCTGGGGAAAGACAGAGAGAGAGATCAGAGAGAAACGAGTGAATTCAAGTCGGAGAGGAGACAGATGTGTCTCTGTGTCTGTTACACAACAACAGACACAGAGACACATCTGTCTCCTCTCCGATTTGATGCAATATGCATTATTAATTCACTCTTTTTGTTATGTCCGTCACTTTAGTGTGTGTATGTGTTTGTTTGCTTGCTTATTTGTTTGACAACCTGAGGGACAGCTGGAAAGAGAGATAAAGAGAGTGGGGGGGTGTGCAGGGACCTGGCATAGATTGCACAAGTAGAACTCTACTGAAGGGATGGAACATCGCGGTAACAAAAGATAAATGTCTCATTCTGTGTTTTGATGCTTGTGGAGAGTGCTGTCTAACTCTCTCTCTAGTTCAGTGGTTCCCAAACTTTTTTGCCCGTGACCCAAAAGAGACATTTAAACGTTTGCCGGGGCCAAAACTAGTGAAAATAGCAGATCTTCAGGATCACAGCGCGTCTCTTCACGGCGCATTATGAGCTTGTAGATTGGCTATTTGCCAGGAAAATGTCCTCATGGCACAATTGGGCCACTGGACCCCTTCACAATAAGGATCAAACCACACCATTGCGTGGAGCCCGAAGACATAGGGGGCCCCTGGCTGACCCCTGACAATCAATGATTCAAGTGCCCATTGATTTATTTCCAATAGCATGAAGTAATTTCACCTAAGCTAGGCCTACTTCTATTTCCAGTAGGTCGATTTCAAAAGGATGTTGAATAATCACATTACAAATAATAGACTCTTATTTTGAAATGTGCACATGGTTGTAAGAGGAAATCAGATTTCTATTGATGCCATCTTGACAATTGTGACAATTGACAATTTCCAGGTGCGTTTTGAATGGTGCTGGGTAATCAATCACACCACCTGTGTCACCCAAACAATTGTGTCACCCAAACATTTGTGATTCCCTGGTCAATTTGTGATGACATTTGTGTTCAGAGGAAGTTTTGGTGAATTCAGTCCAGCATTCCGGGCTCCAGTCCTCTCCCAGAGAGAATGTTGTGTAGGAGAAGCGGAGTAAAAGTGGAGGTATTTGACTAAACACACGTTTTCTGCCATAACTTTCATATGGATATGAAACTAGAGGACTATATTTGACTCCAAGTCTTTGGAATTATCTATTGAGTGAGTACACACGGAGCGCCTACCACATGCTTGCCGCCGTTCTGCCGCTGCTAACCGTAAGTCTATAGAACAAATCTATGGCTGTGTATTGTGGAATATCTGAAATATTATGTAACATCACAGACATATAGGGCTATATATGTACTGTGTGCTTCTGTGAGAGGTGGTATTTAGGGGGTCTGGGGTCCTGTACTGTACTGTACTGTGTGCTGCTGTGAGAGGTGGTATTTGGTAGCCGCAATTTGCAACTCTAGATTTTTTTACAATTGGCTGAATCTAGAGTTGCAATAACCTCCATCGACTTCCTATGCATGGTTTTGGTTTTGCATTGGTTTGTGACCTCCTGGTCTTAAATTACGTTAAACTCACCAACATTGCAGCTGTAGTCCAAGCTTGAATTATCCTCTTTCGATCTGGTGTCGCTTGTTTATCATAAAAGTCCCCGTAAAAAAAGTTATGAGCTACTTTCTGTCCAAAATATTCCACAACTATTATTCCGAGCCGCCATCTTGGATTTTTTCAACGTGCCATAAAACAAGACGTGAGGGGGAGCGCTTGTTTAATAGTGTCCCTCCCTCCCTAGGGTGTCGGCCTCTTCTTTGGGTGTCTTACCTGCGCAGGTAAGATTCTATTAAACAAGCGCTCCCCCTCACGTCTTGTTTTATGGCACGTTGAAAAAATCCAAGATGGCGGCTCGGAATAATAGTTGTGGAATATTTTGGACAGAAAGTAGCGCATAACTTTTTTTACGGGGACTTTTATGAATAACAAGCGACACCAGATCGAAAGAGGATAATTCAAGCTTGGACTACAGCTGCAATGTTGGTGAGTTTAACGTAATTTAAGACCAGGAGGTCACAAACCAATGCAAAACCAAAACCATGCATAGGAAGTCGATGGAGGTTATTGCAACTCTAGATTCAGCCAATTGTAAAAAAATCTAGAGTTGCAAATTGCGGCTAGGTATTTGGGGGGTCTGGGGTCCTGTGTGTCTGTACTGTACTGTGTGCTTCTGTGAGAGGTGGTATTTGGGGGGTCTGGGGTCATGTGTGCCTGTACTGTACTGTGTGCTGCTGTGAGTTGGTGGTATTTGGGGGGTCTGGGGTCATGTGTGCCTGTACTGTACTGTGTGCTGCTGTGAGTTGGTGGTATTTGGGGGGTCTGGGGTCCTGTGTGCCTGTATTGTACTGCATTGCTGCTGTGAGTGGGTGGTATTTAGGGGGTCTGGGGTCCTGTGTGCTGCTGTGAGTGGTGGTATTTGGGTGGCTGGTAGCTCTGGTCCATCATGGTGAGTTTCTGCTGCTGAGCTGAGCTCTGAATCTGTCTTGAGAGATTAGTGGCCAGCTGGCCCCGTGGTCATGTTAATCATCCATCCGTCCGAGCAGCATATATGTGAAGGGGACAGGAGCCACAAAGTTGAGCTTTGCTTGGAGCCCCGTAATTGCTAAATCTGCCCCTGAAGCCTGGTGCATGCAGAGCTTGCCTTTTTTCAGCATATGGATGGAAGCTATTGAAAGCATATACCAACCCAAAGATATAAAATATCTGTGTCGGACTGTTGGGACGTCAGACCAAAGTTATGCACCCCCACATATTGGGAGTCAGGAGGAAGAATAGCCGCAATTTGCAACTCTAGATTATTTTATAATGGGATGAGTTGCAATACACCCTCCATTGACTCCCCACTCATCCTTTTCCGTTTGCGATCTTCTTGTCTTAAACAACGTTAAACTCACCAACATTGCAGCTGTAGTCCAAGCTTGAATTAACCTCTTTCAATGTGCCAAGCTTGTTTTTCCCCGTGGACATGTTATGAGCTACTTTATGTCAAGAAATTCTGTGCAAGTGATTATTTTTCTAAGTGCTGGAGTTTGGAAGCGCTCGTCGTAAGTCACTGAACGGCCTTGCATGCATCTGTTTCGCATTTGCACATAATGCAGCAGACAGCAGCGTGACCCCTTAATAAAAACGAGCGCTTCCAAACTCCAATATTTCTTCTTCTTGACAGAAAGTAGCTCATAACATTTTTATGAAAAACAAGCTCGGCAGATTGAAAGAGGATAATTCAAGCTTGAACTACAGCTGCAATGTTGGTGAGTTTAACGTCGTTTAAGACAAGCAGATCGCAAACGGAAAAGGATGAGTGGGGAGTCAATGAAGGGTATTGCAACTCTAGATTCATCCCATTATAAAAACAAATCTAGAGTTGCAAATTGCGGCTAGAGGAATAAATGGCTACAGTATAGATTGGAGTGTTGGCCTGGTTCTCGTAGGTTAAGGGAGAGCGACATCCTGTTAGGTACTTGCTGATTGAAATGGGCAGAGAGGGAGTGGTTGCTATGCCTTTTCATCATCAATGTTTTGAAGTTATGCACCCCAATCCCCCACATATTGGGAGTCAGGAGGAATAAATGGCTACAGTATAGATTGGAGTGTTGGCCTGGTTCTTGTAGGTTAAGGGAGAGCGACATCCTGTTAGCTGGTACTTGCTGATTGAAATGGGCAGGGAGGGAGTGGTTGCTATGCCTTTTCATCATCAATGTTTTGAAGTTATGCACCCCCACATATTGGGAGTCAGGAGGAAGAAATGGCTACAGTATAGATTGGAGTGTTGGCCTGGTTGTCGTAGGTTAAGGGAGAGAGACATCCTGTTAGGTACTTGCTGATTGAAATGGGCAGGGAGGGAGTGGTTGCTATGCCTTTTCATCATCAATGTTTTGAATTGACGCATGTCAACACATGAGCACAGAAGTGGGAAATCATTGGCAATGGGTAGGTTGAAGACCAGGCCTGCCTTCTGGATGAGCTGCTGATTGCAAACGCAGTGAGCACTAACTATAGAAGCTGGCCTAAACTGTCTGTCTGTCTGTCTGTGTGTCTGTGTGTCACACTGTAACACCACTGGCCCGTCACCAGAGGGCGCAGCTGTATCACACACAAAACACAAACACGCACACACACACACACACACACACACACACACACACACAAAACTTAACTTAAAAAAACGTAACTTAAAAAAACTTTTACTTATCGTAAAATAAACAATACATCATTTATTCTAATTGTTGTTATTGAAATTCACGAGCTGCATTCGCTTCCCACGTCTGCGCGTCTTACTTGTATACTAGAGCTGCTCTGCAATGATATTCCAGGCAATCCATCAATGTGTGCTTATTTTAATTGGAGTAGCCAACTATACCGATTTGACAAATGAACCACATACAGTTTGACGGCCACCTCCAGTAATGTACTGGGGACCAGCTGGGATGAACTGAAAGCTATACGCAGAGATGATATATGTGTATGTATGCCTATTTACAGTTGGCACAGTTGCGGGGAATTCAGCTGTAGTTGCTGTGTACATTGGGCCATACCGGTTTGTGTTTGATCAAATAATAGTAAAATTATTTCACACCCAGATCCACATGCAGGCCGGGGGAAGTCCTGGGTCACCATAAAATAAATTAATGTTGGGAGTTGAATATTCATGAGCTTCATTGTACGTTGTTGGATTTACTAAAACTTAAATACTATACTTCATTGGCCCTCATTTATTACCCTCTTTGCTGAATGTTCGCCCCAGAATTAGGATGCTGTTCATGTAATTAAAGAAGTTACAAGAAACCATATCACCAAAAGGTCCAGACGAGGCAACCCTGTGGATTATTTCATTGCTTTAGCTACAAGCTTCTTCTATAAAGTTACGTTGGTTCCAGTGTTGTTTTTGGCAGCAAATTTCTATTTTAGTTTTAGTCATAGTCTCCTGAATAGTTTTCACTTAGTCTTAGTCACATTTGAGTTTCCTGGGATGTATTAGTGTTAGTCTAGTTTTAGTCGACTAAATGTCATAAGATTTTAGTTGACTAAATCTACAGGCGATTTAGTCGACAAAAATGTATTTTTGCGGGCCTTGTTGCTATCGTACTAGTACCAATTCTCAGTACACAACTGTTGTATATCACAACAGTCATAATGACTTATTTTACACTTGCTGAAAATAGCCGATCTACACTTGTAGATCTGCTATTTTCAGCATGCAACCAAGTGTAAAATGACTTGTACTGGAACTCTTGTCCACTAGTCCCTTCCTAACATTTTAGTCTAGTGTTTATTTGTTGACGAAATCGTCAGTATATTTAGTCTTAGTTTTAGTCACCATAGCATAGTTTTAATTAAGTTTCCATTTAGTTTTCTTCAGTGGAAAAGGTAGTCGACGTCGACGAACATTTTTCGTCCTAGTTTTAGTCGACGAAAACAACACTGGTTGGTTCCTTGGCTATGTTTTCTTGCAATCAAGGTAGCAGATCCTAACCTGGTGATTCTTACTTTGTACCCAGTGCAGTTTTGAATTGATGATAAGCACTTTCACACCTTCCCAAAGGAAGTCAGACATTCTTTTTAGAAAAGGCTGTGACTATTTGAATTGTCTGGTTGTCGTTACACAATGCTCTGACAATGTATGCAATGTGTGCATACGGAAGGAAATGGTACCACCAGATGTCTGTCTCCCTCATTATCTCCCTCATATTATCAGTCTTTCTCAGAGACATATCTACATAACAGGCTTTCAAACTGAGACCTTTAACACAGTCGAAGAAGCAGTGTGAACAATTCCTGAATAATTCATCAGATATGCTGATTAAGCCTTTGAGAACAGATTCTGACGGCACAGTTTTAAATATAATTGAAATAATTGCCTGAAGGATCAATTTTTTATTCCACGATGACATTTTGTTGAATGTTTGCAAACGGCTTTGGAAACCTTTGTAAAATACAATAAATAAACAAGAATGTGAGAATGGAATTTCAGAGCATGAGATCATCCCCTTTTGACTGAAAGTCAAACAAATTCACACCCAAACAAAGAAACACATGCACACAAACACAACACACCGCAATCACCATGCAGTTGAGAATTCTAATTATCTAAGTCGATAATTTATTCTGACCCCTCCTCGAAAAGTTCTATGTGTCCTGAACACCCCATCTATAATTCATACATTATGGATAATTATAGTGTGGACTTAGACTGTTATTCGTCTCAACCGCTTATTATGACAAATTGTGAAGCTACAGTATGTAGTGCCTGCAGGCTTGCATCACTGGGAAAGACAGATAATGTAATCTGGCACGTTAAAACCTTATAGGGACTGTTATGTGTTCCTTTTCTTTCCAACAATGTTAAATGTTCTTTCCTGATGGAAGTCTTGACAGAAGTTTTTTCATATCTCCTTTTATCGATGTGGTCTGAATCTCTCTTTGATGGGGCAGCATGTAAAAGACAACACGCCCCCACAGGGCTCTCTGATTATCAAGCTATTCTGGAAAGAGGCTGATCGGTATTGAACCTTTTAACCCATTCTGACCTGAGATCAGATTCATACGACGTTTCCACTGGACACACACTGGTCTGATGAACCCATTCTGACCCGAGATCAGATTCTAAAAAATGTCAGTCGTTCTTCGATTTTTCAAAAATAGCAGACCTACAAGCTCGTAGCGCGCCACTCGGTGGCGCGCTATGAGCTTGTAGATCTGCTATTTTTCAATAGCTAAAGCATAACATGATGCTAACACCAAAACGGGTTCCCGTTCAGAATGGGTTAAGAGGATGGGTTTAGGTAGGAGAATGAGGGAAAACGACTTCCGGCGCTATTTAAGCTGCCGCTCTGGTTTTCCTGTCTTATATACCTTCCTCTCCATTATGTGCACTTCTCCATCTTCTATAATAAGCTGATTGCTGTGTAGTATTCCGTGTACACTGTACACGCATCAGCTTTCATCAAGTAGTTGTCTCCTGTCAGGCCCTGGGAGATTTTTCAAGGATCTATGTATGACTTATTTATGTCAGTGCCCGAGTGCTGTGTGTGCGAACATGCATGTACAGTATCCTGTATGCTATTGTCCATGTGTGAATGCTATCGTCTTTCACAATATACATGCAATATACACGTGCATTTCAGAATTAGTTTTCGTCATGTTTTTCTTTGCTCTGTATCTGTGTGTGTACAATATGTGTACGTGCATCTACACTACAGTATATGTCTCTCTGTCTGTCTCTTGCTCCGTTGCAGAATAAGATTCATTGCTTTTCTATTCAGGCATCAATGTCACCACATCAGTTGCCAGATGCTCGTAGCTGGAAGATTTTAGGTCAATTCAAATCAAACGCGTAGGAAACGGGAGAAAAAAACTAAACAGAATCAAACATAACGCAGATAGAATAATGACGAAATAAAGAAAACAAAGGAAGCGGAGTGTACAAATGTAGGCCTAACTGTCAGAGTTACTTAAAACCTTCCTTAGTCAACTGACAACTCAGTTATAAAATAATTTGAGATTAAACTTAACCCTGAAAGTAAAAGATTGAAGATGGTTCACATGACGCCAGTACATCACGAGCGTCATGGTTCACATTTTCAGAGCAAACGTGTACAGAAATGTTCAGATTTCTAATATAAAGTGCTCACTCAAGGTGCCATGGATGTTAGAATTGTCCTGGGTCAGCTATTGGCACCCGTGTGTTGCGTTGTTTAATAAAAAAGCTTTTTTATCCGAACGCCAGGCTTTCAACTAGTTGCCCCTATCGGTTGGGAAGTGTATTCACTCTTATACACTGGGTGCGTTTAATATACTATAAGCACACTGACCGCACTTCCAATACAAACTAATAGACACCTTTCTTTTTTAGGAAAAATAGCCGGGCGGTCGGATAAAAATGCTTTTTATTCAAAAACCCAGGAAAGTTCTAACATCCGTGGCACCTTGGGTGAGCAAAATCTGACTGTTTATGTACACGTTTGCTCTGTAAATGTAAGTAAGCATTGCCGAGCCTGCATGAGGCCCATAGGGCAGGAGCCTATCTCCTGTTTCTGTAGCGTGACTGCGTGAGGCAACGTGATGTACAAGTACATCCCCTGGACATGACGCTAGTATGTTGCAGGGACTTACCCAAGTTACCCCCAATCACACCCTTGATGCTGAGTGCCAAGCAGGGAGGCACTGGGTCCCATTGTTTTTAAAGTCTTTGGTATGACCCGGCTACCACAACCTCCCAGTTTCAGGGCAGACACTCTAACCACAAGGCCACTAATCTGAGTTGCTCTGTAAATGTAGCAGTCCCAAAAAACAGGCTGAAGTTGAACCATTGCTGTCATTATAAACAGTCATGTTTCAGGGCTAGTTCTAGGTGTAATATTACCATGCAATGTGCATTTGGTCTGGCAGCAGAAATATTGAATAACGCATGGAGTCATGCATGTCACTTCCTGATGTTTGACAGAAATACAAGCCCTTTACACCAGAAAGGTCAAAATATCACATGTCATGAAAACGTGTAATGAAGATGATTGTTGAGGCGTGGGGGGGGATAGTCTTTTCTGAATGAACAGGTTAACAAGTATCCAACCCACTTTTAACGGCCTCCAGATTTTATAGGATCCTCAAACAGTCGGTCGGGACCCATTTTTCCTGTGTGGTTTTAAGCCTCTGTTTTAAGCTAAATCTTCCCCTAGATAGAACACTAAAATTAGTTAATTGAGACACTTCGGCTCAGATTGACCATAGACCATTTATTGCAAAGCTATTGCATGTTAGTATGGCGGCGTGGCTCTGCTCATGTGATATCAGATGATCTGCATACCGAGACACAGATCTGATATCACATTTGATATCTCCGATTATCTGTGCACCAAGACAGCTCTGATATCAACAACCGCCCAGAGCAGAGCCAAAGATACAATAATCCATGAACAATACACAGTAATGACACATCAACACATGATTCAACACAATGAAACACAAACTCAATATCCGAGTGGAATAGTAAGAGAGTGGCTAGCGAACACCAGAGGCGCTGCCGTCGGAGACTAGCAATCCCTGTTATGCTCCATATATGGAGATCCTTGACTGTGATCAATATTCAGCCCATATATGGGAAGAGCAATATATGATAAGTCAGTCAGTGTATATCATTCAAAATCCCCATACATGGGGAAAGCCCCATATATGGTGGCCAGGTCTCGTGCCCAGGTCTCCTGACATCGCACATGACCTCTCCTGACATCGCACATGACCTCTCCTGACATCGCACATGACCCCTTATGGGCGAGGTCACTTCTCGCCCCCAGGCGTCTTACTGGTAATATATTAAAAACAAAAGTAGAAGTAACCACAGGACAGCAGGCGTGTGTGTAGATCGGGGTGGGGCTCGCCAGACATGGCCAAAGCATTTCCGGCCAAAAACGTTGAGAACCCCTGGCATACTGTACTGTACTGTAAAGAAATGTTTTAGTTTTTTCTCAGTTTTTTAGTTTTTTCCTGTATTCTTACAGAGACTTACTTTGTTTTTGTTTTCTTTGTTTGTCATTGTAATGTATAGATGTGAATCATTCTAGACTGCATACTGTACATTACACCTATGTATGGTGTGGCCATCAGATGGCCACACCATACATAGGTGTAATGTATGCAGTCCAGGCAGGACGAGCGATTACAGTTCTCAGTTGTAAGGTTTATTGAAGCCGTTGACCGGAGTGGATGAACCCGTGTGTGGTTGTTGGTGTGTGTAGGGATGTGTGTGCCGCGCATTGCGTATTGCGTATTGCATAGCTGCACTGGTGTGTGTGTTGTACTACAGTGCCATCTGATGGCCACACCATAGGTGTAATGTACGGTATGCAGTCTCTATACATTACAGTCATATTATTTGTAGTTGGTAAGGGTAGGCAAAATAAGCTAATTCGCTTCAGCCTACACCTTTTTTGGTCATCGTATCTTTATTTATATACCGTTTCATTCTGTACATGAACTGAAGACCAAAAATAAAACATTGAAAGTGAAGTGAAGTGAAAAGTACTGTACTGTACTGTACTGTTTGCATCACTGTGAAATTAGTTGCGCAATAACATGGTATTTCATGCAAATGCAAACTGACAGTTGTTATGACAGTTGCATGGGTGAAACACAGTGCGTTATGTCTAGACAGGCATCCAGGTCTTTAGTTTATTCAAGTTAGGGAGTAAGACCTGGTACTTAAGACACGCAAAATACAGCCCAATATGTCTTAATCATTGTTCTAAATCATTTTCTGGAAAAAACTGTTTCTAAAACGGTTTGTCCCAATACTTGATTCCGATGGGCTGGTTGCCATGGTAAATCTCACGATAATCCACACCTTCAATCACTTTATATCATTCCCAGCTGCGTTACATTGATCCCACAGCTCTGTATGGCTGAACTGGGGAAGGGGAGCACTTGATTGCCTTACAAACACTGGCCGTGCGTGCGTCTAGCACCGTCCGTGCTCATACGTATGACTGTGAATGTGTGGCTCCGAGCGGCCTCGTATAAACATCAAGTGGCTCCTATTCCCCCGTCTGAGTAAAAACAACTAGGTGTGGCTCGCTCTGGTGGGAGCAAAGCGGCGCAAAGTGTAGCTACTTTTGTGAATTAGGAATAGTTTTGAGGTTAATATTGCTAATTTGCTATATGTTTGTAACCGTTTTAGAAAAGCAATAAGCCACTCGAGGTCCCAGCTTACCGGATATTTTATAATGGCTGAAAGGGTAGGAGACACGTCGTGTCTCACTACGCCTCTCAGCCATTATAAAATAACCGGTAACGTTAGACCTCTTTTGCTTTATTCTATGTCAGTGGTTTCATGTCAAGGATACCAACAATTATGTAATTGGCTGCCGACCCCCATCTGAAAATATGTTGTTCCAGGGACCCTGGACCATTATTACAAGAAAAGACTCGTGTACCGAGCAGACACAGTGTGCGGGTGTATCTTCATTCCTTTCATTGATGTCCACTGGCCTATGCACCTGTGCAATGTGCAATTAGTTGACCTGCTAACCTCTGTAGTGTATAGTGTATACAATGATGGAATCAAGGAAGGCAAAATGCATTCATCCTTTTACCATGGTGTTATATGTGCTATTAGTTGACCTGCTAACCTCTGTATAGTGTATACAATGATGGAATCAAGGAAGGCAAAATGCTTTCATCCTTTTACCATGGTGTTATATGTGCAATTAGTTGACCTGCTAACCTCTGTATACAATGATGGAATCAAGGAAGGCAAAATGCATTCATCCTTTTACCATGGTGTTATATCGCTTGGGTCATCTTATAATTTAGATAATTGGAGACTTATTACGTTCATTAATGTAGATTATAAAATAATAGTTAATCGAGATTTAGAAGAACTTGTTGAAAAAGCTAGGGGAAATAGCCAATAATGTGTTTTTGCACAAAATAACACCTGGACCTCTTTGGTGGGGATGTAACAACTATACAATTTCTAAAAAGGTTAGGAGCCTTGTAGCCCGAAATTCTCCTTTAAATAAAGCAAGTAGTGTGCGTGCGTGCATGTGTGCGCATGCGTGTGTGCGTGCATGTGTGCGCATGCGTGTGTGCGTGCATGCATGTGCGTGCAGGTTATACCATCGGTCCACTGCGCCCAGTGTGATGGCAGGAGAAGGCTATGAATACCTCTCATTCTCACTGGAGATAAGCTTTACTTCTTGGTTGAACAGTCACAAACACGCACGCACGCACGCACACACACACACCACACACACCACACACACACACACACACACACACACACACCACACACACACCACACACACACACACACACACACACACACACACACACACACACACACACACACACACACACACACACACACACACACACACACACACACACACACACACACACAGGCATACACGTCCATGCACAAATTTGTGCCTGACCAGTGACCATTCCATCTGATGCTCTGACCATGCACCTGTATGAAGTCGATTCATATGATGTCGCTCGTCGAACGAAAGTGCAGATGCCAGATAGTGTACAAAAACAAAATATAAAAATATATACCGTTTTCAACCAGCCAATCTGCAAGTTCACAATGCGTGTGTGAGTCGTGTGACACAGTCATTCAACACAGTGTAAAATAGGCCACTCATCCCTGAGAAAACATGAAAAGATGAAGATAGATGAAAGCATTCTGCCCGACAGCAACGATATAAATATAAACTACATTTCTCCTATAAAGCCTATTGGCCATGTTGGAGTATATCACAATTTGTTGATCCAGTTTTAGTGGTGGAAAATAACTAAGTACAATTACCTAAGTACTGTACAATTTTGAGGTATTTGTACTTTACTTGACTATTTCCAATTGTCAATACTTTTACTTCTACTCCACTACATTTCAGATTGAAATATTGTACTTTTACGCCACTACATTTATTGCGAACGCAGACACACAGACAGACATGATCTGCTAGGTCTCATAGTAAGTGCTCACTGCATTCGCAATGATCTGCTGTGCCCATATATGGAGCTGAGTGATTGCTAATGCAACACACTCCATATTTGGACGTATAGCGGGACAGACAGACACACAGACACACAGACAGACATGATCTGCTAGGTCTCATAGTAAGTGCTCACTGCGTTCGCAATAAGGAGTCCCCAAAGCAGCTATACGTCCAAAACCCAAATATGTACGAGCTGCGTTCGCTTCCCGCGTTTGCGCGTCTTACTGGTTTGAAAACCAGTAAGACCATTAATTAACCACTTCAGCCCTACTGTATATAGGCCTACATACTGTATTTGCACCCTAGATACAGTACTTTTTCCCACCACTATACATTTCTATGTTGGAGAATTACAATTCGTTGATCCAATTAAGTTTGACTAACAACACACTGAGCACACATTCCCATTCGTATCACATAACACGGCCCACCCCTCGTTCCACTCCTCATTAGAATCCAGATACATTCTGAAAATGGTACGAAATTCTATCCCAGCTGACTCCAGGATGTGCTTGTTTGACCTAGTTCATTTTTCACTATTGCTGCATGATATTGTGTTATTGTTTACACTGAAACAAATGTATTTCTGGTGCTGATCAAGGCCCTTTCAGTATGTCTCCCAGGGCATTGTTCATTTCTGGCACACTATACCACTATACCCATATGGCATAGACCAAGAATAGAGGGTAGAGTCAAATCACAGATAGTACACCCGTGTGAAGTGAGGGGCGCTCTTATCATTATAGATCATCATACATCATCTCATTTCGGCCAATCACTATTTGCGTCCTCACTCTCGTCTTCAATGTTTGTGTTTACACAAACACTGGACATAGGAGTCAACAATCAAGTTACAGGCAGTTAAAACAAAGCAATATTATAAATCATAGTAACAAGATTATAAAAATAAACAAATGAAGAAAGCAAAACTAAACGTGTTGTGAGCTTCTAGATCTGCTTTTTCTATTTTTTTATTTTATTTTTTGTGATTTTTGCCTCTAATGCCCAAAGTAGGGATGCTAGTTTGCAAAGTCTTTCTACCAAACCAATATTTTGAGGCATGAGGTATTAGTCTGCGGGTTATTGTCTGTCCGCATTATCATGAAGAGGATATTGGGCGGAAGATGGCAATCCTTATGGACGATTTATTCTCCTTCGCAGGGCATATAATGCCTGCTTGAGACAGACAGGGAAGAGGCCCCCAGGCAGGCCGGGGCTGTCTCATTAAACTATATGTCCTCTTGCCTCCGGGGAGGCGGGTGTTGCGTACAGCTCAATAAAGCTACAACAGCCATGTCAGCAGTGGGTCAATACGGGACAATAACGGGAGGTGAGGGGCCAGGCGGATGTGGAGCTAAGGGCCAGCGGCGCACAGTCAAATCCTTCAGTGCTCGCTCGCTCACGTACTCCAAGAGTGAGTGTATAAATGGCCCCAAATGTGTGCAGGGACAATGTGCCCTGGAAACCCCTTCTATCTGGTGCTTTGAAGGAAGAGCAGATGCGGTTATGTGATGTAATGCCTCCAGGCCTGCTTATGAATACAGTATCTGCCATTCTGACAGATGGAAGCGAGGGGAATGTGTGAATACACAGTGATGTATACAGTGCACTGCAGGGGCATGGAGGGAGTGTGTGTGTGTGTGTGTGGGGGGGGAGGGGGGGGGTGAGTGAAGGCTTATGACTGATTTATATGTGGTTGCGCATCACGGCGTGCACCCACAATAGACATTCTACAAGTTAAGAATGCTCTCTAAGGTGCAACGTGTTACAGTATGAGCTTGTAGATCGGGTATTATTTGGTTGGTGCACAACGGCGCCACAACCAACTTTAAATGATGACTTTTGTACAGTAGAATCCAAAGAGACACACAGTAAAATCCTGGGTGTTAAATCAAAGGTGTAAGTGATATGTTTTGGTTAAAACAAAACGTTTGTTAAAAGGTTTAAGCACTATAGCTTTTGTTCAGTATCAGGAGTCTCCCCGTCTCTCCACCTCATTAATAAGCAGAAAATACATGTTCAGGTGGGTTGCCACTTGCCAGTCATCAGCCAATCAATATGGAGCTATATTTTACACTTGTATTAACAGAAAAATAGCACTTAACTTGTAACTCTGAGAGTGTACTACATATTGAACCACATTGGACCCATAAGCATCTTAGTTATTGGTGCCTTCTGAGCTCCAGATGAGTAAGTTTCCATATGCCTCCATTTGTGCACTCTCAGAGTTAAATTAACACTCAGGAGGAAGGAGAAAAGACAACATGAGCTCATTCATAAAATCGCTGGTCGCTCAAATATTCCAAACCAAATCCAATAATGTCCACGTTGCCTGGCAACAACAATACCTAATGGAATGTGTAATGACACCTAAGCCATTTCTCATCAACTTTTAATGAATCCAAGGACTCTAAAACCAAGAGATGAAAATTATTCCTGCATGCTGTTTCCACATTGAGCATTATTGTCTGAATCACCCTTTGAGATTTAGATTTGATTATGTAAAGAAACTAGCCATTGCTAATTATTTGGGATATTACATTCACCCATTCACGCAGACATTTATACACCGATGATGGGGGAAACATGCAAGGCACCAACCTGCTCATCAGGAGCAATTAGGGTTCAGAGTCTTGCTCAAGGACACTTTGACACTAACTCTGGGGGAGCCCGGGGGATCGGACTGGGAATCTCGCGGTTCCCATCTGGCCGCTCAACCAGCCACTCTATACCCCTGAGGCCCTGCCGCCCCAGCGAAATATTGAATGTCAATACTCTGAGTGTAACAAGAATGCGGTTAATAACAGCGTGGCTTCCATGTGGATCTGGGACTTCAGAGTCCAGACTTTATGACGTCAGTCATCTGTGACTCTCTGTGTGGCTCTCAAACTTTCACATTTGAAGGACCCCCCAGTTCGGTATGCCTTCGGCCACAGACCCCCATGACTCTCAGAGTTACAGAGTGATAAGTGTCCACATGTCCATTTGGTTCTTCACTATCAATGATTTATCTGTGAACCCCCTGGAATGCATGTATGGCTGATTGTTGTGGATACAACTGTGAGGTGTAACAGAGCTTCCCTTGCTCCTCTCCTCTGCTCTGTGGGGAAGGATGTCTGTTTGTTGTGGATATAGAACCCTGTACCTCTCCTCTGCTCTGCTCTGCTCTTCTCTGCTCTGTGGGGAAGGATGTCTGTTTGTGGTGGATATAGAACCCTGAGGACTACTGTATATACAGTAGAGCTCCCCCTGTACCTCTCCTCTGCTCTGCTCTGCAACTGTTTGTGGTGGATAGAGCTGCATGTGAGGACTACAGTACTGTATATAGATCAGGGGTTCTCAACGGGACCCCCGGAAATGCTTTGGTCATGTCTCGCAAGTCGCGACCCCCCCCCCCCCTCCCCACCCCAATTCAAAAACGACACATTAATAATAGAGAAAATACATGTTAGAACTATGAGGACTCCATGCTTCCCCTTCCCCTTCTCCTCTGCTCTGCTCTGCTCTGCTCTGCTCAGATGGTTGTTTGTTGTGGATAGAAGGGCTATACGGTATATGAGCAGCAGTCTAATACAACAGGAAATGGGTCAAGGCTCCTCCAGGGAACCAATCTGCTTGAACTTCCTCTCTTTATCATACATAATGCATCGTAGTAAAATGTTTCTACGGATATATATCAGCCAGGCCTCATGTTGCTATTATATCCAAAACAAACATGCAAACACAGATTTGTACCATGCATTCACAGACATGTACTGCACTGTAAATATGTGTTTGTGCTGGTGTGCCCTAAAATGGGACAATCTGACAACAATCAACATAGCTGCATGTATGTGCCTGTCTGCGTACACGTGCGACACACACACACACACACACACACACACACACACACACACACACACACACACACACAAATCAAGTTTGGAACAATCGGACTAGCAACATCTTCTCACGTGGGAACACATTTCTCTACCAAAAGCATGCTGTTCCATTACTCAGCTCGAGAGTGTAAATTTTTGAGTGGTGCAACCACTCCAAGGAACAGCAATGTCCGTGTTCACCTATGTGTTGGTTCACCTATGTGACTACCTAGGTGACGTTAATGAGCACCAAGTAGGGGCGCTGTTGTGCCAGAAACAGAGAGACAGTTGCACTGTTGCCTGCTAGAGAGAGAGAGAGAGAGAGAGAGAGAGAGGGTGTATGCTAGATCGAAAGGTGTGAGTGAAGCCTTAGGCCTCACTCACACCTAACCTTCGATCTAGAATACAACATTTTTGGATGCTGTAAACAAAGTGTCATGGCCGCCCCAATGCATTTCCAATGGAAGTCACATGGTTTGACACAACATTTTTGTTGTACGGCTTTCGGCTGTGTTTCGACTGCCCCCCCTCCCCCTCATACAACAACAATGTTGTGTCAAACCATGTGACTCCCATTGGAAATGAATTGCGAGCTTGCATCAGTAAACAAGTCTCACCATAGCCTCAGCTATACAACAATCTGTTGTGACCGTGTGAGTGACTCACAAATTGAAATCATGTCACCCTCCAGGGAGCCAGCGATGAAATACTGTACTTTATACTGTACTCTAACGTTGTTGAAGTAGGACTCATCATCAAATGTCCCTGCAGGGACCCATCTAAAAGACCACCCCTGGGTCCCGGGACCCATTACATTTAAAACCTATTTAGTAATTACATCACTGTGTGTGTGTGTGTGTGTGTGTGTGTGTGTGTGTGTGTGTGTGTGTGTGTGTGTGCTGCCATATATATATATATATATATATGCCCATCAGCATAACTTTAATGATTACATGTTATATTACATTTTATAGGATCTTGCAGGGAAAGATCTTATGAAATGTAATCATTAAAGCAGCAGCCTCTGATGCAGCTTGGATAACTGTATTTCTTATAATTAAAATAAATGTAAATGTATAGTAAAGTAGACCCTATATAGTCGTCACCGTACTAAAGGAAATTTACAATTATAGGCTAATGTGGCCTGCATATAAATTCTCTAACCACCATAAGTGTAAACAAAACATGTTGAGAGAGGGTATACTTTTGTCAGGTACAACCGCATATACTTGACTTTTGTCAGGTAGCCTACAACCGTATATACAACAAGAAGCACACGCAGGCTCACCTGAGTCTGTGTAACGTGGTCTCGCCAAGTCCCTGAAGTAATAGATGAAGTCCAGACAGTTGTCGCTCTGCACCTCTCCCTTGGAGCACAGGTCCGAGAGCAGCTCCAGTGCCTTTCGACAAATCTCATCCTCTCTTTCTGCAGGCATTGCCCTCCAGCATCCTCACGCCGGCTGATCCCTCTTCCGCGCGCCGACGTCTTTCACGCGCTCACACCCTCTAAAAACAGCCCCTGCTGCGCTCCAATCACTTGCACTTCGGCGGAACTTAATGAGGCGATTTTTCTATAAGAAACAGAGACATGTTTGTTGTTGTTGACCGCGCTATTAGTATTTCTCTTGGAAGATTTTTAGTTGTGACAAGTTTTCACAAATCCCGAAATTGCGACGTTTTATTATATCCCACAGCTGGTCAGCCACAGGGTTATCAAACCTGTTTTGTTTTGTTTTCTCTTTCACTCTTTACTCCCGAGCGCTGTCCATTGCGCCGTGGTGCTGAAGCGCGGAGCCAGTGTAGTAAGTGCGCTCCTCCCGGCTACTAGGCTACAACGAGGACAGTGGTGTGTGTGTGTGTCTTCAATGAATAGTTGGCGCTCACTCACCGCGCTGCATGCTCAATTATTTCTGAGCGCAGGAAGTTCAGCGTTCTCCTCCCCCCGCCCCGCCCCCTGCTCCCCATGCAGCCATTCAACCACTCCGCTCGCGACGAGCTCTGGCCCAATTCACTTGAAGGTTTTTTTTTTGATTGATTGAAATATTTATTAACAGTTTGTAGAATTACAGTACATTTCAAGCACAAACTCAATACAAAGACTGTTAACTGTGAGTGGACGACCCAATTAAGCATTACACTTGTTTACAACAGGGTCCACATTGTTCAATTCATCAAAACATTTAGAGACATACAAATAACAGTAACAGTAACACTGAGGATTTTACTGTGTTGAGTTATTCGTTTAGCATTTTTTGTCTTTATACAGACATAATAGGCTTTCATCTCAACTCTCTTTCCCCCATGTGTCTCTTGATTTGTCCTTTATCCTCTTTCTAGCAAATACAAATTTAAGTATCAGACGACAAAAAACAACAAGATGAGAGAATATCACTCCAGTTAGTTTTATACCATCCTTATTCTTTAAGGATTGATTAAAAAATCCCTTTAATTGGCACTTAATTGTTTAGTACCTTCCTACCTTTCTGATTGCCTATGCCCATTATGTTCCAACCCATCTCCTTGGGTCATATAGTGCTGGCCTCCTCCTTGAGGTGCCAACAATGAATTATAAAATTACACCCGTGTATATATAGAATATAAATAAACGATTTGCTCGTCCCCACATATGATATGATGTACATTCTCCGTGTATTGACATTAAGTATCTGGATACAATATTACACATATTTAGGTAAAGTATACACTAGCTCACTGGCCATAGAGAGAGCCATAGGGAGACAAGCACGCGCACACACACACACACACACACACACAATAGGTCCACACAGCTGGACACACGCACGCACGCATGCACACGCACACACACACGCACACACACACACACACACACACACACAGGCCATACAGTACAGCACATATACACACAGACTCATAGGGTCACATGCACGCACACGCACGGCCACACACTGATAGCATAATTAAGCACAGACACATCATTTGAAGGGAACCATCCTTCACTGACCTACAGTCGTCGTCGTCCCCCCCCCCCCCCGCGAATGTCACACGCACGTTTCACACGGTGGACAGAGATGGACCATAGACTCAGACTGGTAGACTCAGCCTCGGACGGGAGATGTAACTGAACTGGCGGACTGGCATCGTACTCAGATGGCCTGTCCCTTGTATAGCCTGGCTAATAAGCCAGACTCAAATCAAACAGCTGATTCGGTCTGGTTTATTAGCCAGGCTATGTCCCTCGCACCGGACAGCCAGATTGACTTATAATCTTTTCTAATAAACCATGTTTACTGAAGAGACGTTACGACCCGAGTCTCCCTGTTTCTCATTCTGCAATATCACATCAAGATCCTATACACATCCCTAGCTCCAATCGTCACCCAATTAAAACCGTTTGACCGCCAGGATTAATTAATCTATATCGTGCATTGCCAACACGCACAACCCTTATTTTTAAGAGCCAAATATCCGTAACCGGATGTTACAATGACAAAATGCTGTGTGTGGTGTCTTGACGGGTTGATGTTCTCTCGGTCGGTGGTGAAAAAACCCGACCGCGATTATCACAGCGCCTTCTGTCGGCCGTTGAAAAACCTTGTTTTCACCAGAAACGACATTCATTGCGCCGATTTTGAGATACAGGCCATTGAAAGCAGCACATAGAGTGAAAGTGGATGCGCGCGCATCTTCAAAATGTCTGTCCCACTTTGACAGTATATTGACTGTTATGCTAACGAGCAGCAGTTAACGATTCGATCCGAACAAAACATGGATTGCAGAATATAAAAACGTAGTCTATGGTTCTGGCGGGCTTCACGATTAATTTAATCCTACGGTTACTATACGGTCCTGGCGGGCTCCATGTTAACCTCTCCATCAAACAGGGACAGGTCCCTCAAGATTTCAACACCGTGATCCACTCCATACTGGTTAAAAAGCTAAAATCAATTGGTTTTGACAACAACTATCTTGGTACCTGGTGAATTGAAAACGGTCGACCCTCTTGTTAACAAGTGTAATGCTTTATGGTGTCGTCCACTCACAGTTAACAGTTTTTGTATTGAGTTGTGCTTGAAATGTACTGAGATTCTGAAAACTGTTAAAGGAGCATTCAGTGATTTGGGTGATTTGGAAAACCCCCCAGTTCGCCCCGGTAACAAGATGTGCACACATAACACAGCACACAACAGCACACACACACCAAGGACCGCCCCCGCTCGCTCGTGATTGGCGGAAGGCTCCTCTCTATCCTGATTGGATAGAGAGGTTATTTTTTACCCCCAGGGGTTACCTGGGGACAGGGAGGAACAGAACTCCTTATATGGTCAGCACACTCTGTAATAGGGAGGATTATCACAACAAAACAAAAAAATATGTGATATTTTAATTAAGTGAAATCACTGAATATATACTTCAATCAATAAATCAATCAATCAATCAATCAATCAATCCACAGCACCTCAAAGGCCCTTATAACAAGGCTCCAGACTTCCCAAAACACCTACGGACAGCTGCAATTCGAAACCAAAATCTACACTAATCGCTGAATATAGGAGGGGCGCAAAAAATCACACTATAGTGTGAAGTGAGGGGTGCTCACTGTGGCTGCGACATGACATCACTGCTTAAAGCAAACACTAAAAGTCAGGAGTGGGGGGGGGGGGGGGGGGGGCTGGTTTTTTTGCCCATATTTTGCGGACATGTCAATATACAGGGTATGGACATAATATACTAACTAATAGTAGGCTATATAGATAGTATACTTACTAATATACTATCTCGATAATGGGCTTAAAAGGGACACTGCAGGTAGACGGATACAGAGATCTCCATTATGGGCAAAAGGGATGTGTTCAACAGGTACAGTATACTCTGACAAAGCCACTGACCCCAATGACAAAATCATGTAACACATACAGTAAGTAGAGCAGACCTGTTATCTTCATTGGCCTGCTTGTTCTGTATCTTTTTTGCAGGTAATTGCAAGACTCCAGGCAGAGCATTGTACCTGTTTGTGTGTCAGACTTGAGAAAGAAGCTACCATCCCACTCTCCTGTTTTGCTCCCCAGCAGTAAGCAGGCATGTTTTCTATTTGGTTTGTTACCGTGTGGTGTATTTCCCTTCACACTCAAACACCTTTGTAGGTGGAATTCTTTCCCATTCTTGCTTGATCAGTTGTACCTTTCAGCATTGATGGTGCCGTCACCCGTCACAGATGTGTAAGTTGCTCATGCCATGGGCACTAACACACCCCCCATATACCATCACAGATGCTGGCTTTTGAACTTTGCACTGGTAACAATCTGGATGGTCTTTTTCCTCTTTTGCCCGGAGGACACGACGAAACAAATTAGCTCGGGCCCAGAGAAGGCGGCAGCGTTTCTGGATGTTGTTTATGTATGGCTTTCGCATTGCATGGTAGAGTTTTATGGATGTAGTGACGAACCGTGTTAACTGACAGTGGTTTTATGAAGTGTTCCTGAGCCCACGCGGTAATATCCTTTACACAATGATGTCTGTTTTTAATGGATCGAAGGTCACGGGCATTCAATGTTGGTTTTCTGCCTTGCCGCTTACGCGTAGAAAGTTCTCCAGTTTCTGTGAAACTTTTGATTATATTATGGACTGCTATTCCTTATAGCATATACAGTATATACTGTATAGTATAGGTTAGAGATGGTTATGTCTAGAGGCAAGGTTTGGTGTGTGGTTAAAGATAACCTCGTTCCCACTTTGCCGTTTTACCTCCATCTCACAGCAGGGAGATAAATCCTGGAAAATAACTCATGCCAACAGAGTTCAGGGCTACAGTAGTTGTCCAGCTTACTAGAACTTCCTGCTGTATAGACCTGTACTTCCTGTAGACCTGAATGAATGTCCCATTGGGATCAGAACTGCAGATTCACTCCCAATCTTCCGCCGTAGTCTGAAAACACACCTCTTCAGGCTCCATCTTAGCCCGTAGCACTTGACATACTGTAGCACTTGCAAAGGCTACATTTATGTAGGAATAAACTTGCACCCTGATTATAAAATAAGGGCTTAAACTGTCTGAGTTGCTCCAGTGCCTTCCTTCCTCCTGCAACCTGTCCTGCCTCTGAGACGCACCAGACTGGAGGTTCCCAGATTGGGCTATATGCGAGACTAGGTCAGGGCAGAGGCACAAACAGACTATTCTGCTGCAATTGTACTGCACTGTCCATTTGAGTGAAGGGAATTGTCACCACTCTCACTTTCCATCACTCTACAGTAGGTCAGGGCAAGCATCTGGGAGGGTAGGTAGCCCGGTGGTTAGCCGAAAAGATTGTGTGACCTCAAACTCCCAGATTTGGACCTTTTGGAAATTGAGTAGCAACATGTGTCGTCGGGTGTTATTGTGCTGAAATGTCAGTCCCTGCCTGATTTCCTCCCTACCTAATAAATATGATCATCGATTTGTTTGTTAAATAGTTTATTTTGAAAGCCCCTTGACCCGGTTCAACACCAGTGGGTATAGACAGATTTCCTGGGACTCTGGGAGTGCCCATGTGGCTGCCTTTGACCTTTAATGACAGAATGAAAAACAACAGATAAATGCCAGCACTCCGCGGGAAGGTATAAGCCCTGGTAAATGAACAAATACATGCAGTCAGTATTAAGTCTGTCTGTCAAGATTCAGTGACTCTGAAGACTTCTTTGATAGCTGTGGAGAGAATAATCAGACTAGTAAAAAGGGAAAACACTTGTTAAGTGTGTGTGTGTGTGTGTGTGTGTGTGTGTGTGTGTGTGTGTGTGTGTGTGTGTGTGTGTGTGTGTGTGTGTGTGTGTGTGTGTGTGTGTGTGTGTGTGTGTGTGTGTGTGTGTGTGTGTGTGCAAAGAGAGCACACTTCTCTGGTGCATTTACTTCATAATACCGCATGCTGTGTTTGTCCCAATAACAGAAAACCAGGATGTTTTCTTAAAAAACCCCTGCACAAATTTTAATTGCACCTCAGGGACTTCACTGATCTGAAGTTAACTGAACGAAATGGAGGACAAACAAAACACTTCCAGCTGTTGACACGCATACATTTCTCATTATATTTTCCTTCAAAAAAATCAACCTCTAACAACGTCTCAAGTCTCAACACTGTGATATATTTAATGTTCCTTTGCTCTCTATTCTCCCACTCTAACAACTGTAATCATGTGATGTGACTATAAAGTTGATTGTGAATCTAATACTTGTAACCTTCCTGTGACAGACATTTCTCTGGCAGTTTACAATTGAATAGATCTGATTTAGCACTTTCAGAGTTCAGGTTCAGTTTCTGTCCTTCAGCTGCTGGTGTACTGTAATTACTGTTAAGAAGTGACAGCATTAAATCAAAGAATAATTGCTATTGTGTCTGTGTCCTTTCAATGACATAATACTAGACATCATGTCTAGTAAGACATGATGTCCTTTCTTCAATGACATAATACTAGACATCATGTCTGTCTAGTAAGACATGAGATCATAGGACTGTCAATAGAGACAGATCATGAACCCTCTTATGCCCGGTAACCATGACAACTATCTTAAAAAAGAAGTGTGTGGGAGACTTGATAGACATGCAAGTGGTTAGGGTGCATACAGGGGGTAGGCAACCTTTGGCGCCGGTGCCAACATTGGCACAAAGGAGCTGTGATCTCTGGCAAACTGGTGTGAGCTAGAGACATGATTTTTGGTTTAAAATAAACTATTTCAAAATATGTAGTCACTCACATTTGCATGTAAATTATTTACTTACTTATACGTAATCCTCTTCGTGCTGGATAGCACATAAGGTCTTCACCAATGAACGCCAATGCTGTCTGTCTACTGCCCAGTGCTGCACTTGGCCCCAGGTCCATCCAAGTTCTTTCATCTCTTTCTCCACAGATCTTCTCCAGGTCTCTTTGGGTCGGCCTCTTTTTCTCCTCCCTGGTGGTGTCCATCTCATGGCTACCCTGTGGGATGGCACTTGGGTCTATTCTGCACACGTGACCTATCCACATCCACTTTTTGAGCTTGATGACACTTGACAGTGGGGTCAAGCCTGTGCTGCGGTAAAGGTCTTCATTGGAGACGGTCATGGGCCAGAATATTCTTAGTATTCGTCTAAGGCATCTTGTCTGAAACACGTCCAGCTTGTGACAGATGGCCTGAGTCACTTTCCATGACTCTGCCCCATACAGTAGGACCCCAAGGACGTTACTCTTGAAAATACTCAGCTTGGTTTTTGTGCTGATCTTTGATGATCTCCATATGGCGAAGGCTACCCTTGCCTTGGAGATCCTGCTCTGGACATCTGCCCTGTTGTTAGCTTACAACCCAGATAGGTGAATTCCTGGACCTCCTCCACAGTATTGTTGTTAATGATGAGGGGTTGGACAGTTTGGGGGTTTAACTTCATCAGTTTAGTTTTGTCTGTGTTGATTTTGAGACTGTTCTGTTTGCCAAATGTTACTAAGTCTTCTGTTTTACTTTGAATGTCCTGGTGGCGATGGGCTAAACACTCACAGAGGTTCTGTGTTATTCCTCTTTTGTTTTCTCGTGTGGTTTCTTTCATAAGCCAGTCTATGCAGAGCGAGAAAAGTAAGCAGGCAGCCTTGTTTGACTCTGGAACCACATACCGGTAGCTCTAGCACTACAGTCTCTATATAGTTTCTTAATTATAGATCGTAAATTATAGATCGGGAATCCCATAATGGCTGAGCATTCTCCATAGTGCTGGTCGATTAACACTGTCGAAGCAAAGTCAATGAAGTTGGCATAGATGGTAGTGTTCCATTCATTGCTCTGCTCCATTATCTGCCGTGCAGTGTGAATTATATGGTCCATACAGGATCTTCCTTTTCGAAACCCTGCCTGTTCTTTTCAAAGAAGGTGATCAACTGCATCACTTATTCTATTTAAAATAATTTGACTGAGAATTTTGCTGGTGATTGGTAACAACATAATTCCCTTCCAGTTGCAATTAGTTATTAGACAGATCTCCCTTCTTTGGTAATTTAATGATGAGGCCCGTTTTTCCTTTATTTATTGACGATGTGTTCTCAGATTGATCCAATATAGGATAACCACCTCAATGAAGTTGAGGTCATAGACGGTGCTAAAACTATACATTTAATTTGGCTAATGGATAATGGAGCCAACCGTCCAAATCCGAAAGTGACATCTCTGTAGCAAGCAAATATTTGTGAGCTTTCAGGTTCCACAACATGCGTGCGTGTTTGTGTGTTTGTTTGTCTCGCAGGAGGTCTTTCCAGTGTGGGTGAATTTGGATTAGCATTTTATCCATGAGGATTCCATTGTGACTTTGCCAGCACAGCTGCCTGGTAGAACACACAGTGATCTGTTCCCCTTCCACAGAGACCCAGGCAGGTGTGTTTTATGAAGGCCTCTACTGATCAGTGGTGTAAAGTAAGTAAAGTAATCTACTCAAGTACTGTACTGTACTTATAAGTAGAATCTTTACCTTACTTATTTTACTCCACTACATCTCAGATTACTTTAACTCCACTACAAGTATTTGAAAACTTTAGTTACTAGTTAAAGAAAGGAAAGCAGGTGCATTCACTCTGGAAACTGCCCTTGGTTAACACATTGTGAGCTTTCACTAGTTTGGGTCTTGAGCATTTCTTTCTTGGGTCTTTTCATGGGCTAAATAAATTGTGAACCACTGCAGTAGGCTATACACACACTCTAGAATGGAGGACAGGCACGTATTTGATCAGAGATGACTTGAAATGGGAGTGGTGGACAAAACAAGGTACATGTACAGTACATGTACAGTGTACAGTACTGTCAAAGAACAGAATTCTGACTGAGAGGTCCGTGACCATGGACTCTTGCCCTTTTCTACATCAACTGTCAGTCGTGGGTTGTTAAAGATTCTCTGAGCTGTGCGTGTGTGTGTGTGTGTGTGCGTGTGCGTGTGCGTGTGCGTGTGCTGTGTGTGCGTGCGGTTTAAGTACTGTATAGAAATGAAGCCATAGGGTCCTCACAAAAGCATCGGTGACATTTTGTTCCACTGCTGTCAGAGATTGCCTGTGTGCCCAGAGTGTGTATGCCAACAGAAGGACAGACTGCAGAATGTGCAGATGGATGCAAACAGACAGACTTTCTCTTCAAACAGACAGACTTTCTCTGCAAACAGACAGACTTTCTCTTCAAACAGACAGACTTTCTCTGCAAACAGACAGACTTTCTCTGCAAACAGACAGACTTTCTCTGCAAACAGACAGATTTTGCCTGTAAACAGACAGACTTTGCTTGCAAAAAGACAGACTTTGCCTGCAAACAGACAGACTTTGCCTTCAAAAAGACAGACTTTGTCTGCAAACAGACAGACTTTGTCTCCAAACAGACATACTGTAGGTACTTTGTCTGCAAACCAAACAGACAGACTTTGCTTGCAAACAGACAGACTTTGCCTGCAAAAAGACAGACTTTGTCTGCAAACAGACAGACTTTGTCTCCAAACAGACATACTGTACTTTGTCTGCAAACAGACAGACTTTGCCTGCAAAAAGACAGACTTTGTCTGCAGATGGACATGTAGTGTTGTGCGCGCTGTGTAGCAAAGGCTGCTTCTCACAAAGTGACACAGCGGAGAGTGATAAAGAAAGATATTCTCTCCCTGCTGTGTTTGAAAGTAGCCACTGGTTGTCTATGGCAACTGTGGCCCCAAAGTAGTACATAACAGAGCCATAATTGTACTATACAATACAGCGTAAAGAAATAAAGGAAAAGAACGTATAGTCATCTTTTCTCCCTTTGTCTCATGTACTCTGCCTCTCATTCCGCCTTTGAAGAAAGAAACGGGAACAGACCATGAACTCTGTGACATGCCACACCGTGTCAGTGAGGTGTGATTAACGTGTCAGAAATGACAGCCTTTAGCTCATTCAAGTGTATATTTAAGGACAGATATATTTATGTGTATGTATGTATGAGAGATGGCATGTAAAGAACTGTTTGAGCTGAAAGATCATAGTCTGAGTGTGCGGACAAAAATTATCTGTGAATTTGTCAGCCGTCTGCTATGGTCCCTTTGTAAAGTCAAATCAATATTTCATTGCTGTACATAGCACAACATACAAAGGGTAAAAGTAATTATGAATATATTAATATGCACATGCAGTATATACTGTATGTACAATATCATTCACTGTAAAATTAATTCCACACACAAAAATATGAATGCTTGCTTCATCACAGACTTTAATATATAGAAAAGCTCAGGCCAGCCGTAATGTCATTTCTGTTGTCTGAACACATCCCTCAAATTGAAGGGGAGGTTTATGGCTTGAGTAAATTGATAATGTAATTATAGGGGGAATTTGAATTCAATTTGACTACTATCCCTTCTGACCATGCCAAGACATCTGCTCCTCAGAATCACATCTTGCAATAATAGAATTATGTTGTTCTGTTTATTTTGTTTCTCGCTGTATGTATCATCCCACTGACCCACTCCCACTCGTATATCTTTATACTCTGGTCCAAAATTCCAATAACTTTGGCCGTGCATTTTTACGGCTGATTCCTCCTTCATAATCATGATGACTATACACTCCGTTGGGTATTAAACTTGATATCAAACCACTTAATCACTTAACCTCCATAATCTGAATATATCATACATGTTGGTGATTTGCCAATGGAAAAAACATGTGAATCATTTAGCTAAAGATTAGCCTGAAGTATTACGCTGGATTTTGTCTAAAATGATGGCTATGGGGAAAAGTAAAATTAAGCCAATCCTACCCCGATATTAATCAGTATTTATTTATTTATTGATTCATAAAAGATATTGCGCTAATTTAAGAGAAGTCTATTATGCATTATAAACATATTTATAATGCATTATAATCTGCTTATTCTAACTGTATTTAATTACAGCTATAATGTAACAAGAGGCTCAGCTTACAATGATGTGGAAAAGAATACAGACAAGCAGCTTGTTATAATACAGTAATTTATAATACTGTCCCGACCCCCAAGCAGGAGATCTCAAGTCAGGGGTGGCATGGCTCAGCTGTAGAGTGGCCTGTAGAGAGGCCGGATGGGAACACAACATTCCCAGTTCGATCCGGGGCTCCCCCAGAGTTAGCGTTGAAGTGTCCTTGAACAAGACGCTGAACCCTTAATTGCTCCCGATGTGCAGGTTGGTGCCTTGCATGGTTTCCGCCACCGTGAATGTGTGAATGTAATGCACAATCATTGTAAAGCGCTATGTAAATGCTCCATTTACCACTATTTACCGTAAGTTCCGTTTCATAGGTGTTTCTCAAGGTAGGCTACAGTAAGTTCTCTGTGAGAAACTTTTGTCAATTAACTGAAATAATGACTTTGTGTGAGTTCAGACATTTGTTGTCGCAGTAGGTCCTACAACGTGTTCTACTGTTCAGGTTTAGGGCTGCATCTATAAGAATTTCACCTCACTTTTTAATGTGACTTGACAATAAAATGTGGTTGATTGATCGATTCCTGCTCAGGGACACTTCGACACGTAGTTCGGTGCGGAAGGCGAAACGATTACTTTCTGATTACCAGAATGTCACCGCTTTGCCTTCTGCTCACTAAGCCACGGCTGCGTGCACATTGTACTGCGCAGTTAATTCCCTACGCTATAACTCTGCTAAAATATATATGTTTAACCGGGGAATGAACCCCATTCATTCGTCATATGAAATGAAAAATCACACCCGTGTGAACTGAGTGGTGCAATTACCCCCCCCCCCCCCCCCCCCCACCACCACCTCTCTCTCTCTCTCTCTCATTAGCAGGCAGCAGGCACAGCAGTGACAGCACTACCCATCTTTCTGTTTCTGGCGCCCCCTACTGGTATTAATAAGTCACATACTCGTGCTCATGACCACTGATGCATACATAGATAGGTGTACACGGACATTGCTGGTTGTAGGAGTGGTCCGTTGCACCACTCAAAAATCACACCCGTGTGCAGTGTTTCAGATCTCCTAAAACCCTATATGTTCCATCTAGAATTCTAGATCTTTGAGGTCAGCCAATCAAATGCACCCATGTCATCCCTAAGGCAAGGTGTGAGAGAAGAGAAGAAGGCACCGAGCCTTTTCAGTCATTGCTCCTAAACTGTGGAACCACCTAGCCACGTCAGGCTGGCGTTTTTAAAACAAACATTAAACCTGTATAAGGGGATAGCACCCCTCAACAAAATGTCAGAATGTCATACCACTACGTTTCAACCTGTCCAAAAGGGACCACCTTTACCCGCCAAGAAATGTACAATATTCCATCCCTGAGTCACATCCTACTCTCCCATAATAATGCTCGTCTTTACACTATATTATGCTCCAGGTTGTGGAGTAAACTCAAATATGAGTTACAGTCAGAAATGTATTGCCAAGAATATCTGCATCTCACACGTGGGGGTCACACGAATAATAAAAAGTGTTCATTAAACGGCTTGTTTAAAAATAGACCGTTGTGGGCGCATTTGTACACTCTCACTCAAGATTTCACTTTGTATTTGTAAGTTGTAACTATACTGCAAGGCAGTTGGATCTGTGTGCTCTGCACATAGTTGCTGCAGGTTATATAACCTAATGATCGAAATGCATAGCTTAATTTAGACAAGACACCCACTTGTACACTGCTGTGTAGTGTAGGTTACATTGTCTGCTGTTTGTTTGTATGTTTTGTTGTTCATCGTTAAATGGCAGAGCTAGAGCATTAGCTCATTAGCAGGGTGGGGTTTCCTGCATATGCTTCTATAATCCACTGTGGGAAAGAACTCTTTACAACGCTAGCACTTACTGTAACTGGGAGTGCTACGATGGCAGAGATAGCACATACTACTGTATACTTCATAATATTGCTCTGTACTCTGAGATTGTGTGTGTGTGTGTGTGTGTGTGTGTGTGTGTGTGCATGTCTGCATGCGTGCGTGCGCGTATCTTATACTCAGCCAATTAAGCCAGCAGACTGCATAATTTTGCCTAAGATGAGAGTGTAGTTGGTGAAGTTATATAATGTATTTGTCACGGCGCGTCAAGGGGGAATGCTAACACGATAGCAGTGAGACAGAACCACAGGGGAAGGACGCAACCGGAGGCAGAGAAGGTGCAATTCAATGAATGTAATGAATAACATAGGAGGTACAAGACTTTTGGATGGGAAAGATTCAAGAGACAAACAAATCCACAGGCAGAACATTCCAAAATAACACGAAAATAGAGCCTGAGACAGGGCTCAGACAACTTGGAACACAGGATAAGATGCAGGGCAGAGGCTGGAGAGCTAAGATATGAGACACAAGGTATCACGCAGGTTCTGAAAGAGATATGTTTAGTTAAAAATCACACCTGTGTGAAGTGAGTGGTGCAACTCCGTGTGGGGGTCCCGGGGGGGGGGGGGGGGGGGTGTCCCGGGGGGGGCAATGTGACCCATGGGTGTTTATTTAAGTGGGTGGATCACTAGCGACATCTTGAGTTTGACCAGATGAAGAGCCTTTGCTCGAAACGTAATTGATCACATTGTATGTCGCTGTGTAGATTCTTCTGTCTGTCTCTTTTGAACCGTTAGGGGACTGCCTGTCCTCAGACCAATATAAGGATGAAAGAAAGTTAATCTTTTAAATTGCATAATGAATGTACGCCAGTGCTCTGCTGCAGCGAGCAGCAGGTGGCAGCGAGGAACTTTTCCTGTTCCTTGTTAGAGGTCGGCTCATGCTGTCCTGACTATGGAAGCAGGGGATAATGACCCATGTGAGATATTTGCAGCATATATACAACTTCATTAAAAGGTGTGTGTGTGTGTGTGTGTGTGTGTGTGTGTGTGTGTGTGTGTGTGTGTGTGTGTGTGTGCGCATGCGCTGCACACTCACTGTTTGTTTCTATAGCAACTAATGTCCTTTTTACACTACGGGGACACTACGGGGCACGCACGCCCGCACACACTATATTCACAACCTATGGATAATTTCCACTGTCATACTGTCCATAGACATCGCTGCCACATGACGTAATGTTCAAAAGCCATGCATTGGAGGGGCTAGCAGCCCTCAAAGACACATCCCACGTGACTATGCCAACCAGCCACATATTATTTTGGCATAATTAAGTCTTTATACCATTAGATACAAATGCGATACTTGCAAGACTTGCACATGGCATCTATAGAGACTTTTTTTTCAATTCTCTGCTGTGTGAATATTTGTATTATTATTATTATTAATGCATATGCGAGATAATCGTGTAGTCACTCTTAATGTGTGTCTGATGTCTCCTACTTCTGAAGAGAACTCTTTGTAGATCCCTGGACTGCGGTGCTGCTTCAGGCCGACAGATTACCTATGGACAAATGGACTGAGAGAGCATTGGTTAGAAAGCTCAGCATCCAATGCCCTCCAGAGAGAGAGGGAGAGAGATTTAACCTCCGTTTACACTTGTTCAAGAAAGATCCCACTAAAATACATCTTTTAGACACCCATAATTAGAAACACATCAAAACCAGTTACTCTTGAATCAATGCTACACAAGACATCCCACTTGCCTTGCCACATCTCAACAAATTATTCTAGACATCATTTTATATTCAGACTCTATTCTGAGACAAGTTGCTATAGCTTCGACTGACCCTGCTCCCTGGATTTTGTTACGCCTTGAAAAGCCAGTGATCATTTTTACCTGCCCGATCAAAAGTTAAGCAATTCTTTTTTTTTATTCATGTATTTATTTATTATATTTGTTTTGCTGCTTTGTACTTTGGCTGCTTTGTACTTTGGCCATATTGCATCATTCAACAGCTTAAATAAACGGCTGTGCTGTCTATTAGGGTAGCAGGATGAAACAGATCCCAGCCACTTTCAGTTAGAGCACTGCAGAGGCTTAGGGCCGATTCATACTCCTATTTTACCGCTGTTTCGGTGCTGTAGTGCTGAAATGATTTCGGCTTGTCAGAAAATTTCAGTAGCACCAAAGAGCCGACTTTAGGACGGTACCCGTCCCCCCGAACCTCAAATGAGTCATGACGTCACATTGTAGGCTCTACAGCGCCGAACCAACTTTTATTCGGCTCTAAAATAGGAGTATGAATCGGCCCTTAGTGTCTGTGACTGTGACCAGCTGATGGTCGTTGACGCTTGTTGATGCATCAAGGAGGGCAATTATGTTTCTGTACTATCAAATAGGTCTACATCTATTCTAAGTTTAGCATCTTAAATTGAATTTATGAACATGTGTCAGCACGTTGTGACTTTGAAAACTTTTAATACAAATTCCAAGTTCCAATGGCATCTAAATGTTTGGGAACTGATTGCATGCATAATGCATTACATGACCTATAGTGGCCATGAAAGCCTTTGTGCTGTAACTCCTTTCTGTGCTATAGCCATAAGTCAGAGTCACATAACAGATGATTTTGTGGAAATAATTGCCCGCTTTGACAAATGATCCTGTCAGCATCATGCCATTAACAAGACACAAATGAATTAGATCTACTGTATGATCCATGCCTTCATTTCCCACTACCTACCTGGGACAACTGTGCTGTGAATATTAAAAATAAGAAAAGAAAAAAATCAAAAATCAAACAAAGGCATTGGTTATTAAACAATATGTTTGCTTGTCAGGGTACATCTGCAGTGTACTGTATTTCATACAGTAAACATGTCCATGAAGGCACCAGTTATGAATCATTTTATTTTCTCAATAAAACAATAATAAATACGGTACAGTTACCATTGTTCATTGTTACCATTGTTTACCGACCATCAATCTGAGGGTCTACCCAGGAATGTCTATACTCTGTCTGCATGGGAATTTAATTCAAATGTCAGCTTTTCAAATACCACAGGGTCCTGTCTGCCTCTATCAGTGGTGGAAAGTAACTATAGTACATTTACAGATCCAAAAGTTGTACTTTTCCTCACTATATTTGAAAACTTTAGTAACTATAGTTACTTTGTAGATTCAGATTATTATTACAAAACATACATTAACCACTTCAGCACTACATTTTGGGCATTTGAAAATAGCCGATCTACAAGCTCACAGTGTGTTGCAATGCGGCAGATTGTGAGCTTGTAGATCTGATATATTTTCAAAAGATAGATATAGATTTGAAAACTTGAAATGGGACCTTCTGTATAATGAGTATAGCCTACTTTTACTTTTGGTACTTTATACATTTTTAATGCCACTGCTTTCACTCAATTCCGGATTTTTACTTGTCTGCACTGGAATTTAATTCAAATGTCAGCTGTCAAATCTACATGAGGTCCTGTCTGCCTCCATAATGAAATTCAAGTCGGCATGTTTTATTGATGACAAGGTTTTGCTTCCGCTGGACTCTGGTCAAGTGGCTGAAGGGAAACAGTAAATAGGATGTCATTTATTTTCCAAAGCATGATTTATAATTCAATAACAAAAGCAACACCCACAACAATCAGATTATCAGTCAATAAAAAAATAGCTTATGGGCTACAAGCTGTATGTATGATTAGCTCAAGCCCCAAAAGAGCCAAAGTAGTGAAAATAGCAGATCTACAAGCTCACAATGCGATGCTTCGTGCCGTGTTGTGAGCTACTTCTTAAACGTTTGTTTTCTAATTCATGAAATCTCTTAGATTTATTCATCTATTTATTTATTCATGAAATTCTTTTGAAAAATAGGTTATTGTGTATGTGCAGGTTATTGGTGCGTTGCATATAGGACCACCATCGGTGTATAAATTGAAAAGGGTGGACCCTATTATAAACAAGTGTAATGCTTTATCAATCAATCAATCAATCAATGTGTGTGAATGGGTGAATATAATGCACAATCTATGTAAAGCGTGTTGGATGAAAGCGCTTTATAAATGCACCATTTACCTTAATTACATCATGGTACCTGTCTGTCTGTGCACTGCGGCATTAAATTACCGCCACCTGTCTATCTACATCATACCTGTCTGTCTGTAGACTACGGCATTAAATTACCACCACCTGTCTATGATAGACAGGTGGTGGTAATTTAATGCCGTAGTATACAGACAGACAGGTACGTTGATAGACAGGTGGTAGTAATTTAATGCTGTAGTATACAGACAGACAGGTATGATGTAGATAGAAAGTCTATCTACATCATACCTGTCTGTCTGTTAGTAACTCGTTTTCAAATACATTAGTAATTAGTAATTCGTTTTCATATAAATGTGGCGGAGTAAAAGTACAATATTTGGATCTGAGATGTAGTGGAGTAGAAGTAAAAGTATTGGAAGTAAATTGTCTACAAATACCTCAACATTGTACAACAGTGTCTGTGTGCTGTGCTATTAAAACATCATGCACCTGCCAAACAGAAAGACAGTTAAGGTCAAGAGACCATGTGGTGGCAGGATACTATCATACACACACGCACCACGCCACACACACACACACACACACACACACACACACACACACACACACACACACACACACACACACACACTGTTGTAACCTCATGAAAAATTCACTAAGATTCGTGGAGGAGACCTATTAAATATCCATAGTCTCAGCAAGACATCTGACCAAGCCCCAGGAGACCACTCTCTCTTTCTGCGTGTGTGTGTGTATGTGCGTGCGCATGTGCACACGCAGTCTGTGCACGCTTGCACGTGTGCTTGTGTGTGCTTGCATGCATGAAATACAAATTGAAATACTTTTAATACCTTTAACATTTAAAAATGCAACCTCAATTATTTCAGTTTTAAAAAGTCCCAGCTACATTTAGCTGCTTGTAGGCTACTTGTAGCTAGTGACTAGTCTCTAGAGACAGACTGTTGACTCAATTCAGTCAATTCAAAGGAAAAGAGGGAGCTGTTTTTCCTTATTTTTTGGACGATGGGTTCTCACTTCTCAGTCAGATTTGCTAGTGACAAATAGGCTACAACCTCCTTTATTCTGGATAGTACATTTCTGTTATGGCCCCATCTGCTGGCAGAACATTGTTACTGCTGCAGAAAGATTAAGACCCAATCACACATGGAAATGGGACCTTCATGGCTGTTATGTTGTGTTGACTGTTAAGCCGAAATTACAACATGAAAGCTACAAAAGTAACTAACAATGCCTTCATGTCTGATTGTCTTTTATGTTGTGTTGAGCAGACATTACAGAATGAAAAGCTATGAACGTAGCTACAATTCCACTAGCTTGTGTTGTTGTTTGTTGTTGTTGCTGCTTGTTTGTTTGGTTGTGTGCTTGCTTGCTTGCTTGTTTGTTTGTTTAATCTTCAGTGTGGGTCCTTGCTTCATCTATCTTTCAGCTAGGTGTCCTCCTTGACCTAAAAAACTTTGAAGACCCCTGTCCTACTAGTATACATATGCCTTTGAGTGCATTTGTGTGCTGTACAAGAGGGGAGAGAGAGTTGCATGACTTAAATGCCATTAGTTTGACAGTGAATTAAGGTGTCTCTGCATGGTGTAAGACAGTGTTGTACTGACTAACAGCTACAGTAACTCAATGCCTTGTGTTGCACGGCTGCTGGCCTGTCTCAGAACTGAAGACGTGTCAGTGTACTGCACCATCTGGATAGTATTAGAATGAAATGCACTATGTTTGCACTGCAGCCACATGGTCTCTGAACTTTCTTTGTTGTTTATAAACCTCTCTCTATTTCTCTCTCTCTCTCTCTCTGGGTCTGTCTGTCTCGCTGTCTCTATGTTTCTGTCTCTCTCTCTTTCATTCCCTTGGAACTTATCTCTTTTTTATCTGTCATTTCTCATGCACATTAACACAGACAGAGAGAGAAGCAGGGGGACTGGGTGGGGGTTCAGCCAGACCTATTGGAACAGAAACTGTTTAGAACAACAAAGCAGTAGAAAGTTCTGGTACTAGAGGTGGGACAGTGGCTGGGTCGCTGCACCCCACATTTGCAGAATTCAAGAGGAGAAAGACATTGAGGACATACCTTCCCAGAGAGCTGCATGAGCCTTTATTACAAAGTCTGATCCAAGTCACACAGTGCTCTAGTTTTGTTGGCTATACTTGAGTGTGGATTCCATTTCTGTGGGAACAGTCTTAAACAGCATCATCGGAAAGTTTTTTGTTTTGTTTGTTCTGCAGCCTAAAGGAAAAGGCCTGGTTAGATATTAAAGCCAGGTTAGGGCGTCTCAAACACAGACATAGTTGTAAGAAGCAGCTGCAGGGCAGGCAGCAGGGCCATTGGTACTGTCTGTGGCAGCAGCACTGTGTCATCTGCTGTGGCGCTAATGATGTCGGGCAGGGTGATCCCCGCTCTCTTATCTTTGGCCCTGGTCCTGGTCTCAGTACGGAGCCAGGGATCCACACAGGATACCTTCCTGATCCAATACTTGGAGAGAAGACTAGCACAGATGGAGGTACGTGGCCATTCCTAATATAGGCTACTCTTAGTACTCTGTATACATACAGTCAGTATTACTGTAGACTCAGCACTGGTTCCCAAACATTGGGTCGGCACCCATATGTGGGTTGCGGAACCTTTATTTATTTTATTTTTGGTCACTATATTTTTTGTTTTTCTACATTCTATTTTTAATTATTATTATTATTTTTTTTTCTTTTTGGCTCTTGAGCTAAAAAGCTTGGGAACCACTGCTATATGTCAACTAACTGCAGTACACTATTTGTGACATTGTTGGCGTAACACTCACAGTGAACCAGGTGAATTAAATCTACAAAGATGGCTTGATATTGTGCCCTTTTATTATGTCTTATGTCACAATCTATACAATGTTGTGGATTGAGAATACATGGACAATCAACAAACAAAAACATTGATTCCTTGATACTTGATACTGAAGTGCATTTTTACTACAATGATACTGTATGTCACCTGGAAGATCCCAGCCTTTATTTGGTGTCTATGTCTATGTAGGCCTACAGTACTGTTTATCAGCATGTGTGTAACAGCAAGAGGCCTAACCCTTTTTAACGTATTGTTATCTCACCAGGAACGCCTGATTCAGTGCGAGCAGAATACAGCCTCAGTCACTCAGAGGATGTATGACCTCTCCTCTGAGGTCAGGGGTCAACTGTCCATTGTCAATGTTCTAAGGTACCTTAACGCCTGTGGTCTCCGAAGCAACCTTTAGGTTAAATGAATGAACAAAATAAATGACTGAAAGAAATCATCAATTAAAATCATATCATAGTGCTAAGCAGTTGCAGTTGCACTGGATAATTAATGACAGATACGTTTAATATATTTTTGCTGCCTTGTTTGTCTTCCCATTGGTATAGATCAGAGGTGAAGGTGCAGATGGACAGTGTGTCCACGCGTGTAGACCGGGTGGAGAGAGAGTTGGAGTATCTAGAAAATAAGATCCCTACTCAGTCTAACATTGAGATAGAGGAAGCCCTGCTGGAACAACAGGTGAATGATGCACAAGTAGACCAGCTGAAGAAGAAAGCGAAGCTCAAACTGGAGAATGGTGCGTACTCTATGCATGCATAGTATATACAGTGTGTGTGTGTGTGTGTGTGTGTGTGTGTGTGTGTGTCATACTGTATGATGCTGATGCTACTGATGATGACAATAGAGTTGGTGATGTATGGTGCCAATTAAATAGTATGAGAAAAAGAAAGACGGATAAAGAACTAACGGGAAAAGAACACATAGAAAAAGATCTAGAGATTAATAAAAGAGACAAGGGGGAGAGTGATATTCAATCTCTTTAACACACAATCCCTCTATAACCCATTCACGTCTACAATCGGCAGACTGTAACACAGCCCTAAGTGCAGTCAAGTCTCTGAAGATTGTAAAGAAGGCGGGAGACTCCAGTGGTTCCTGGTTCAGGGACCCCTCCAAAGGATCAGCTAAGGTTCAAATACGATCTTAAACTTTTTCTATAAACAGAATCTGGCTGGTGCAGGGGTGAAGTTCCTGTTCACTATACCGTGGAAGCTATAGGGGTTCAAATCAACTGTTGAATCTGTTTTCTTGCAGGTCTACTTTCTCAGTGGGTTTAGAAACAATACGCTGCTGGAATACGTCTCTGTGAAAAGCTTCACACAGGGCTCTCAGCTGGCCAAGGTGTTTCAGCTGCCCTTCTATTGGCAGGGAACTGGTCACATTGTCTACAATGGCTTCCTCTACTATCACAAGGCGGACACTCCCAACCAGATACTCAAGGTTGGGTTATGCATGTGGCAATAAATCTTGCAGAACATATACTGTGGTGGAAAGTATTTACTCAAATACAGTACTAAAGTACAATTTTGTATACGTACTTTACTTGTGTATTTCCAATTTCCAATACTGTTACTTCTACTCCACTACATCTCGGAGACATGTATTATACTTTTACTCGGCTATATTTATTTTAAAACTTTAGTTACTATAGTTACTAGTTACTATACATGTTGGACATTTGAAAATATGCGTCACGATGCGATGCAACGCATTGTGAACTTGTGGATCTGCTATTTTCAAAATATTTTTTTATACTGGCATATTTTATACATTTAAAAACTGAAATGGGACATTCTGCATTTCTACTTTTGTACTTTAATTAGACTTCGATAACAATACTTTTTGAATTCCAGACTTTTACTTCCATACTTCTAGTATTTCTATATTGCAGTAGTGATACATTTACTTGATTAAAATATGTGAGTATACTTTTTCCACCACTGCGTACAGGTGCATCTCTCAAACGGCACAGTGACGGACTCCATGCTGATTCCAGGGGCTGGCCGTCTACCATCCTACAGCCTCAACCCCAACACCTACCTGGACCTGGCTGTGGACGAGCTGGGCCTCTGGGTCATCCATGCTGATGCTGAATATGGAGGGAACCTGGTCATCACTAAACTGGATAAAGGTAGAGAAAGGGTGAAAAGGCTGGCAGATGTAATATGAGAGAGAGAGAGAGAGAGAGAGATTTTAAAGATATAAATGGGTTAAAAATGAATAAAATATCAATAATAATGAACTTTCACATTTAAATAAACCTCTGTATAAGAAAGAGAAAACTATTATCTTTAAAATGATAATTTAATTTAATTATAAAATTGTGACTTTGTTATTGAAACGTTCACGGACACAAATGGTATTTCATTGGTTTCGTGAGAATGACCCAAATGCACCCTTTACCACACAAAGTCACATGAAATTCAAATATTCAAAACGTACTCCTCAGACAGCCTGGCAGTGGAATACACCTGGGACACGCTGTGCAGGAGCCGTGACGCTGAAGGAGCCTTCCTGATGTGTGGGACCCTCTACGTGGTCTACAACTCTCACTACGGAGGACGTTCCACTGTGCAATGTCTGTATGACATCCACGACTCCATACACAGGTGGGCAGTGGGGCTATCTATCTTATATATAGGGACCCTGGCACCCTGGCCTCTATACGTGGTATAAAACTATCACTATGGAGGACACTCCACTGTGCACTGTCTATATGGCATCCACAACTCAATACTTTTATATTTTTACACTCAGTTTTACTTTTACTAACAATGGGTTAACAGAAATTAAAACCAAATTGTGTCAAATGGGGGTCTGTGGCATCATGCATAGGGGTCATTGACCTGAATCATTGTTTTTGTAGAGCAATACTAATAAGTTAAATGAAGTTAAAAAAAAGTTAATTTCACACTCTCTGCCAAATCATTTTGACAAAACCGTTTGACAATTCATTCTCTTTCTTTCTTTCTTTCTTTCAACGTAACAAACCTATCTGCCTGCAGTGAGGAGAGCCCAGTGCTGTTCTTCCCTAAGCGCTACACCAGCCACAGCAGCCTCCACTACCATCCCAAAGACAAGCAGCTGTATGCCTGGGACGATGGATACCAGACCATATACAAACTAGAAACGCATGCCAAGGACACAGTCACTGCTGCATCTGGTTAAATGCAACTCTGTGTTTTACTTTAATTGGAAATGCAATATTCTGTAAAATACTTTACAAAAGAAAAATACAGTTAAATCTATTGTCAAATGGTGTTGTCCATTTTTGGTTGTATAGAACACTGCCTTTGTGGCTGTTATGATAGGAGGAATGAATGAATCACACCCGAACATAAGGCACAAAATTATGATATATCCCAAACACATTTAACGGCACAATAAAGTGAATTAAAATGTGTTGTGTATTGACATGTTATACTCCAAATGTCCACTAGATGTCACCAGAATACTTTCCAGAGAATAATGACTCATTGTTTTCCAAATTAGGCCTATTTCATTTGTTTCTATGTAACGTTTTACTGGCTGTTGTCACTGTTAAAAAAAAAGTAAACACATTTAAATATGTTTGAACTTGAACAGACTGTACTGGGGGAAAAAACGGTACTGGAAAAAAACATAGGGGTTGTCGTTTGTTATTTAGGCTACCCGGCTATTCCAATTTCCACTAGGGAAATAAAGTGATCTCATCATCCTGTCATAGTCAACTCAAGTAACACACAGTCACTACCACACTATTTACAGTAAACGGTCTTCTTGTCCCAGGCTGCTTGCTTGTGTATTAGCCTACTCTGAACCTCGGGGTGCTTTTTGATTGAAAAACGTTATTATAGTTGTTTGTAGAATAAGCACAGGAAAGTACAATACAAGGTCTAGCAGGATTAAAAAGAAAACCAAGAAAGCACTGGTTGCCTTAATTGTTTCCATTTTAGGGTCCCCCATTGATTGATTGATTACTTTATTAACAGTTTTCAGGAAAAAAAAAGCACAGAAAATACATACAGTTCAACTTCAATACAAGGTCTTAAGAGGATTTAAACCCACGAAATGTCACATTTTATTATTGGCTCGTTACCATTGCGGTCCTTCATAATCAATTCATTGCGTATTGCTGCATGTTCTCATCCGATCCCGATTACTCACTTGAAAGCCTGACAGCCAACTAGCCAATCACATGCGGCGACAATCACTTCCGGAGTCCAGACTGTGACCAAAATTGACCATTCATCGCCGATGACCAACTGTGACAAACTCCACCTATTTTCAGTTGACACAATGACGCTACAGAAAGGGGCGCGGTATGTTTGAATATCGCAACAGCAGCAGCTGCACACATGCAGCGCCGGTCAAACAAAGCCGAACAAACAAAGTAACTGACGACAAGTATAGCCTGCAGTAGCCACACACACACTGTTGTTAACTTTAATTGTTCTTAAGTTGTAATATATCAGTTGACAATGAGAAGACGGAGCAGTGCTGGCAGTTCCACTAGGAGAAGTTCAAAAAGACGAAGTGAGAATATTCGCTTTGACGAATTCGGCTTTGCTCTGATTGGAAGGAAGGAGCAAAAACAAACACTTCATCACCGATGTCACGATTACAGGTGCGACATTTAGTGTTTAGTTTAGTTTGGGTGTCGTGTGACGGTGTGTCAAAACTGGGGTATAATGAAAACAAACAAAGCATGTCTTTTTAAAAGTATCACGAATGCATCATTGTCTGACTGACTACTATACTGACCAACAATACTAGTACAAACATAGCCCAACATTTTAGATTCTCGTAGAGGTGAATCTCTTTTGGGCTACTACAAACAGAAAAGTGTGCCTTAGCTTTAAAGCCCCCTTTTGATAAGCCAATATATTTGAAATATGCATTGTTTTTAGCATGAGACTCGGTGGTAGAGCTACTTCCATAATAACGTATGGATTAGTCAGTTATTCGTCATCCTCTGAGCTTCTTGCTCATCATGTATATAGCCTAAAGGGCTAGTAGGCTTCCATTTGAATGCCTTATAGACCCACATTTAAACCCAGAGTGCAAGATAATGTGATATGCCTAATCATCAGCACTGGCAATGATATTGCCTGGTTGGTGAGTTGATTTTCCCACCCTCTGTCTTTGTGTTGTATTTGTAGATAATATACTGTATCAACTACCTTTAATAAATTAAATGATTTCCAAGAACAAGAATCACACCCATGTGAATTGAGGGGTCGCTCGTACATCATCTCATTCTGGCCAATCACAATTTGGGACTAAAAGAAAATTATTATGATATGAAATGTATCTTCCCGGTGTATCGCCAACTTGTTACTGAGAGTTGAGAATTGAAAGCCTAAACCTATCAATGTTTGTGTTAGGGAATTTGTGTTGTTGTGGAAATTGCAGTTTTATGCATCTTTGAAACATCTCACCACCACTTAAGCGGAGTGCAGATCGGCCTGAACGGAGCGTACACGCACAGAGTGGAAGAAATGCTAAGGGACCCTACGGGTGAACGATGAAAAGAGCTCAACCGAGGGGGTCCCGAGAGGGGCCAAATATGTATATGATATGAGGTTGTTTGAACTTGTTAGATGTGTCATTGATTCCCAAATCTAAGGAACAACGTGAGTGTGCCTTATTGAACTGATAAGGGACACACTCACTTTGTTCCTTATTTTTGTTGATCCTTTTAATATGCTTCTGTCTTTTAGTTTCCAAAAAGAGATTATTCCGTATTTCAAGGGATGGTTGATGGCAACCTATACTGACCAGTCACCAATCACTGTGACTACTACTAGTTTAAATGCATACCTGAGTAAATGTCCATGTTTTTCTGTGATGTAGTGACTCGAGTCTGATCTGTGTTTGGGTTGTCTCTTCTCTGTCAGTTACCCCGAGATGAGTTCAGCGAGGGTCAAGGAGCTTTGTGAGCTGCTCAGCTACTGGAATGGAGCCAGCTTCATCTGCAGGAGTCAGGTTGTGCTTTTAAACTCTTTGTTACAAGTCGGTTTCATTGAGTCATTGAATCATTGAGTTAGCTGGTGTGTATTTTTATTTTAGCACAACTAATCTCAGAATTGCACTATCTTAAGCCTAATGGCTTCCTTCTAGCCATTGTGGTTACGCTATAGTGCGAGAGTATATGCAACCCTCCCCCCCTCTCAACCTTGGCCTTGCTCTGTCAATAGCTTGGCCTTCTGAGAGAGGAGGCACAGGTCAGCTCACAGAAACATCTGTGATGGCCTCAACACTGGCAGCCTAGATAGAGCCATGTGCTGTCATCTCCACTTCCTGCTTTTTCAAATGAATGTAATTTATTTTCCAAACCATTTCATGGCGCCAAAGTGCTTCCAGTCCTACCTTGGCATGTGCCAAAACTGACCCACTAGGCATTGACAGCCTTCTTTTTCACCTATATTTGGCCATTAACTGGTATGTGCCAAATTTGATCCTCTTGTGTGATGAGGGCATTCATTTACACTCATTTAGACTGTGTGTGTGTGTGTGTGTGTGTGTGTGTGTGTGTCCTTTTATACATTTAAAAAACCAAAAAAAGAGTTCTGACGTTATTGTACTGTACTTTAGCACAGTGGTTCCCAAAGTGGGGTCCGGGGACCACCAGGGGTCCTTGAGGGAGTTCCAGGGGGTCCCAGCTAAATGATAGTTGGGAACAAAATGGACCCTTATGGGGGGCTGTAACTCAAGTCGGTTTCATTCTAATTGTGTTCTGTTCCATTGTCGTGTTCTTTTTCATTATGAAATATAATGGATTGAATTCTATATAAGCTGACATCTTTATGTAAACCACTTTAACCCTGGCATCCCGATTTTGGTAGGTGTAGGTGAAAAATAACTAAATAAAACACTCAAAATATAGCAATGTCCAACAACCCGTCACACTACGATGCGTTGTAGACTGGCTTTTCAATTTCTTCTAGTTTTTGTTGTTTCGTGGCTCAGTGGTAGTGTACTATATGTTTATTTTGTCAATTGACAAATTTAACACTCATATTTTTATTTTTATAACTTACATTTTTATTGGTTTTCAAGACAAGACAGAAAAAGCTAACTTACAATACATGTAACATCACAGACGTACAAAAAATAAAAAACAGAAAAATAAAAAATACAACAGGCATCGACATTGCGTTTCAAAATGTTACATACATCTTTCTAGGAATTTACAATTGTCTCTCATTCCCCTATACCCTTAAATATTGTCCATTTATACCATTTGTCCTCCATTTTTTCTTCTTGTAGCCTCAGACGGTGTGTTAGTTTCTCCATAAAATTAATCTCCTGAATCAAGTCCTCCCATTGTCCCTGTGTTGGAGGTTTCATCTGTCCCCATTTTCTTGTGATAGCTTTCTTTGCTGCCGCCAATAAAATGTTTACAAAATATCTATCCTCTCCTCGAATCTGACCCCCCATCAGGTTTCCTAAATACAAAACATCACACTTCATAGGCACCTCATATCCCAATATCTTTTGTATCTGCTCATGTATCATTTTCCAAAACTCATCCATTTTGGGACATCACTCATATTTTTCTTGGTGTGTCTTGTTTCCAGATTGAGCGATTCATAAGAATGGGCATTCCTCCATCCTTGCGAGGCAGAGTATGGAAGTGTCTACTCAACGTTGACAATATGAGAGACACGAGTGACTTCAACTACCAGGTAAACGGACAGAACTGTAGCCTACTTGAACTAATTCACTGTATAATAACAGATCACGTCTGGGTGTTTGTTGCCAGTCATATATTTGAGATACATTTGAGATAGAATGATCATTATTTCTATTTTTCTTTTAACTTTTCTCTATGACCGATACTAACTATGAATGTGGCATCATTAGCAACCTGGACACACACTGCCTGCCACAAGAGTTTCACTTTAGTATTATGTGACTGAGGGCTGTATTTTGCATGTCTTAAGTATCAGGTCTTATTACCTAACTTGAGTAAACTAAAGACCTGGAGGCGTGATCAATGCCATTTGGCTATTCTGAGTGGCCAAAGAGCATTGATCACGCCTCCAGGTCTTTAGTTTACTCAAGTTAGGTAATAAGACCTGGTACTTAAGACACGCAAAATACAGCCCTGACTGTCCAAAGTCCAAGGCAATGTCAATAGTACAGTTATATATTTTAGTCGTTTGTCTTGTGACAAAGGAGTGTTACCGCTGTGTTCGCCAACAGAAGTGTCTCTCGGAGGTGCGGGGCCCTCTGGTTGATTTGGGGGTCAGCGAGTATGGAATCCTCTCCGCCATAACGACCCTGAGTGACACGCAGAACGACATGGGTTCGACCAATCGGCAGTCATTCAGCTGCTCTGACCCCGCCTACTCCAGAGACGACGTCACGCTCTTCCACCAGATTGCCCTGGACCTACGTGAGTTTTACAGGGAGAATTTAGTGTAAAATCCTTAGTGGTGTCAAAGATACCATAATCGATTCAGCACGGCATCACAATTTGGCTGTGCACGATTCTGCATCGATGCAGCAACGTGACATAATCGATTATAGCCTATAAGCCTAAATATAATATTATATATAAATAATTATAATATATGATACTGTATATAATAATTATGAATAAAATATGTTCAGTACGCTATATCTGGATCATTGTATTGACTGATAATGTTGTGATGATATGTTGTGCACTAATATAGAAAAGTGTGAAACTGTGATGCATCGTAGAATCTAATCGTTACCTGGTGAATTGTAATTGAATCAAATGAATCGTGAGGGCATTGCCAATGCACACCTCTAACAAATATAACCAAATGCACTGGAATTTGGTTAAATCTTTACATTCTGAGACTTAAATGAACACGACGATGTTACTGTGTATTGTTTGTTTGGCCCAGGACAAATCACTCATTTCAATGTTGCTGTGCCACAGGACGATCCTTCCCAACACACCGCTCACTGATGGGGGACACCCCGGAGGCCATTGAGGGTCAGGCCAAACTCTTCAGGGTGTTGATCGCCTACGCCAAATACAACCCTGACGTGGGATATAGCCAAGGTAGAGTGGTTTATTAGCTGTTTGTATCTATCACGATTTCTGTCTTAATACAGTTTAAGCAGACTGATGCCATGCCCCTAGCCCTAGTGCCTGATGGGTCAAATTTGTCCCAAATATCTCAGACAAAAGTACGGTCAAATGTAATCTACTTCAATATTTCTATAGTTGAATCATCAAGTTAGCTGGTGTGTATTTTTATTTTAGCACAACTAATCTCAGATTTGCACTATCTTAAGCCTAATGGCTTCCTTATAGCCATTGTGGTTACGCTATAGTGCGAGAGTATATGCAAGCCTCCCCCCCCTCTCAACCTTGGCCTTGCTCTGTCAATAGCTTGGCCTTCTGAGAGAGGAGGCACAGGTCAGCTCACAGAAACATCTGTGATGGCCTCAACACTGGCAGCCTAGAGCCATGTGCTGTCATCTCCACTTCCTGCTTTTTCAAATGAATGTAATTTATTTTCCAAACCTTGGCATGTGCCAAAACTGACCCACAAGGCATTGACAGCCTTCTTTTTCTACATCGCCTGTATTTGGCCATTAACTGGTATGTGCCAAACAAAACTAGATATGTGTACAGACTAGAGTGTAGCAATACTGTACAAATACATTCAACTTTAGACTTGATCTGTTAAATATATTATATCATCACAGTGAGGAAGTGTGTGGACTAGCGAATGTTAAGAAAACTGTGTGGGAGAGAGAGAGTTGGTGCTGTCTATTTTAACTATAATTTTGCGTGACCTTCTTGTGTGATGAGGGCATTCATTTACACTCTTCATTTTGTTCGATAAGGCTCGCTGTGTGTGTGTGTGTGTGTGTGTGTGTGTGTGTGTGTGTGTGTGTGTGTGTGTGTGTGTGTGTGTGTGTGTGTGTGTGTGTGTGTGTGTGTGTGTGTGTGTGTGTGTGTGTGTGTGTGTGTGTGTGTGTGTGTGTGTGTCCTTTTATACATTTAAAAAACCAAAAAAAGAGTTCCGACGTGGTATTGTACTGTATTTTAGCACAGTGGTTCCCAATGTGGGGTACGGGGACCCCAGGGGTCCTTGAGGGAGTTCCAGGGGGTCCCAGCTAAATGATAGTTAGGAACAAAATGGACCCTTATGGGGGGCTGTAACTCTGTGTACACTCTCAGAGTTAAATTAACATTGAATTTACAATATTAATTGGGGCTCCCAGAGATATAAATGCCATTAAATAGGGGATTCTCTTATGGGGGTCCCTGACATTATCTCTTAAAATGGGGGTCCGCGGGCTGATTAGTGTCAATTTGGGGGTCCTTGACATGAAAGAGTTTTGAAACCCCTGTTTTAGCACATCTACAAGCGCACAGCTAGGTGACGTTAAATGTACTGTACAAACATTGACCACTTGGGGGCAGCATAGGCCCGTTAATAATCACAATTCACAACAGCGTTCACCCTGACCATCCCAAACACAGATCCTTTACTTTACATTGGCAACATGAAAACCAACCACATGGTGTTGTTCCTCGGAGTGCACGGAGCAAATGTTTAATTATCTTTTTTGATCATGTGCGTCTGTGTTGTAGGCATGTCGTACATAGCTGCGGTGCTGCTGATGCAGTTGGGAGAAGAGGAGGCCTTTTGGGCTCTGGTGGCCTTGTTGGACAAAGCCAAATATCTGGCACAACTATTTGACCTGAAACTCAGTCAGTAAGTATGCACATTGGACTCAACCCATTAACCCAGTATACAATAATATATAAAAACATTTATACTAAAAAAATAACGTGCTGTTGAAAGTTTAACTTTGGTAGTTATGTGGCCTTGATGCATGCGAGACCAACTGAGGGGTATGCGCGTGACATCATCATACTTGGAAGTTATGCGAGGACGCCCACTGAAAACTACTTTCTGGGCCTTGACACAAGTTGACAGCCCATTCATCCAAACAGAAAAGTCCTGTCTGATTGCATTAAACAATGTTAAACTCACCGAGTCACCAACATTGCAGCTGTACGAAAAGCTTGAATTATCCTCTTTCTATCTGCAAAGTATTTGTTTCATAAAAATCCACCATAGAAATGTTATGAGCTACATTCTGTCAAGAAATGCCCTGCATTTGATTATGCATGGAATTAAGTGGCACATTAAGTGTCAGAGTTTGGAAGTGCTTGTTTTCAATAACGCAACATTTTGCTGCCTCCTGCATTATGTGACATTTAGAAACGGGTGGTACACTGGTACGGAGGACGGTTGAGTGATTTCCAACGAGCACTTCCAAACTCCAACACTCCAACATGCTGCTCAATGTTTTGCCACTCAGTCTAGAAGAGGGGGGCGTGTCCTGATGGGAAAATCATGCATGTGCATACTCTCTATAGTCTGTCAACTTTATCTGATGCTACTGTGCTCCTTTCCTTCTCACTGTATCGTGATCATATTATATAGACGGATACAATTTAGTACATAAATGAATGCAAAGCAGATAATGCCAATATAATTAAACAAGTCCTGACAGTTTTTTTTCCAGCCTTTCTTTTACTCTGGCATCATCAGCAGCATTGCTTGTATTACATTGATATTGATCGTTGTTTTGCAGGAGAACTTCCATCAAAGCTAACATTAATACAGCAATTTAATTTCCCCCAAAATTAAGTACTGTCTATCACGACAAACCTTTTGTCTATATTGGCAGAATCCACATGTTGTTAGCATTTGGTTGTTATTTTTCTACATGCATACAATGACAGTGGGTTGTAGCTATAGTATACGTTATGCAAAACCAAAGTTCAAAGGGTCTAACAGTGACTTGATGGGTACAGTAGGTGCCGGTGATATGACACAATCACATCACATCTAGTAAAGCTGGGCCATATCACCACAGTCAAATATTTTGACCAAATATTGTGACCATGATATTGTACTATGACGATAATATGTTTTTTTTTTCAAACATTTAAAAAAATAGCAAATCTACAAGCTCACAATGCGTGACATGTAGATCGGCTATTGTAATTGTTAGACAGTTTCTTTCAAAGTATAAAATAAGGCTTAAGTTATTAAAACCAGGAAAAGACAACAAAATATGCCCGCAATATAATCTGATATATTGCCCATTCCTAACTCCAAGAGGGCTCTTCTGTATTCTTTCCATTCAGGGTCCAGCATCAGGTGTTTGATCAGTTCTTGAGACACCGGAAGCCAGAGCTCTCTCAGCACATGGTAAGTAGTGCCAAGGTGTCGTTACTCAACCACTTAAGCCATTTACTTTTTTCAAGCTTGCCCCAGGGGTAAATCCTGTTGACCAGGGTGCCCCAGGGGTAAATCTTTGGCCCCATACATGTTTCCCTCTACACATCTCTTTCCCCCAAATCGTCAATCGAACTCGCAACACGTCACAATGCTTCTGTAGGCTATGCCATAGACGTATAAACAAGGTAGACGCCTCTTCCGGCTCTGGGGCAACATTTTCCAGAGATTCCTTGCGAAGCATAGCGGAAGTTTTCCAAGCTTCCATGTGTGTGTAACATCATCTATTTTTTCTATCTATGGGCTGTGAGCCTGTAGATCAGATCTACTATTTTTAAGAATGTTTACCTATCCCATTTAGACCCGAGGCCGATTCTATAAATGGCATCTAAATCCTGACCTAAGTTTTCTGAAACACTCTGTTCCCAGACTGGTGTTGAAAGATATAACGATGTGTTCCATGTCTGAACTCTGAATGGGCTAGTGTGTGGTTAAGAGAAGGTTTGGATAGAACTGGGAGTACTGTAGGAGCTCTAAATGTTTTGCAAACTTTGTTCAACGTTTTGTCTCTATGAAACTGGACCGGTTCAGAAATTATGCTCACAGGACTTGGAATTGGAAAGAAAACCAATGAATCCTTTCATATTTATGCAAAAATAAACAATTTGGAAGTTTTTGTGTGGAATTATTTGGATTGCGTCAGATTAAAAGTCACCCGTAGAGTCCAGAATGATGAATATATGTGTGTGTGTGTCAGGCCAGTTATGGCCAAGTGATGAGAAGTTGATCTGCTCATGAGAGGCCACAGTAGCGCATCCATCACCAGATAGGCCCCATTCTGCTGTCATTCAGTCTCTTTTACACACACACACACACACACACACACACACACACAATCATCCTTTCTCATCAGCCAGCCTCGGCTCCCTCCCTGCACACTAAACCCCACACAAGCGTGCGTGTGACTGTGCACAGTGCACACTCAAACACACATCTCTTGCAATTGTGCTGCTTGAGTGTCTTTGAAGGGATTGTGGTACTCCACGTCGACTCAGCAGTTCTGTGAGAAAAGCTGCCCTTTTAGATCCAAAATGCATGCACACACACACACACACACACACACACACACACACACACACGCTTATTGAATGCACTGGGGTGCATGCTGCTTAATTTTCCGCCCATGCCGAAAAAGCCTATTTGTGAAGATCAGAGGTTAGCGTTTTCCCTACTAATGATAATCAGAGGTTAGCGTTTTCCCTAATGATAAGCTATTTGTAATTGAGCTGTTCAGTGGAACGGTGTAAATGCTTCTCTGGGCATGCTGGAAACATTTAGTTACTTCGCTGTAACTAAACCTGACGGATATGTATGTGCAAAAACAAAAAGCCCAGTCCATTTTCAAAGCTATGTTCAAGGTTTCCTTGTTTCATCTACACGTTTGTTCCGTTTCCTCAGATGTTGCAGCTGCATCAAAAATATGTATTATTAATAAAGGTACCGGTATATAAAACGAGGGAAAAAAAGGATGGCAGCAGTATTAAGGAAAATAAGTTTGTCTGTTGGTTAAGGATAACGCTTAAGGTGCATGTATAGTGTGCAAAGGTATTTGGTAAGTTTTAGTGGAATAAGTTGGCTGGACAATCTTTCCAAATGCATTATTTTGTTTGTGTTCTGCCTCTCTAGGAGTCAGTGGGAGTGTCGTCAGTTCACTTTGTGATGCCATGGTTCCTTACCCTCTTCACCTCTCTGCCATGCTGGGACTCGGTTCTAGCTATCTGGGACTTGATCATACTGCATGGTACATGCACACACACACACATATGATGTATGTGGAATGTTAGCACAACATTTTGCTGCTTAAGTATTAAGTGGGTGACACTGACAAATAATGGCTTCTTGATTCATTGAATCTGAAATAAGCAAGTGGGAGCATATATGACTAGTGTGTGGATTTGATCACATTATTTTTGTCGATTTTCTGTTGGTCCTGCACCACCTGGACACTAAAGTGAACGTGCATGCACGATGCCCCTTATGAGAGCCACACATCACTCTGACAGATTCTGCCTGGACTCTATGGACATGACAATCAGACCATCTATCTCTCTCTGTAGGCCTGTCGGCAGTGTTTCGTGCTGGTCTGACCATTGTTCAACTCTTGGAATCCCGTCTGATGAACGTGACTGATGAGGGATCAGTGTTGCCGCTGCTACTGAGGGTACCTGTTGATGTGTAAGTAGTCTGGTATAAAGACATCTTGATGATTTTCTGGGGATCATGAATAAGACAAACATATTAATTACATTAAAAGTCCATACACTTGATTGAACCGTGACGTCATGTCTGAAAGTCAGACATTGGAATAAGAAACATAAGTCCATGCATACATGGAGCTGGCTGTCACATGACGTCATTTGACTTAAAGTCAGACGTTGGACGGGCTAGTAACCCTCAAAAATACCATTTAATGTTCACAATCTGGGGTCTCCACACACACCACAGTACTGGAAAAACAAACAAGTCAACCAACATAAAAATGACACACAAAAGGGGGTTTCATTCATCTAAAATAAACTGTCTTTGATTCATTAAGTACTGTTAGAAGAATAAAAGCAAAACAAACAATGGAAGATTCTTTTAAAAGACACGTGCAGCTTATAATCCATATTGAAAAGTAACAGAAGACATGGATTTGTCATGGATTTGTTTGAAAGCGACTGATCCTTTTTGAGGGAAAAGTGCAACAGCAGACCGCTTCAAGAGCGGAGCTCAGCATTTCAGGCCCGGGGCCTTCAATATAATAGCACCCCGGGCCACTCATGAATATCAATCCGCTCCTCAGCCTGTGCAAACTGGACGTGTTTTGACAGTTGGCCTTAAGTTTCTTTGTTTTGTTTTATAGTTGTTCGTAGACATGTTTGGATTAAACATGGTTTATGGTAAATGAGCTGCTTCAATGGCAGCCCATGCGGCATTCATTTCAGTCTCTCTCACTCTGTTGAATATGAACATCACATCATGCCGCCGGAGATGTTTGGTTGACGCAGAGCTGTCGTTATAGCAACTCAGCAGGGTCACTGCGTTTGTTTATACACCCAGTGTGTCCGTGACAGGCCGGTGCACGGCGCTTATTAAAATCCAGTTTATCATATTTGTTTTAATAGCTAAACTCTGGCCCGAGTACTTTAATTTCACACTCATGCCTACGCTCCTTTTGTAGAAAAGGTCCCACTGTTGGACCTCGGCTTGTTGACTTTGGACAGAGTTCTGTAAAATAGACTCAGGATAAAAGGGAGGTTTTAGTAGTTTCTATTGACATGGCCGGGTCTTGTCGGTGATAAAGCACTGAAAGAATTGAGCTGTAGTTGTAACAATGATTAAAAGTGGATTAAGAAGGACACGGTAAGGACATCCGAAATCGATGTGGATACTTTGCTGACCTGTCAGAATGCAGATTTATAGAGGTTGTAGAAATGGAACAAAAATAACTGCACAATATGTAATTTATACCCCTAGCAACCCCTCCTCTTGCTTTGAAAACTCTTTGGTTTCTCAGTAAAGACAATGCAATTAGATTTGTTTCCATTTACACATACTCAAACATCGAAGGCCTTGACAGTTCAGCATTGACAATCGCATTGTGTTCCATCTGTGGTTTCCAGTCGGGCGACGTGCCATCGTGCCACATTAAGAGGTCCTTGTTGCCCACTTGGCATCACTCTGACAGTCTGGTCACGGAGTCAACACTAAGTGGTCTCTCTTTCTCTCAGGGCTAGATCCTCTTACACTGGGAAGATACTGATGAAGGAGAGAAAGAGAAACAAAGAGAGCTTGGGAAGGGAGAGAAGGAAAGATAATTGAGGGGGTCAGTGAAGGGGAATACGTGAGTGAGGTTGGGTGAATGATCTGTGCCATTTAATGCATCAGCAGCCAAGAAATGATATCCAGTAACCAGTTGTTTCTATAAATGTTATTTAAATGACTTAATTGCTCCCGTTTTGTTAAAGTGATACACTATACGAATCTTCAAGCTTGTTACACGTGGCTGAGTAAACGGATAATATTTTTAAAACTGACCTGCAGGTTCACCTGAACCAAACGGGTCAGCTTTGCTGTTGGTTATTCCCTCTTCCGTTTAATATCTGTTTTATAACAATAATGCAGCCTGGGTATTCCAACATTTCTTTCTTTGTTTGAAAGAGTTTCAGTTACTGTAACAACCATATAATCATTCATTATAACATGCCATTTTTGAGGGGCAAAGCATGGCTTTTTAGCCACGTCTATGGACTTTAATGTTTGTTTAGGGCCATTATGATGTAATCTTTTGTCAGCCATCGTCTTCGTACAAGAACAGGTTAACAGAGCAAGCAGCTTGGGGGTTGTTTATAAAAGTTTGAAACAACAGGGGGCCTAAGACACGACTCTCTTGTGGCACGCCGCAAGTCACAGGCAGAGAGATGGCCTTGAAAGTCTGATTTGGTCCCTGTCTGAAAGAAACAACATGAACCAATTTAAGCTGGAAGAGTTTAGGCCTAAGGCTGAAAGTTTGTTAAAAAGTAAGCTGTGGTGTACTGTGTCAAAAGCTTTTTGGAGATCAATTCGGATCATTCCATTTAGCTTGCCAGCTTCTATTTCAGATCTGATAAAATCAGTAAGCTAATAGAGAAGACATGAGTCAGTAATTGAGTGGGACTTCCTGAAACATGTACCCATAAAGTTGTTCATGAATTACTTTCTCCAGTACCTTGGAAGAGACACTGAGTATGGAGATGGGTCTGTAATTTCCAGGGTCAGACCTATTTCCCTTCTTAAAAAGAGGGATTGTCTTTACTCTTAGCATGTTTCATGACTAAGGGGACAGTTCCTTGCTCTAGGGACAGGTTAACTCTGTCCCTAGAGAGAGAATGAACTCTGTCATTTCTCAACCGTTTCGGACGCAGGGCGGCTCGCCGGAACCGGCCCCCTGGGCGTGTTCATGGGGTTTGGGATGTTCCGTGGACCCCCACGTGAAGTTGCACCACTCACTTCACACGGGTGTGATTTTTAACCACTATTTAATCATTCCGCAAGATTTCTCTCTATAATGGCAAATGGGGATGCCAGGCTTAATGTGGTAAATGCAGTGAAGAACAGCAACATAGTGTACTGTAGTGTACAGTATATGAAGGAAGGAAGAGGGAATTGAGTTGAGGAACATTCTCAGTCTCTCTTACTTTCTCTCTGTAGCCTCTGTGGTCTCGTACTCACTGTGACTACTGACTGACTGACGTAAATGGGACTTGTCATGCCCCTGTATAGGCCATTCTGATTAATGATTGGTTGAGAGGCTCATCCATCTAGCCCGACTCTGTCCCACGTCTACACAAAGCTGTCAATCGGTGGCCACCAGACTGGGCCCAGGCCCACAACAATGACCCCACACAACACACTGCACAACAACACCCCAACATCACAACCTTGAGCTCTGAGAATCAATCTCCTCATCTGCCCCCCCCTCCCACCCCCGTCTCTCCTACTCATCTAAGCAGCAATAGCACTGACGAGAATAGAACGGAACATTTGGGACCGATGCTGTATCACTCTGTCTCCATTTCGTTTTTTTCAGTATGCTTGTATTATTTCTCATTGTTCACCTTCATTACTGTACCCCTATACTGTATTATGCTGTCTCATACACTGTCTGAGCCACTTCCCTGTCTGCACCCTCGTGTCATTCCCATCTTACACATCAAACGGCAATATATCTTTATTACATTTTCAGTAGTAATACCTGAAGTAAGTAAAACTGTATAGTTTCCCATCAGAAATTAATTGGAAGTTACATAAAAAATATCCTGAACAAATAATATAGCACCATCAGTATTTCAGTATATTATGTTAACAATAACATAAAACACAGTATGCCACTACTCTCCAATGACTCCATACAGCACACCAGTAAGAGAAGATCGCGCTGAAACAACAGGTCTGGGAATGCCCATATATGGACTTTTTTCCCTCCTTATTATTGACGCCTCTGGTCAGCCCAGGTAGGTTTGGGCCTTAATTTTCGGGCCTGCTGAGAACTCTGCGCTAATAACTTTGGGGCGGGCCCGTCTAGAAGTTTGAATGGACATGTATCAGTCAAAAGGGAGACATCGAAGAGGAAGGACGGGTGGGGAGGGATCAACATATGGAATGTCAGAACAGGTCAGCTCCATAAATGGAGATCTAAGGGTTTGATGAGGTCAGATCAACATGGTGTCCATGAGGTCAGATGTAGGGTTGCTGGCCGGCTCCATATATGCAGATCTAGTTGATGATCCAGTCTTCTCCATGTATGGATATCCAGGGTTTGATGAGGTCAGTGTCGTGATCTTCATATATGGAGACGGCCATATATATATGACATGGAATTCAGGTTTTCATAGTAAACTGGTCGCGGTTAGAGTAAGGGCCGATTCATACTCCTATTTTAGAGCCGAATAAAAGTGGGTTCGGCTCTGTAGAGCCTACAATGTGACGTCATTTGAGGTTCGGGGGGGGGGGGGGGGGGTACCGTAATAAAGTCGGCTCTTCGGTGCTACTGAAAATTTCTGACGAGCCGAAATCATTTCGGCCATACAGCGCCGAAACAGCGGTAAAATAGGAGTATGAATCGGCTCTCGGAAGCTATTGAGTGGTCCATTTTGGAGACACAGGTGTAATATGCAGTCTGTGAAGAATTGTATATTGTGTTTATCTTAGTTTGTAAAATGTGAAAATATTTATAACCAAGTCTATGACCTCTTGCCAGTTGTCCTTGATGTATTCATTATTAAAATCCTTCTACCACTTGCGGAAGGAGTGTACATTCAGGCAGTCAAGAGAATTCAACAAGACATAATTCACACCATCTTTAAATGTGTAATGTGACATTACTATAAAAGGAGCCAAGTGGCAGTGGCAAATTAAGTGAATTAATAAAGTGACGTACAGTACTTGCAGGAAACCAAAGACATGTTCCTTTGGGAGATTAAATTGTGTATTGTAGCTGCTGGAACGATATCCAAACACCATCTCTAAATAAATCACCCAGCAATCTAAGCCCTTGAGAATGCCAGGTCTCAAAGATATAGCCGAGCTGGACCCTGGGCCTAATTCATGATTACTAAAAATGGGTGTTGGCAGCAGTGACCTTTAGGTGTCCTCCACCTACATAGGTGGTAATCTGTCGCCACACTCTGATAGACGTATAGATAATTGGATTTCCTCGAATCTCGATAGTATGAATCTTATCTTTATTACAAGTTACAAGGCTCATAGTGAGTTTGATAGGCAGCCCCACGAATCCACACAGTTCTTATTGTGTAAATAAGCTTGGAAGTTGGAATCATTCCCAGATTAAATGAGCTTGACAAGCTAGCCCAGTTAATATACATTTATACTGTGTATATTCAGCATGGGTTTCAGTTCCTATCGGCTATAGCATCTATAAGACTAAAAGGTCACTGTTTATCAGCTTGCTATACCATCTGGATCGGACAGTACGACCTTTGAACATTGTCTGTTTTATACGCATGAAAAACTGGGATGATGAACTTTTATGACTATAGCATGCTTCTGTTATTTCTTGCATGTCTGCTCCAAAATGTCCATCCACCATTTGCTTGCGACTGTGGGTCATATTTGCAATCGAATGAAGTTCGGGTCTGCGTTTTTCTGGATGTCGATCGACTGATTGCCCAATACAAAAAAATCACTTCGGACCCTGTGTGCCAGAGAGACGACAGTCAAGGAATACTGTTTTTATACATGTTTAACACATCTAGCAGCCAACAGGGTAAAGAATAACTTAAAGACATAACATGAATAGAATTGTATTAGCTTTAGACTGAACAATATTCCCATTGTATGTTTGTTCTTTTCTGTGCCGTTTCTATCGTCTTGGCTTTAGCGTCCCTATACCCCCTGCCCTTCTATTGCGTAGACCTCTGTCCTTCCTCCTCCTCATTGTATACATCAATGTATGCCCTCAGTAACCCTCTATCACTCCTCTGTCAATCTTTCTCTCTCGCTCTTCAATGCCCACTCCTCCTCAATACTCAATTCGCATACAACTCCCTAGGCTGTGATGCCATGCCTCTCTCTTCCTCCCTCTTTCTCTCTCTCGCTCTGTCTCTTTTCTGCCCCCTCCTCTGTCGGCCATTCATTCATTTATCCCCACTGACACGCTCATTCTGCTAGAGGGCTCAACACATCATTTGTTTACTTGTCACTGACGAGGCTGGCTTCAATAATGTCTCCAATTTTTTTTCTTCTCAAATTACCATCGAGCCATCGCACTTTTATAACCACCCAATGTCTTATTTAGAGGGAAGTTTCTACTTTTTTCTTCCCTCGATTTTACAATCGGGAAGAAAAGGCTTGTATTTACACAGTGTCTGTTTGCCTGCCAATTTATGATGCATTGGTGAATTGTCCTTTAACATTTTCGTGATGTGATTTAAGAAACCAAATTCTAACTGAAACGGTTTGAGAATAAATTACATCCCCTATGACGTATCCAGCAACAAATTATGTAATTCAGGTAGGTTGGTTGTTCTTCTCCGAGACTAAATGAGGGAAATTATACTGCGTAATATGTTTTACCCTGAAATCGTGTAGATTTCTGTACACCTGACTCCCATAATCACATAGGGGAGTTGGGGACTCTCTGTTCTTCTTCCCTCACATAATGTAGCTGAATGGAGTACAATGACAGCAAGGTTGTATTGTGGGCCATTACTTAGTCATTATTCATTCTACCTCATCCCCAAATGTCTCTATTATACCTTCTTTATTTTCTCCATCATTCCCCTCTCTTTCTAGCCATCGTTCAAATCGATTTAACTCTGACGTCGAACTCAATCGCTCATCCTTTTCTTCCACAGACTCTCCTTAAACATGCCTCTATAGCTCTCTCATTCGTCTTACATCTTTTCTTCCACAGACTCTCCTTAAACATGCCTCTATAGCTCTCTCATTCGTCTTACATCTTTTCTTCCGTCTTCTGGCCTCCCTCCGGCACTCTCCTCCTTTCCCCCCCCCCATCTCTCGCTCCCCTGCAGGGCCAAGTGTACTTGGTTACTCAGTCAGTGGTGCAGTTTGTAGGTTCATGGAACGTGCATAATTATTTACATCTCATTATACTCTTTCCCCTCCATCTCTCCTGCAGGGCCCAGTACACTGTGTTGGTGCCAGCTCTGTGGGATACCGAGGTTCAAGACTGGGAGATTAAGTGTATGAACAGCCTGGTGCTGGATGAGACGAATGATGAGGCGCACAGCGGTGAGACGCACGCACGCACAGCACAGTACACGCACAGTACACTCACAGTAAAATAGATGTTACAGAGGGGTGGGTAAAATGACACTGCGGGACCACTCAGCAGACAGTAGGCTGTATCTCAGGTAACTGTACTCCACTTAACCTCTTCCCTCTCTCACACACACACACACACACACACACACACACACGCACATCCAGTCGTCCTGACCATGTATTGTCAAACCATACCCTGTCACAAATTGGAGGAACAGACGCTCTCATTCTTTGCTTGTCCTAAAAGGGCCTGTTGCTTCTACCGTTTCAGTCCTCTCTCTTTTACTTTTCTTTTAAAGAATCAGCTTACGAAAAGGATAAATCACTAGGATAATGTACTATAATGGATTAAGAGTGTCTGCTAAATGCCTAAATTGTAATGAACATTCATACGTTGCAAATTTCTGCATTTTAGCGTTTCATAATTTCGCAGTCAATATTGGGGTGCAGGTGAACACACCGGCCACCGGGAGTGCTGGTTTATAGTTACTGTATGTAGCTGAGTTCGTCATTATCATTCTGGCTCCCACCACAGTGACCGAGCTTTTAAGAAGCAACCTCTTAATGTGGATGGATGGCATCAGTTGACAATCTCCCAGAGGGAGTTGAAAGGACCCATTACATGACTGTCTATCTATGTGTGTGTGTGTGTGTGTGTGTGTGTGTGACTGATCAAAGGAGAATTTATCTCGTGAAAGTCCTTTCCCTTCAGCCCTATGAGGTGTGTGAAACCCCCTCACCACCACCGGGGTCTCGTCACAGGACAGTCGGATAAGGAATGCAAACACAGTGAAGTCCTCGGTATTCATTTAACTCGGGCGGTGTAGAATACGCACCCAGAAGTGTCCATTCTACACTCTCGGTGTTAAACACTGAGGATTGGGTGTGTGTGTGTGTGTGTGTGTCGGGATGAATCACAGGTCGGTGGCCTCAGGGCTGTTTGTGTTGAGAGAGAGAGAAAGGGAGCCGAGACGTGTGTGTGTGTGTGTTAGTGTTAAAAGGGGGAGAAGAATGTGAGCCCCATCAGGTCTTCCTCCCGTGGTAACTGGAGTTAAGCATTATGTTATACTTTAGCTATTGAAAAATAGCTGATCTACAAGCTCGTAGCGCTCCACTCGGTGGCGAGCTACGAGCTTGTAGGTCTGCTATTTTTGAAAAATTGTGAAAATGTGGCCCAAACGTTTGAATATATTCTTTCACAGCGAACGTTAACCACTGACATAGAAATATGGGGTTTTCAAGGAAACTGTTAGGATTTAGAAGACATTTGTAGAATCGTTAATTGGTTACCACAGATGCCTACGATACAGCAGTGAGACTTTTAAAAGCCAACCGCCGTGTTTTTGTATATGCAGCGCTCATCTTGTTTGTGTCAGAGCGGTAGAGAGTCAGGATGAGTCACTCCAGTCTGTCTGACAGTCTAGCCCTGGGGGGGTGGGGGTGGGGGGTGGGGGGGCAGGAGGTGATTCACTGCACTTCCTCTCCCTACCATCCAGGAGGCCTTTACAATATTCATGCTCTATTAAGTTTCTATATTATAATTCTTCAATTTAACATAATGTATGGTTTAAAATAAATCTTATGACGTCAATGTTGTAATGTGATCTTAAACTTCAATGTTCTAATGTGATCTTTAACTACTAACTAACTATAGTACAAGTTCTGTCACTCTAGAATATTATGTCAATGTGTCTGTTAACTCTACAGTATTGCAGTAGAGTGACAGGACTTATTTAATTAGTAGTATCACTACGCCACTACAAAACAATATATGGGTATTATCAGTAAGTATTCTTCTGAGGCACCCCTGGACCTGCGTCAAGGCAGCCTACGGGGCCACGGCACCCACTTTGAATTATTATAACTTATAATGCTTTTAACCCATTCTGGGCGGGCACCCCTTTTGGTGTAAGCATTGTTATGCTTTAGCTATTGAAAAATAGCAGATCTACAAGCTCATAGCGCGCCACCGAGTGGCGCGCTACGAGCTTGTAGGTCTGCTATTTTTGAAAAATCGAAATTGAAACTGAGATAGAAACATAGGCTTTTTCAGAAAACTGTCAGGATGAAGAAGACATTTTTAGAATCTGATCTCAGGTCAGAATGGGTTAACTGACCAAGTTATGGTAGTTATAATGTATAACAAGTGTTATGAAGCTAATCAGCTAATTTTAATGCATAATAATTGGGATTATAATGCATTATAGACCTGAACCTTTATGTAAAGTGATGCCGCTAGCTGCTTATCTTAGATGTAAATGAAGTCTGTTCATCAGAGTGGGGACGACGCCAATGGGAATCTTTCCTGTATAGTGCAGCTGCACCACTGAACGTTGCATCGTGATTTACTGTCGATAGTTAAAGTTTGGACAGGGATGTCTATGTTCTTATTAGGCTCTACATCAGGGATGTCTATGTTCTTATTAGGCTCTACATCAGGGGTGCCCACACGTTTTTGATTTGCGAGCAACTTTCAAAATGACCACCTCAACAAGATCTACCCACTAAAAAAAGGTGATATCTCCCTTGTTGAAAATGTATAGCGGCGCATTTGGGATGGGAAATAGAGGGGAGGAAATGGAATTAGTAGGTTTTTTTTTTTTACATGTAACTAACTTGATAATGCAACTGACGTCTGTGCTCAACACTCTTAACAAAGTATTGCATTGTGGGTTTGAGCTGACAGGCCCTTTTTGATGTCGATCATGAATCAAGTCACCTTAATTCAAGTGTCGGATGCCAATTATTTTTAAAATTATATTTATATATTTTAGGGGCATGCCATGTGGTCTACCTGCACAGATCTACCGGTAGATCACGATCTACCTTTTGGGCACCCCTGCTCTACATTATGTTGAGTTTTTTTTTTACATTTTCAGCAGAAAGTGAAGTGAGGCAGGAAAGAGGAACACAGGTTTGAGTATAGGGATGATATAGCTCAGGTCCTTGAGTCAGAATTTATCCTCATCCTTCCTTTTTGCTCACTTTGCTCTACCACAGCTACTAATCGCACTGTATTTTATTCTCTACAGTAGTAGGAAAGTTGTTGATGATGCTGTCATATTAATAGGTTGCAGCTGTGACATCATGGTCCCTGGGGTCTGACCGGGAGCGCGTGCGTGGCCCAGTTGAGATGAGTCAGCGCTACATATTCACGGGTAGCTGTTTATGCAGAGTCAGGCTGAGAGTCTGTGGTAGTTTTCAGTGGCTCGGTCTTCCCTCCTCTGTTCTCGTGTCCCTCTCCTCTTCTCTCCTCTCAGCAGGTTCCACTTATTCAAACTCTGCAGCTATTGCACTCTACCAACTCGTTGGTAGAGTGCAATAGCTAGTATATACCCTTCCCCTCGCATCCACCCCAACACTCTCGACTCTCCTACGGCCATATTCAATTTATTTATCTCGCCTTGCCGCTCTCACATTCCACACAGACCTTCCGTGTCTTCCCTCTCTCTACCTTTTCCGTGTCATTTCTTTTCTCGCCTCCTGTTTGCATTTCCTCTCATCTATTATTGTCCTCCACTCTCCTTTTCGCCCCTCTCCTTAAGCCTGATTTAGTTGTCGTGTACAATAAATGGCAGACCTACAAGCTCACAACGTGTAGCGGCATGTCACATTGTTACCTTGTAGTTCAGCTATTTGCACATAACTCCGCTTTTAGTTGTCTTTGCCCACCACCCACGGCCCCAGCCATGTGTCTTGTCTACCGTGCCTCCACCCGCTTGCCTCCGGTAGCGTAGCGGATGCCAGTGTCCTGTCCCGTCCTCCTCAGCGGGGTCCCATGGAACAGGCGCTCTTGTCTAAAGTCTTCCCGTCTGCTTGCTGTTCGAGCCCGATGCAGTGACTCAGCAATCACTTTGCTCTCTCCGCCCCTCAACAACCTCCAGTTCGTTCAGTTCTGCTTACACGTGCTGTTCATATTTTTCTTTTCAATTTCTGCATTGCAGAATAATTAAACGGAGGGAAAGTAGTCATTTCGCGGTTTTCAAAATGATTTCAGCTGCCAGAACCCTGTATTGAATTCAAAGTTGTTGTTTTTGTTCATTGATTTATCTCCAGTACATTTGGGGATGTCCCAAAGCCATATTCCATGAATCCCCAGAGACATAATTTAAGTCACTGTCAAACCCAATCGGAGAGCCACATACTTTCCTAGTTAATTGTTTGTTAGTTAGACAGTAGTCTCGCGTTGCCAGACAGTTGCCTCTCGCAATTTTCAAATGCTTCCATCATACAGTTAGTCTGGAGCAACGGAAGAGCTATCATGAGTACATTTTAAAGCAGAAGTGGAGCCTTCTCCCCACTTCTGTTTCATCTTTACAGTCTCACAAATTTATCCTAATATAATTATAAATCATCTAAGCATATATAGCTTACTGCTTAGCAGAAAAGGAATTACAAAAATAAGCTCTAAAGATCATTTAAAATATATTTATATATTGAGTACTCAGATTTCGGGAGATGTAGTTCCAGACTATATAGCATTCGCAGATTGTGGAACAGTATCATATAATTTATAGTATACAAAGAAAATCATTTCCTTTTTTATGTGCCTCTTTAAAAATTGAAAGGGGGGAGGTACTAAAGTGCTTCTTTTTCAAACTTGGCTTTCAGCCTTGCCAGGTCAAGTCCAGAGTAGACTTGACTTGTTTTATTACTGACCTCCCTGACTCTGTCTCCTTTCCTCAGTTACTTTAAGTCCTTATTCTATTTCTGGCCATACCATACCTGACCTCTGTCCTGCTTCACAAGTTCCGCTGCAGTTCTTTTATTCAACAAAGAATATAGTGTAAGTGGTACCCCACTATAGTATAACGGAGTACCCCAGAGCTTTATTCTTGGCCCACTCCTTTTTTCCCCCTCTACACCAAATCTCTACCGAAACTAGGTGAACACGTTCCACAGGAAAATAAGTAAACTTGCAACTTGCACTCCATGCCACAAGATGCCTCATGACGCCTATCCCTTATTCTCTTGATTCCATTTGTATTGATGCATTGTGTGACACTGACTCTTTGAAGTTAAATGAACACTAAGAATGTTACCGTGTAGAGGTTTCTTGTCTGACTTGTCATTGTCCAGACATGATGTCAACGACCCTCAGGGCGGGTCTTAGGGGTCTTGGGGGTCATGAACACAAACACAGGTCACAGGTGCCTGTATGACCTCGGTTGAATTTCACAGCTTATCATCATATTACCTTTTCTAAAGTACATATAAAAGAAAATGTTATGTAACAGCGGGCTCTATATTAGCCGTAACATACTTTATGACCTCCCTACCTTCTGTTAGTCTTTCTTATAAAAGATTGTGTATTGTTCAATTTGAACAATATACACATTCTTAAATCTATGTGTCTAGATTGGAAGGATCAGTCAACCTTGAATAGTGACCATATGCATGCATTATTGATCTGACTAACAGCGGGAGTCACCTTGGACGATATTATGTTGACCGCAGATATATATCATATCCGCTCGTAAATTGAGCCTGTGTTTTCAGCTGGGCTGTTCTTTTGTTGTATTCTCAATGGGCAAGGCAGCGTCTCGCTATTTTGGGATTATGCTGACTTCGCAGCATTTATTAATATAACTTATCTCTCTTGACAGTTAAAGAAATTGTTGCTCTCTCAGGAATTAGGTGAAGTGGTACGCAGCGGTAGAGAGATCTGGGCCTCCGTTATTGTAGACGGTGGAGGGCAAAGAGTGTTGGATTCCACCAATTAGTACCACAAGAATGCTACCTTTGTAACGTGGATAAGGCTTCATAGCTCAGGGCACTTGGCCCAAGAATGACCCCTCTGCTTTCTAGAGGGGCTCGGCGCTGGGGGTTCATGTGTTTGGTCTGACGGAGCATTGGTCCGAAAGACAACCTACCTCAAACGCTAACCCTAACCTCCCCCGGGGCAGCACACCTAAACCTAACCCCAACCCTCTCCCGACCCCCACCTCGGACCAATGCTCCGTCGGATCATAGTATGCCTCCCAGCGCTGGTCCACTAGAGACCACCTCACCTGTCTGACCGGGATAAGTGTGCTAAATCAGCCCTATAGGCTCACTTATGAGACACTCCTTTTTGAGTAGGATGCTTGATGTTGACCTCACTTTGTTGTTCTCTATACCATCTGTACGGAAGAACTTTTCCTCAGCCTTGAGCCTAAAGTAAACTGCGTCACACAACATTTCATTTAAAAAAAAATGGGGAAAAAAAGAAAATCACATTCCTTTTTAGTGCTGCACAATTAATCGAAAAAAGATCGAGATCTAGATTCAGACACTCGGCATTCTCAATTTTTTTTTAATATAAATATTTTCATGGAAAAAAATGATGTGAAGATCGTGATCTCAGTTCACATTTGAGCACTAATTCCTTTATTTTATACATACACATCAATCTTATCGATCCATCTCTAAGCACCAGTGTTGCTTGCCAAAAAGCTAGAAGTTGGATATTTTCCCGCGAGCGACAATGTTGTGTGATGATTTAGGGTTTGGGTCTCAATCTCGAATGAGAACGGCTCAATGAATTGGAACATGGCAGCCACTAGAGATGGTGTTCTAGAGACTCACGTGGCCCTTAAATAGTTCAATCAAATTCTCAAAAACAATTAATTAGTTATGGAAAGATATATGTGGAAGATGGGATGAAATGCTGCAGGTGCAAAGGAGAGGAGATTAGAGTGTAATAAGAACCCTAAAAAAACAAATGTTTTTAGAGGAGCTGAGAGAAGTAGTTCAGATCTCCCCGAGCCCTTCCTGCCTGCTGCTGAAACCCTCCAGGTCTGTGTGTGTGGTACGTAGTTGTATCTACCCCCATAGACTTAGACTCTGGGTTATCCACGGAGTGTCTACAACTTTGTGTGTGTTCTGAATTAGATATTATCTCAAACAAGAGGGTGGAGATGTTAATAATTAATACATTCTCCTAATAACGATGTATTCTGTTGAAAATCTGGGGCATCATTTGTGAACGAGGTTAAGTTGATGTGCATACATTTAAGTTTTTGGTCTTCTCCTTCCTACATCTGCTCTGTTTGTGAGCAACTTTAGAGCAACTTTAGAGATTGTTTTGTGTTCATATTTAAATCTTAAATAACACTAAATGCTTCAATTCAATATTATGAATTGAATAAGTATTTGTCTGTTGTCTTTTGAATTGAAAATAGGTTTCCATAATTTATTCTGTGCCATTTATCGTGCCAATATGTGACGTATTGTAGAAAAGTGAGGCTATAAATCTACAATGACATACAGTACATGGTCCGCTAATATTAGATCAGATCGTATCGGGCTATAAACTGTAAAACTGCTTTCCTGAACCTTCTGTATGGTATGTAACCTTGGTGTGGCGTGTGGGTGCATGTGGTTATATGGAAAACCAGTTCTTTAGCAGCTAACTAGTGCCTACCAAAAACATTAATAATTCAGATTGATTATTATTATTAAGTTAGTGTTTAGTTAGTAACACTGAAAATATGTTGGCATGGATTGTCATACATGTCTCTAAAGCTGATAGAATAGTCCAAGGGGAATATTAGGAAATCTGAGGCAAGACATAAATTGTGTATTTAGTAGAGTGAGCTTAAGCCTTGGAGGGGTGGAAGATAGTATACATGGAGAGAAAGGGAAAGTCAAATAAAATCCAGAGGTGGATGGTTGGAAGCTGTTGGTGATGGCTCACGTACGAGATGTCGGAAAGAATACGCGATAGCGATCCTCCTTATCTGACATTGGGAGGATGACATGAACCATATGATTACAGGCTGCTCTTATTACTATTATACTGTAAGGCCTGTAACTGTAGCAAGCACTGGCAACACAATGTAAATACAGTACCACACACTGGCAGACGGCTTAGTGCTGTTCACTCACACAACACATGCATAGTTAGTATGTACACACACAGACACTCAAACAGCAGTTAGACAACAATACAAATCACCCACATGTTTGTATAGACACCATTTCACAAAACACGCATGGACACACACCCGCGCGTACGTGCATGCTCACGTGCACGCACACACAAGAGTAATTGGAGGGCTTTCTGGGGAGATGGGGAGATCAGAGAAGCAAAAGAGCCCGTTTCATTCTCCCATGTTTTGCCATCACCATATAATGACACGGAAATAAATATTAAAATGGTAAAGAGTTTAAATTAGAGGCCCCTGCCTGACTCCCTGTTTAGATTGCTCATCATTCTAGTTTTGACAGCTATAATTACAGTATGGAGAGAGCGGAGGAATGGCTCCTTTAGCTGCTCTCCTCTCTTCCCATTCCCTCTCTCTCTCTCCTCCTGCGCTATGCCCCCACCCCATCTCTGCAGTCCCTGTATCTGCGTGTTTCCTCCTCAAGTGAGTACGTAGTACTCCTTAATACCCTCCCCGGACCCTGAGTCCTCTTGTTTGACCTTTGCCCCCCCCAGAGGTTGAACTTTAGCCTTGCAGTAGGCCTTAAGGCCCATTAGGAGCCCGGCTCTGAATGACAGGGTGTGGTGAGGGTCAAAACCCAAAGGTCACCGGGGATCAGGGGGTGATCCGTTCTTACTCCCTCCCACTATCCCCTCCTCATCGATGGTTGTCTCTTTCGCCTTATCTTAACTACTATGCTTGTATCTTTATTGATGATAGTGCGTACATATGCCGATTGATTGAATTCTATTGAACTTTATTAACAGTTTGCAGAAAAAGCACAGGAAAGTACAGTTCAATACAGTCTGCTAAGAAGATTTAAACCCCAAGAAAGCACTATGGTTTGTTTCCATTGGGGTCGTTAATATTCAATTAATTGGAATATACCGTATTCATAGTACCATATATCCATGTATCTAGGGAAGGGCATTGAAATTTGGCTCCAAGTAGGAGTCAGAATTGACGAAATCCTAATCATTTAAGGGCCCAGTAGGGCCCAGTAGTTCCTAAAGCGTGCAACAAGCTTGTCCCTGCAAATTAGTTTACAGGGACAATTGTGTTTAGTTGATTATAAATGTATACATTTTGATTTAAACCTTTTTTCCACACCTCTTCAACATTATGGAACCAAAACCAGAATTGGAAGTCGATAAAAGTATTTCAGCCTTTACGTTTTTAATTGTTTATCCATTATAACTCAGACAGTCAGCCTTTACGTTTTTAATTGTTTATACATTATAACTCAGACAGTCAAAGCACGAGTGGTTTTCTAGGCTTTAAAGCGGTCGCAGCCTAATTTACGGTATACGAGACGTAATAAGGCGCAATTAGAAAGAATGTTCTCTAAATTAGAAATATGTTTCATTGGACTGAAACGAACACAGTTTTACAGTAATTATACACAATTATCCCTACATTATGTTTTACAATAACCATTCCACACAAATGTGTGTTTTGACAACTTCTCTAAACACTTTATTTGCGAGTGTCTACCTCTGACACTCGCACTAAAATGATGCACGCACCGGAAATGCTTGATGCTAGACGCTATGACATCTGAATTTACCCACAGGGTTCAGTAAAGATCTATCTACCCCCCCCCTCTCTCTCTCTCGTTCCTTATGCCGCCTGTTGCTCTCCTTCCTTTTCTGCTTTTGTCACTCTATATTTTTATCCATATTCTGGGTTGGTAACCTCATTGCTTCTCCCTCCCTCCCTTCAACCACCCCCAAACTCTATCCACCCCCTCCCTGACTCCCTCCTCCATTGTCCCTGCGATGCCCTGTAGTGACCTCTAAAACATGCCAACACTAAAGAGACTTTTCACATCTCTGCGCGTGCGTGCGTGCACATGCTATTTTATTTTTTTATCCCACGATTCTTTAACCCATTTTTTTAACTCTGTGCCATTTGCCAAAGCTGTAATCCTGGGCACTACTCTACTCTCCCTCTGCCACCCTGGGGAGAGCCCCGAACACGCTTCTTAAAATTCATGCACATGCAGGGGCGAATGGGCCCCAGTGCAAATATTGGGGCTGCGCGGGGGGGGGGGATGCGATGCGATGCGATGAGTCACGCTTCATTGTACCAAATATGTCTCTGAACTGTACCTAAGCGATCTGAATAAATATTCAATCAATTTGCATGTTTCATTTTCAATCAAAAAGTTTGACTGCAGGGCTGCAGCCTGCAGGCTATCAGAAATGACTTTGAACAGATGGGAAAAAAAACATTAGTTAAACTTGCAGAGTGACAGATTACTTTACCTGGGTTACATCTTCTGATAGTGCTGACATGACATAATAATCCCATCTATAGTGTCTCATTAGCGTGACAGAATAGTCTACAGCTGAGCTTGTTGGCATGAACACAGTAACACACGTTGAAACAAGGTGGTAAAGATACCAAGAAGGAGTGGACAGTTATGTCACCGCTATGCAACACAGAAGTAGTATAGCTGTTTATAAACCAGTCAGTCGGTGACATCACTGACGAATCCTTGGTGTTACTCTTCCTGCGACCGATAGCCCCTGAAACCAGGCTTAATTTCACCGTCGTCCTGACTCTTTCTTTTTCTCTTCTTCTTCCCCCTTCATGGGCCCTGATGCATTGTACCGGTTGCACTGTCAATATTTTCGCCACTGCGAGTGCAGGTTGCTTCTTATCACTTGACAGGGGGGGGAGTTTCCCCGGTAGGACATAGCGGGTGTAAAGAACACGTTATTCCAAGCATCCCAGTATAGAGACTAGCTAGAGATCGACCGATATGGGTTTTTCATGGCCGATAACGAACAGTTCCCCAAAGCCAATTCTTCTCTGTAAAAATTATAATGAAATGTAATAATCAAATCAAATTAATCAAGCTGGTCTCTTCAATTGAGGAACACCAGGTTGTAAAGCAGAAATTACCAACCCATGGCACCAATAACTTCCATTGCGTTTTGCATACAGACACATCGACCATCATGTTACTGTATGCAGGGCATCACAAAGCCCTTTTTCCAAAATATCGGTCAAAATCATTTTTTGCCCGATATCTGCGATATCCGTGATATCGGCGCCGATAATCTGTCTATCCCTAATAGAAACCAGGATTACTGCATGCTTTTTGTGAGGTTACTACCCTATGAGACACAGAGAGAGAACACGCAAACTCCACACAGAAAGGCCCTTTCGCCAAGCATGTACACGTCGCTCAGCTGTACAGTGTACATGCTTATACTGCATGCCTCTGTAAGTCTGTGTGGTGTTTATTTTTCTGTTAATTGTCATCAGACCCTTGTTAACTGTTGCATGTCTTTTCCCAGCATGCTCGTCTTGTGGGAGTGTTTCCTGCCCATCACAGATTGTGACTGACACACACGTGCAGAAGAAAAATCCCACTGTAGTTGCTGCCAGCTATCTGATTAATGAGAGTTGATCCATGAGATAAGATGTTGAGCCCCCTGGGTATTGAAGTATAAGAACTGCGTGTGTGCGTGTGTGTGTGTGTGTGTGTGTGTGTGTGTGTGTGTGTGTGTGTGTGTGTGTGTGTGTGTGTGTGTGTGCGCGTGTGTGCGTGTTCGTGTTATTACAATTTGTGTCCGTTTCATGCATGCTTGTGTATGCAATATTTCGGTGTGTGCACGGTGAATGCACATCTTTTCTTTTGTCTCGTTATTGCAAGTGTGTCTGTTTGTGTACTACCGTGTCTTCTATGAAGGACGGCTACCCAAGGACATATCTTTAAATATTTACTCGAGGATTGAACGAGATGTGGTTTTTGAATAGTGTAACATGAGAATGACGGGTGACAGGCTGCTTCCAGATACCCTTAGGCACAGATTAGTTATTGTAAGGATATTTAAAGCACCAATGTTTTGAGGCTACATTTTGAACAGCCTTAAGGCTCAGGCTAGATTTAGGATTGTGGTGTGACCCAGATTTAAAGATTTATTTTTTATTACATTTGTATCTAGTGGTGAAAAGAGAACACATGGCAGGCAGTGCCAGGCCCTGTTTTAGGTATTTGTTTTGAGTACTAAATGATGGATGTCTCTCATTCACCAAGTACTTATGTTATGGTTCTCTCATTAAGTTCTCAAGCTGGAATTAGTTGGCAAGTGCCAACGTTTTTGATTGCTTTAAAGAGTGTGTGTGCGTGCAATGCATGTGCGCAAGGCTTTCCCCAGCTGCAGTTCAGCTAAAGGCCAGGTCTACAATTACAGGTACAGTCATTTCTAATACCTGGGTGGAGATTGCAGTAGGATGGGGTAATTATTGATTGGAGTGTGAATTCAGATCTACACTTTAGTGTTCACACCTGTTGCATAGCCCACGGCACGGGCACACACACACGCACGCACGCACGCACGCACGCACGCACGCACGCACGCACGCACGCACACACACACACACACACACCCTATCATGCATTTATTCAAAGTTCTCAGTGTCTGACTCATGCAACCAAATTTGTTACCTCTTCAGAATGCCTGTGTGATCCCACCTAAAGGTGCAGTCAGACCAGAGCCAATCGCAATAATCACATTACTTTAAAGGACAACTTTAGTTTTTTTCAACCAAGGTTCATGTTTTAGGTTGTTATTAGAGAAACTAAAAGGTGAGTGTTAATTTTCTTTCATTTGCTGCTTTCTTTCGTTTTAGGGATTTTAGCAGTTTTTGACAGGGGGGCGGGGGCATTCGAGCATGGGGCTAAATATGTATTTTTAACACAATTTTATGGTGATTTATTTTTTTATGGTTTACTATAGTCCTAATAAACGCCAGGAAATTACATCTGGCCACAAAAGATCACAGGATCTATTGAATGTGACAAACTTACATATTGAGCCTATACACACAGTATAAGCCTTCCCCCAGTAGGCTACCTTCACATTCAGTAGATCCTGTGATCTTCTTTGGCCAGATGTAATTTCCTGACGTTTATTAGGACTATAGTAAACCATAAAAAAAGAAATCACAATAAAATTGTGTTAAAAAATACATATTTAGACCCATGCTCGAATGCCCCCGCCCCCCTGTCAAAAACAGCTATACCCTAAAACGAAAGAAAGCAGCAAATGAAAAAAGATTAACACTCATCTTTTACTTTATCTAATAACAAACTAAAACATGAACCTTGGTTGAAAAAAACTAAAGTTGTCCTTTAAGTACAGTAAGGGAACCGTGTCCATCTAACCTTATTTTGTGATTTATTGTTTGCACCAGCATTGCCAATATACTGTATGGTAATAACCATCATGCACATGTGCTTACTTACAAGAGACAAACTATTTCCTGTATCTCTAGTCCAGAACTGTGTTGTATAACTCAGGAAATGCACAATGAACCATGTGTCGCTTGGGGCATCTTCACATTAATGTAAAAAAATTGCTAGCTCGCGAGCAATTTTTCACCCTGCCTTTCATTTTTTTTCACCCTGCCTTGCATCTTTCCACCCTTGCATCTTTCTTTAGCACTTCCACCGTGTGGTTGTGGGATGCCCTTGTGATGGATGCCCGCGGTGGCTGGTCAGCCTCATTTTCCTGGCTGCCTCATCTTCTCCCTCGCCTCTGGTGCCCCCCCCCCCCCCATACAAAGGCTTGTTGGAAACCTGTTCATCCTGGTTGATGTACCCGTACTGCATGTAGTGTTCTGGTGTAGTACCACCCATCCAGGGACTACTGTTGGGCAGGCATCATAATTATAGGCAAACAGACACTGGTCGCAGAGAAGAAGCTGAGCTTTACATGTCTGGGTAGCTGGACGTACACACACCGGGTCAAACGGACAGACACACAAAGTAGATCTATATCAATGTATCTATAACTGCATGGGATATCTGTCTGTCTCTGGGTGTGCCTGTCTGTCTGTCTGTCCCCCACATATGTAACCGATCTACATCAAACTTGGCGTGTGTATTACAGAGGAGGGTGTGTTTTGTGCTGAGTTGGAACTGGAAGTCGATCAGATCTGCATGGATGCCAGGATGCCAGGCATCAATAATGACATCATAGCCTGGCATCCATTCTCTATGTTAATGGGTATTCTGACAAGGGGTGCAGTGGGTATTGCATAACCAGACTGATCAGGTTTGCTACATGAAGTCAGAGATCCACCTTGGCGCCCCGCCATACCCATGTGGATTAACCCATTCTGACCTGAGATCAGATTCATAGGTTTCCACTGGACACACACTGGTCTGATTAACCCATTCTGACCTGAGATCAGATTAAAAAAATGTCAAGTCGTTCTTCGATTTTTCTAAAATAGCAGACCTACAAGCTCGTAGCGCGCCACTCGGTGGCGCGCTATGAGCTTGTAGATCTGCTATTTTTAAATAGCTAAAGCATAACATGATGCTAACACCAAAACGGCTTCCCGTTCAGAATGGGTTAATTGATTGATTGAAAACTTTATTGAAAATGTATTCAAAAGGATACAGACACAAGAAAGCCGTTAGGCTTGTTTCCGTTGTGGTCCTTTTGGTGGAAAGGGGACATGGGAGGAGTAACAAAACAAAACAGACAAAAACAAAATGGACATTTGTATTTTGCCCTGACCCTGTTCCTTTTGGGGAAGGATACCAAGATGCACATGATTTGATCTTTATGCTCCATCAGCATTGTGTATTGATGGCCACACAAGAACAATCTTGCCATGGCATGTACAGTAAGCCACAGAAGTGCTTTTTCCAGAGTTGATGACTCTTTGTTAGCAGTGGGTTGAGAATTATCCCCAAAGACTGCTGGTAAACAGTGATACATGGATTTTGGACGGTTGACCTTGGAGTGCTTTGGATTCCCTATAATACCCTACTCTTAATCAGCCAGTGACTGGAGTTCACCAAGCTCAATGAGGCATTCCAACTTAAACAATAGTTACAATAGAGCAATGTTGTGGAAGATGATATTTGACAACTGTGATAAGTTCAACTGACAATTATAAGAAATTGAATAAAACTTTTAAGTTACGCCTACACAGGTGGGGTGTTCTACTTCGTTCACAACTTTGTTGCTGGGCACTTGTTTGTTGTACCAAATGAGTGCCCCAATTATTTATTTATTTTGGGACGGGGGGGGGGGTGCGTAACAGAAATACAGTTTCCTAACCGACATATTATGCACAATACCCATTCACAAAAAAACACTCCCATGTTCAGGGGATTGTTGGGGAATAGGAACGCTTGTTTTGCAGCGGTATTGTATTTATAAAATGTTTTCACCATACCGGAAAAAAATATGAACCTGTGTGGCTTCATAACAGAAATACGTAGTGAACCAAATGTCGTATGTAGGCTACTGTTGGCACCCCTGCATGGGACAGAATCTAAAGAAAACAAGTGTACTGCTGGGCAAGCAACAGTTGCCAGGTAACTGCTGAGCATTGTTCTCTCTCTATCTACAGTTGACCCAGCAGGTTCCTGTGTGTGTGTGTGTGTGTGTGTGTGTGTGTGTGTGCCACTGTGTGCGTGCGCGCGCTAACCTTTATCTGTTTTCCTCCCTCTGCTGACCTCTCACCCCTTTTTGAACACTAACCTTCGACTATTGAGTATACATGCACGTGCACACTGCACACACTCCTCTCTTAGTGAGCCACAGAGAATAAGAAATACAATTCTCACTGTCTGTCTTCTCGTGTCTCTCTCTCACACACACACACACACACACACACACACACACACACACAGTGTCACACACCACAAGGCTTTCCATTGTTGATTTAACATGAAGTACATCCTTCCCGTCTTTACAAGCGAGTTATTTCGGAATTACCTTAACGATGCCTGATCTCTACTCTACAGTTCCCATCCTTTTTTCGACAGAATTGCAACACTATCGCCTCTAATTTGTGGGAAGTAAACTATGTGTACTCGGCATTAACTACCCAGTACGGTATTTTATCTGACTTTCACGTAGACGTTAAAGGGGCATTCCACTCATTTTCAACATTTTACTATGTCCTTAATATACCTTAGAACACGTGTTTCACCATGTTAATGATTTTTTTTTCACAATTGAGTGGAATGCCCCTTTAATAATATCTATGAAATTGAGAAGTTTGAATAATGACAGACATATGAAAGATTTCACGTAAATTGCACGCTGCGTTCATGATTTGACGCTTTTTGTTCAAAAACGGGCCAATCCTGCCTACTTTGAAAGCCAACGTTGGCCAATTAGGATGGAATATGAAGTATGGGACAGATCCGTTTTGAACACATGACTATAGAGATAGACATAGTGCGCCGTGTTTCAATGTGAAAGTGAGAACGGAGATCAAAGGATGTATGTACCGTAACTCACGTTAGAATAGGCTATTAATGTTCCATTTCCAATCATTCTAATGGATTCCATACAGTGGTGGTGGTGACTGCAGCTCCCTCCCTTTAATTTCCTCTGAAGTGAAGTTGCTTTACGTGTAGTGTTTAAGTTATATCACCATGGATCGTTTGGTGACGTTGATTAATAATTAGGTTTCATTCATCGCAGCCAGCTGGGTTAACGAGACTCGGTGCAACATGACGAAACCCTGTCGCTTCGTTCAGCTTATATCGTTTGATAATCCAATTGATTTTATAAAACATTTGGCAACTTGGCAAGTTAACTGGTGGTTATAGTAGCTCTTTTGGTGTGCAAACCAGAGGGAATCCTGCGGTAGCAAGCAAGTCGGCCCGACTAATTAGCATAATTGTTGGGCCCGGCTCGGCCCGATAACGTCGGGTCGGTTTCGGTACCGACCGGGCCAGGTCGGGTACTTCGGGCAGAGTTTGAGAACTTTACTCTCAACCCCATCCTTCGGCCTGGTGGAGACAAAAAGCTGCTCTCTACTGCATGCAGGTTAATTCACTCACATGAACAATACCCCTTCATTAACTTGTCCTCTCTACGACACAGGAGGAATCAGAGGAGGGTTTCACCACGCTTTGAACTTAGAAGCATCTTTGATGTTGTGATGAGCTCAGCTGATAAGTCCACTGCATGTCCACATCCTGTGTGTATGTGTGTGTGTAAACTAAGACCCACTGACAAGGAACAAATACACAACGTTATCCTCTCTCCTTGTAATTGAAGTACAAGCTCACCCTAAAGACTCTCAGCTGTGTTTACGGTCCACCAGAACTTCTTGGACCACATGAATTTTCCATTCACGTGTGTGAATGTGTGATGCATCGAAAGTAAGGCTTTCAGAACGTTGTAGCTTGACATTACAACATCGCTAGTCTAACGACAGTCAATTTATTTTTGGGGACAAATTAGGTTAAGCTTAACGGTTTTATATCCTTCATTTACATTTTTACTATTTATTAATTTTGTCACTATTGATGGATGGTAGCTTTAATTAATTTGTGTTTATCTGTGTATACTCTATGTGTTTATCCTATATATATTTTTATCCCGGTCCCGCTAATCTTCTCTGTTCCTTTCTTTTTTTTGACAATCGCTGAAACACTGCACACACACTGCCTGATGTGCACACGTGCACGGACATGCACGGTGTACACCCACCACCACTGATCTCTCCCCCTCTCCCCTGTTTCTTCTCCCTCTCATTTCCTTTCCTTTCAGCGTTCTCCTGCCTTCCTACAGAAGCTCTCTCCTCTTCCTCCCCGAGCCCTTTGTGTGTCTGACCGCAGACGGCAGTGAAAGGCTTTGTTGTCTCATGGCTCGAGCCAATAAGGAGACAGAGGATAAGGCCTGAGGCTCAAGGGTCATCTGGTCCATGTCCAGCAGGCTAAAATAACAAGGACAAAACAACCAGGATCATGTCCAGTATAAGCTAGAATAACAAGAACAGAGCCGGCCTCTCACTGTCGGCCATTGTTCTGTGACGTGAATCGTCCAGGAGATTCGTATGTGTACGTGTTTCGATGCAAATGCGGAGAACGTTTCTCACAAAATTGCAGCAAAGCATACTTTGGTTATTTTGAATTATTAGTTATTGTGAATTTAGTTAACCCACCATGTGGTCCTCTAAAGGTGGTGACTGAGTGATGGTTCAGTTGAGCAACGAGAACAAGACACCAGTCGGTATCACACGAGTTCTAAAGTTTATTAAACTTTCCAGTCCAGTAGAGAATACATTCAGTAGAGAATTAATTCTCTACTGGACGCTGTGCTGTCCTGACCAGAAAATATGGAAAAGTACAGAATGGGTTTAGGAAAACAATAACATGTCGTATCATTGTGCATGGGACGTAGTTGATGGCCGCGGGTCGGGTGTGTCCAGCGTGTCAGTATGTGTGTACGCAGATAAGAGTTGTTGCCACGACGACGGATAACGGCGTGATGCCACGGCAGATAGAAATAGAGGGCTAGAATGGGTCCAAGGGCTGATCAGTTAAGAGTCAGTTATACAAACACCTGAGGAGATCTCGGATCCTGTGTTATGGATTGTATAGGCTTACATGCATCTCTGCTCTTTCTCTCTCTCTCTCTCTCTCTCTCTCTCACTGACTCTCTCCCTTTAACCCCCCCCCCCCCCCACACACACACACACACGCACCTACCCCCAATTCAATTTGTCCTTCAGTCAGCAATGCCGTCTGCATTTTCATCCCATTTCTCTCTTCTTTTTAAAAAAAACAATCGATCAGCGTTTAAAACATTGCCATTGGGTGGTGTCAGTGAGATCCCCGTGATGTGAGATGTGCTGAGTCCAGATGTCTCTAGAGCTTATTCGACACTGTCTGGGACTACAGGTGTTCTTCTGGCCCTGCCCGACCCCACAAAGGACGGGGGCAGGCGTTTCAGTCAGACGCACCCTCCAAAACACAACCTTCAAAAGTGTCTGTGTCATCAGGCCTAATTCCTGGACACTGAGGAATCAGCAGAGCACTGTCATCTGAGAGAGAGAGAAACTGTGTGCGTGCTCTCATCCTGGCAGTAAAACACACACGTTTGTCATTCAGAGTTCAGACCTTCTCATTATATCCCTTAGTCATAGAGAGAAGCCCCCGGAGCTGAGCTCACCGATAATGACACATCCAACAATTGTTTCTGTATAAGCGGTTCCTTTCTGTTTAATAATTTGACATTTACGGTGTGCGAGTGCTGTGTCATTGACTTTTGTGTCTACGCAATCCCTTATCGGTGCTGGAAAGAGTACTCAAAAATGTTTACTTAAGTAAAAGCATCAATACTGCAATGTAGAAATACTCTGTTACAAGTAAGAGTCTCGAATAGAAGTAGAAGTATCGGTATTAAAATGTAGTCGTAGAGAGAAGCCCCCGGAGCTGAGCTCACCGATAATGACACATCCAACAATTGTTTCTGTAAGCGGTTCCTTTCTGTTTAATAACATTTACAGTGTGAGTGCTGTCATTGACTTTTGCGTCTACGTAATGTGTGTGTGTGTGTGTGTGTGTGTGTGGAGCAGACGTAGGAGGGGGGGGGGGGGGGGGGGGGTGCAACAGGAGGTCTCCTCTCCCTATAATGACAGAGTGAAGATTAACTGTCTGACACCAACCAGACCCTCACACTGCACATCAATCAACCTTGCAGTGTGTGTGCAACTGTGCATGTTAATGAGTCTTTGTACACATGTGAGAATGACTACACAATTACACATGTAAGTACATGCGATTGTGGGTATGAAACTGTGCTGGTGATTGGATATTTATTTTGTGTGTGTGACGTGTGTCTGTGTGCGCGGCTGCGCGCACACACAAAAATGTGTGTGCCATCATAGCAGTAGGCTGAGCCCTCATACACACATACGGAACGCATGTTCTGTGTTCTCTCTGTGTTTGATTGCCACCTCAATGCTTTTCCAATGGGAGTTACACACCATTGGAAAACCATGAGGTTGCGTGCACGCATCCGCCTCGTTGACGGCAGACTGCTGGGTGAGCGCTGGTGCTTTGGCATGGGGGTCAGATCAACATGGAATGAATTCTCTATTGGCTATATAAGGAGCATGTATTGAGTGTACAGCCGGGTTTGATGAGGTCAGATCAACATATGGAATGTCAGAACAGGTCAGCTCCATACTCTATATGGAGATCTAAGGGTGGTAGGGGGACATTCTTTTGAATGTACAGGGTTTGATGAGGGCCCAGGTAGGGCCGGGCCTTAATTTTTGGGCCTGTTGAGAACTCTAGTTTTCGCCGGCTGCCGGGCGCGCCTGCACTAATGACTTTTGGGCAGGCCCGTCTAGATTTTGAATGGATAGGTATAAGTTGAAATGGAGACATCGAAGAGGAAGGATGGATGGTGGAAGGATCAACATATGGAATTGACCGGAGAGGTCTTTGTCAACCATGCAAACGGGCAGGCCGACATGACGCTGGAGGAGCTCCGCAACCTCCTATAGTCCAGTGACACGGCCACCTGTAAGCGGCTCCCAACTGCGCGGCACAGCCGCGTGGAAATGTGCACGACGCTCTGAGTTGCTGGACACGATGGACGCCAAGGGCCTCCCGCGTTTCTTTCTCACTTGGAGTTCAGCTGACGTGACGTGCAGTGGAACCTGCTCCAGCAGATGCTGCAGCAGGCAGAGAGGAACACGCCTGAGCACAACGTGAGAGAGAAATGCCCTTTGAACCACTACTGAACCACCACTGCTACCGTATCTTATTACGACAGCAGGTCACATTATGACATCAGGGATCTCCATCCCTGATGATGTCGCATGATGACCTGGGCAACATTATATGGGGGCTGTCCCATGTATGGGGATTTTGATTGACGGACAAAAAATCCCATGTATGGGGATTTTGTGTGACGGACAACATTTTTAGATTTCATAGTATACAGTATGTGACCTGCTGTTGCAATAACATTAAGTAATATCTTGACTCAGCATCCTGCTAACTTAACTAGCTGATCTGAGACAGCAACAGCGCTGTGTGCTTCTCACAGCTGTGCCCAACTTCAACCAGAAAATATGTTGCTTATTCTTCAATTACAATTTGAATTGGTTATCAATCTGTTGCACATTTAAATATAGTATTAGTAGCCTTAGCTGTCTTATGGTGGCTGGCTAAAAGGAATACAGTAAGCTTAGGAGGAAACTTTACATTTACATAATTGAAGGTTTAGGTTGAGCCTGATTGACAGCAGTTTTTTCAAAGGTTATTCAATTATAATTGTAATTATAGCTGTATACAGGGTATACTGTATACACATTAATGGTACTGTATGTATGCAAGATGGGATCAGCTGCTGAACGCACTACATTGCCTACAGTATTGTTATGTTGCATTGATCAGGTCCACTTGGACATCTTTAGTGTTTGCGGCCCACCCATCTCGCCACTTAACATTATTTAATATTATATTATCCTTAAAATCTTTGTTTTTGCAGTTATTTGAGGGCCAAGTTGCAATATCCTCACATCCCACCAGTGGGCTCCGGCCCACAGGTTGAGAATCTCTGCTCCAGGTGGAGTGGTCAGGCGTGCATTGTCCAGGTTAAGTGGGGTGGTCCGGTGGGTAAAGTGCTGATGCTGTGTGTGTGTACCAGCAATAAAACACACATGCTGTCATCCGGACCTACTCATTACAACCCTGAGTCACACAGAAACCCTGCAGTTGAGCTCACCAATTCTGACGTGTGTGTGTGTGTGTGTGTGTGTGTGTGTGTGTGTGTGTGAGAGACACATCTGTAAATTGCTACTTTCTATAGATTGTTGTTGCAAGAGTCTTTACATTGCAGCCATTGACCGCGTTTGATATCGAGGAGGGGGAAAAGTGTCACTGCGATGCTCCGTTCTTTAGATATTGGCAGTTGAATATAAATATATTATATATATAATATAAAAGATTTACCTCTGTTTGTTTGTTTTTAGCAAGAGAAAAATATCTATGATCCGTGTCTATGAAACTTATTCAGTCACAAAACCTGCCCAATTAGGAGGAACAGTGACTAAAGTGACTCTTTCAATCTACAGTACACGCATACATGCATAGGCTACTGTACACGGACAGGGGCCAAAGAATGGTCTTTGCGTCCCCGCCAAGACAATAGTGATCTAGAATCTGTGTTTAAACCCTACTGTCCCCCATAGCCCCCTCCATTTTCCCCCCTCTACACTAAATCTCTTCACCTCAGAATAGAATGTCATTAAGCTCAATGACTTTTGACCTGTACAAAGTAAACAAGGATTTGATTGCAGCACGGTATTATTAAAAAGTAAAAAGCTGACATGCTAATGGTAAGTTCTCATCCACTTTGGCTTGGGGTGGCTAACGGGAGGCATGCCGCTACACGCCGGTGTTTTCATGTTGGCTGTTGGTGGAGAACGGGAACCTCTCCAGTCCTAACCCATACAGTACGTCTGGCAGTGATTGAGATGGATGGTTGGGCAGGGAGAGGGAGAGCCATGGGCTATGGGAGGGGAAGAGGGTGTGTCTGGGAAATGGAGTTGTTCTGACTTCAAAGATAGCTGTACACTGCATGCTGCCAAGACCTCACATTAGTCCAGGGGACTACTGTACTATATCATCGTTTCTTCCTGTTTGGCAGAAGCCTTATCCTTGAAACTTGAGCTAAACCACTGATGCATCGATACAAATTAAAGACTCTATATCACACCTACTCTCTATACCACACACACACTATTCCAATCAAACCTGTATCTAATCAGTGTTACTATTGCTTGTATACTGTATATTTAAAAAATCACACCCGTGTGAAGTGAGGGGCGCTCTTAACATCGTACATCATCAATCATACATCTCATTCCGGCCAATCAGGATTTGCATCCTCACCTTCGTCTTCAATGTTTGTGTCATCTACTGTAAATGGTAGATGGATAGATAGATACTTTATTTGTCCTTTCGGATCTTGAGGCCCTAGCCTGCAGGGAAGGTACCATGTACCGTCGCCCTGATGGTAAAAGATGGTATTGGCTGTGTAACGGGTGTGTGTTGTCCCTAGTAATAGCTTTCCCCTTCCCGAGTACCCGGGGCCCCTACATTGAGGTCATACTCTCAAATCGTACCCCGGCTATTTTGCTGGACACGTTGTTCTTATTAACTTAATCTTATTAATAATGAGCCATACCATGAAACAAAACCAAATGTCAATGCACTCTCCACAAAGGATCGATGAAAAAGTGCCATAATATTTTTTTCCCACGTTATACTGTCTCAGTCTGCGCATAAAATGCAGCCTCTGCTGACCTTTCTTATAGATGGAATGAGTGTTGGAATTTTTATCCAAGGCGCTTTACAGAGATTGTGCATTACATTCACCCATTCACACACACATTCATACACCAATGGCGACAGAAACCATGCAAGGCAGTAGGCACCAGCCATCACATCATGAGCAATTAGGGGTTCAGTGTCTTGCTCAAGGACACTTCGACACCACCAACTCTGGGCTAGCCCGGGTTCGAGCTGGCGACCTTGCGGTTACCTTCCGGCCACTCTACCCCTGACCTGCCGGCTGCCGCTGCCGTTATGAAATCTTTGTGTTTACACAAACACTCAAAGATTTTCATTCATTGTCAATGGCATTTAATGTTTGTGTTAGGACAAAGTTTGTTTTTACACACGCACTAAAAACTGGACACCGACCCTCAAAAATACAATAATCTTGAAGCATCGTGGCAGAAAGCAGGTGAATAGATGTCTTTAACTTGCACATTGTTTTTTGCAGAGCAACTTGAAGGGCAGAAGGTTCTGCAGTCCAGCCAAGCCAGCGAGGAGAAGGACACAGAACGAGATGTTTCAACACCTTTGGAGGAGGACAATAAGCCTGAAAAGGGTGAGTGGATGTACATGTCCATTAGTACAGTAGGTATGCATTTGTTTCCATTTCTCATCCTTTCTCTTTTCACTCCCATTGCCCTTTGCAAATTAAAGGGGTCTGAAAACATAATGTTTTAGTAGTGTTTTTTTGTATTTGTATTTATGTTATTTAATATTCTAAATTTGTGTCCGATTTCTCACCAATCTCTTGGCTTTATGTGATATTAAAAAATTGCTAAAAGAGATGTTGATGATACAAAAGAGGGCACACAGCCAGGTTTACTGTCAATGCTGCGAACATGACAAACGCACTTGTAAAACCCCAACCACCCCACAGCAGGAGTGTATTGACAATGACTTATTTCAACAGCTCAAAGCGCTGTATTCCTTATAGCTTCAGTTGCCTTTTTGTGTGGAGCATAACACATTATTACATTAATTAATTTGTTTATTTGCCAATATGGTAGGTTTATGTCCTCTCGCGCAGAGGCGCAGAACTGTGCCATTGTCGGCTGCATAGTCTGTGCTGTGTGTTTTTGGAGCGACATTAAACCTGACGTCTCCCAATATGATCTACAGACATTGTCGGGCGATGTCAGCACAAGACAGGTCTGTGAGGGGCCTTTATAATGAACAGGTCTAGACATTCCTTCCTTCCATATATCTGAGCCGTCACAGAGTGACTGCTGAACTCTGCTATATGGAGAGAAGAGGAGGATGTCAATAGTACTAAATCACTCCTCAATTCAAAAGGACAGAGTGGAACACTGGAGCAGGCTGTTATTAATGTATGCTGAAGGCTGACTCTGTGACAAGACAAAGCCTGCCTAATAGTGTTATTAAATCGCAACTAAATTATGTCTGAGACAAGTGGAATACAGTGTAGTTGAATGCATACTGTGCTTGTCACTGCTGACCTTGAAGATGCATAGGAAATCCTTTGGCAGTATGGTAATAGTAAAAGGCCCACCGGGTTACAACTGCCACTTGCTGCTATCCACCCCCAGTAGACCTGTACCTTCAACAATATCCACCCCCAGTAGACCTGTACCTTCAACAATATCCACCCCCAGTAGACCTGTACCTTCAACAATATCCACCCCCAGTAGACCTGTACCTTCAACAATATCCACCCCCAGTAAACCTGTACCTTCAACAATATCCACCCCCAGTAGACCTGTACCTTCAACAATATCCACCCCCAGTAGACCTGTACCTTCAACAATATCCACCCCCAGTAGACCTGTACCTTCAACAATATTGCAGCTAATTCAAAACCAAGGCACTTTTTGCCAGAATAAAATAATGTCTAGTTGTTATTTGTTCATTATTTATCTATTTATTTTGCCATCAAATCGAAATTAAATGGCAAATATAGGTTAGTCTTTTCCAAGCTACTTGGAGCATAACATATGGTTTATTCATGAACAAATTTTGCAATGAATATCGATCGGTGTGCTTGTGTAGAAATGTCCCATCAGACTAAAACAAGGAGAAGTATCTGAACCAGTGGTTCCCAAACCTTTTCATGTCAAGGACACCCAAATTGACACTAATTTGCCTGTGGACCCCCATTTTAAAATATGCCAATTTCAAGGACCCCCAGTTTGACATGCGTTAGTCTACGGACCCCCATTTAATGGCATTTCTATCTCTGGGACCCCAATGTATATTGTAAAATCAAAGTCTCTGAGAGAGTACAAAATGCCATTAGGTTCCATTTGTACACTCTGAGTTACAGACCCATAAGGGTCTATTTGGTTCCAATCCAAACTATCATTTAGCTCGTGACCCCTGGAATTCCCTCAAGGGCCCCTAGGGGTCCCCGGACCCCACATTGGGAACCACTGATCTGAACATCACACCTTTGGCTTTGCTGTCTATAATGTATGTACTGTATGTTTTATGAGCAACCATTTGCTGGCATATAACCTGTTGCATGTTCTATGGTATCAATCATATTTTACAGTTTTATTCATGAAAGTAAACGTGCCAAATAAGCAACTGTATTAATAAATACAATTATGGAACTGAAATTAAGGAACTGAGTTTTAGATTTCTAAATGTAAATCACAATCCAGTTATCTCTAGAAAAGAAATGCGTTATAAACATCAGGTGATACGTACCAGCTAACATTTCTTTGATAAATGAGATGTGAGATAATCGCTGTATCTCTCTCTCGATACACATCACGACACGAGTAAAATACACTTGCTGTCTATCTTTGTGCTCGGGCGTACATGTTTGTGCACGTGTGTGTGTGTGTGTGTGTGTGTGTGTGTGTGTGTGTGTGTGTGTGTGTGTGTGTGTGTGTGTGTGTGTGTCTCTCTCTATGCATGTGTATGCTTGCTACTCAAACATGTGGACAGTGCAGTGCATTAGCGGTTCTTTGTGTTCTCAGCCTGCCTAAGCAGGCCGATTTTGGCCCCCTGAGTAAATATGGCGAGCTACTGATAACATTCACATGTGTGGGACAAGGACACACACTCTCCCTCTCTCTCTCTCTCTCTAACTCTCTCCCACATAGAGGCACACAATTCACTAGGGATAGTGGAATGACTGCTTATTGTTGTTACACTAACGCACCGTCATCATGATATGATAAACGGACCAGGCTGGGGCATGCAGTATACCTGTATGGTGGCGTTAGATGTGAGCCTTTAGTTCAAGGTCCTCCATTTATAGTATGATGATATGATTATAGTATGATGATATTAAGACATGTTGAAAAAGTGGTCCTTAATAACGGATATTTCATACAATTTGAGATTGAGCACAGTGTTTCTTTCCTCTTCAGATACGGGTGCTAAAACAAGTGTGCTGGTCCGTGTGTTTAACTTGGTACAACAATATCTGTTGAACCCAATGGTTCAGAGAGGGGACGAGAAGGGTTCGCGGACACAGGCCAGTCCCAGACCGAACAGCTCTGCACCCGGAAGATTCTCTAAGAGCCATGCCAATGCTTCACTCAGCCAAGCTCAGGTACTGTTGTACTGCGTTGTTCTAGTGATAACGATGTATGATCCCACACTGTTCATCTGTACTACAGCCTACCATCTTTAGCAAGACGCATACATGAATTGTTAACACACAGCTCAATAATCTAGATTTCACAACTACAAGAATGGGAATGACAGAAATCCCATCTGGTCCGCCGACTATGATTACACTGCTGTGGTGGTGTTTCCGAGGGTTGTCCAGCTTTGAGGGTTTGTGTAAACACAAACATTGAATGCCATTGACAATGAATGGCCAGTTTTGAGTGTATGTCCTAACACAAACATTGAATGCCATTGACAATGAATGGCCAGTTTTGAGTTTGTCCTAACACAAACATTGAATGCCATTGACAATGAATGGCCAGTTTTGAGTGTTTGTGTAAACACAAACAGCCGAGGACGCAAATTCTCATTGGCCAGAATGAGATGATGATGATGCATGTTAAGAGTGTGCCCCTCACTTCACATAGGTGTGATTTGTTTTTGTAAGATACATTTGCAGTAAGATGAAAGCTACAACAGTGGGGTCATGGCTCAGGTAAACAAGTGAACGGGTAAAAAAGGATTTGATGCTAGTCTCAGTTGTCTGTAACAGAAACATGCTTATATATTCTTGTTACTGTCCATGGGAGCCCAACAGAGCGAGCCCCACAATAAATTGTGCGTCCCCGGCTGACTCACACTCAGTAAAGTGATTTGTCAATCTGATACTCCCATCTGGCAACTCTCTCTCTATCTCTGTCTTTAACAATGCAGGGATTTCTTTAGCAATTAGAGTACCGTAAGTAGATTTCACAGATAGCCAAGGGTTTGAAAGCCCCTAACAAAGGGTCAAGTGTCCAACAAGCCAAGTATCAACAGCCTCAGTCTTGACAACGTTTAGATTTCCAATTCCTTCTTGTTAGCCACCAACGTGGCTAACAAGACTGGCATCTGATGTTGACGTAAAGCACATTTGTAGTTTGTCACAAGGTTTATTTAATTTGTTGACGGGAAGTACATTGTAATGTTAATCCAGTTCTATTTGTTTTCCATTTCATTGCATACCTAGAGGCCTTAAGCATAATGTGGGTCCAAACTGTCACATGCAGTAGAATACTCGCTAAATAATAATTCACTGCTAATGGCAGTAACGGCCTCCTTTTAAGAGTAGATCTATCTGTAGCGTCTGTACCTGCTCATGCAGTCCAGTTCTGCAGTGTCCTGTTTATTTAAGTTGGCTGCAGCATTATGAATCCTTCCATTCGTGCAGAGCAGCAGTAGTAATTTCTTTATCTCACCACCATGATTTGATTTGATTAATTTAGCACAGTATAAAAACAATGGGCAAGAAGCCAAAAGGGCTTATACGAGGCCTAAACCTGTGTACAAGAACCAAACATTTAATAACATAATTTGAATGCAATATACAATTATTAACAGATAACATGATTGCATAGTATACAGAAGTATAGTCTAGAACAAAACACGAGACTTGATTATCTGCAACATGAATATTGAAAATAGATGCAACATGCTTCTATATTATTATGTAATAATTATAATAAATTCAAGTATTTGTCGTATAGTGTAGTACATCTGTATTTGATGGGAAACTGACTATGACTGGTACGATAAAGAGGAGGATGGAGGTGAGTAACCTGTCTAGTGTCGTGTTTGTGAATTTGAGAATTTGTTTGAAAGAAATTGTTAAAAGGTTTGGGAATAGAGTCGGGAGTGTGTTTGAGTTTATAAATAAAGATGCATATTTTATCACTGTTGATCTGGAAGACAGTAAGTCAATTTAGCTTTTTTTGAAGAGTGGAGCGTTTGGAAAGGTAACAGTTCTAACAAATCTCTTCTGTAGCAGATATATACTGTGGAGGTATGAAACGTGTATACTGGCCCAGACAATATTGCAGTATGTTGGATGTGGATGAATCAAGCTATAGTATAATGTAAGCAGACATTTCTGGTTTACCAGACTACACATTTTCCTGACGACACCGAGTGACCTAGAAACCTTGTTGGAAATTAGATTGATGTGTTTTTTTTCCAGCAAAGTTTCTCATCTAATAAAACGAATTATAATTTGGCAAAGATATATGGAAAAGATCATCTACAGTATGTTGATGTATCCATTGGCGCTGCACATGTACATGTATTTACAGTACAGTTGGACTGTTTAATGTAAATTAGTTGATGTTAATTCTAATTATGTGTGGATGAGCTGGGTTTTTGTTTTTGCTGTAAAAGCACCTTGTGAGACAATAACCCTGTACACGGAGGCACTATAATATTAATTGTTACAGCTCTAATGTGACCTTTGTTTTTCTCACGGGCATGACCGTTTTCCCACATGGACCAACACGGGAACATATTACAGCTAGTATAGTAAGTGTAGAGCAGAAAGACAGACTGTAGCCTATTATTAGACTCGGAAGTATTAAATTAAGAGTTTCCCTTTCTTTCCCAAGAGTTCATTTGGAGAATGCTGCAGAACTCTATATCTATATAACTCATCGTGTCGACAAAACAGGAAAGGGCGCACACCAGTGTTGGTGAGGTGCTGGCCTAAGGCTAAGAATGTCGCCTAGAATTCTAAAGGTTGTATTGGAAAACAGTCGGAAATCCTTAATTATCTCATCTTTTTAATTTGTTTTATTTTAATGTACAGCTCCCAGAGGTATCAATTAGAAACTGCTTGACTGAGTGTATATCTTCCTCTTGGGTAAGAGTGGCATAGCTTTCGGTCTTATCTGGAAGACTTAAAATATTCAATATTTGATAGCCCTCAATGATTGGTTCTCGTGTAAATAATAAATTGTGCACTTAACTCCTCTGCCCTTTTCACCTCTATATGTCCATTCATTTTTGCTGGATATCTTGAATCTCAACAAACCTACATTAGGTTTAGATTATGTGAAGCTCTAACTCCTTTTCATCCGTTTGTCCCAGTTTACCATGGTTATCTTCAATTCTCTTTATTATTAATCCTCTTAACCTCCAGCTACTCATTGTTCATCTACGTATGAGAGGGTACAAAATACAGTTTGGACAAAATTGAATATCACAATGTTTTTGGCCAAATACCTCAATATTGAAATTGAGACAATAATATATCATAGTGACAATATCATATTTTAAATATACTTTTGAAGTTTTGAAAGATTAAGAAATAATTGCTATTTTTGAAGAACAAAAAATTATTTAAACAAGGAAAAGACAACACAATAACACGATATCGATATAATATCCATAATATTACCCAGCCCTAGTTGAATTAACACTGATTTCACTATGCAATTCTCTTCTTTAGACCTGTGTACATGGTGACTTTCCTCCCCATCTCACCCAACATTCTAACCCAGGGGTGTCCAAAGATCACAAAGACCACATCACATTCCCCTAAAATATGTTTCAAATATGCCACTTGAAAGGACCTGTCGGCTCAAACCCACAATGCAATACTTTGTTTTCAAGAGTGCTCACAACCAGTAGCATTACAAAGTTGTATATTAAAACCATACCAATTCCAATTCCACACCTCCCATTCCAAGAGGGTGTCTTATATGTAACGCCAGCATTACATAAACCCAAAGCTGCCTCAGGTAAAAGTTTAACCATTGCCAGCATTGGTATAATATCTTGTTGAGCTGGTCATTTTGAAAGTAGCACTCAAGTCAAAAGAGTGTGGGCACCCCTGCCTGTTCTAACTTCTAACCCATTCCAACACCCTGCTGTCACTCAACCCTGCTCTGTCCTCCTCCATCCATCCATCAACCCAACCGTTCCTCCTCCAGATCAGATCCAGGAAGCGGAGCCAGCAGAGAGGCCTTCCCTGCCAACCCGCTGTGGGAGGAGGAGCCAGCGGGGATGTCTGTGCCGTGGCGGACACATCCGGCGGCGGAGGCGGCAAGGATGACGAGAGGTGAGGTCGAAGGTTAAACACGGCATCACCTGACTAACTAAAATACTGGATGGGATCTGGGGGACCGCGGGTCCTTGTGGGGGTTCCAGGGACTCCCCAGCTAAATGATGGATAGGAACCAAATGGACCCTGAAAGGTCTGTAACTCGCAAGAGTTTACAAACGGAATGAAATGGGCCCATAATGGTTTAAATGTATACTTTGTAGAAAGAAACATATACTATATACAGTATATTTTGGCTGTCCTTCGGACCAAGGATGAAAAGGTAGCAACAAAGTGCCTACTGATAAAACGCTTTTCACCATTCTTTGTAGACTCTCTGGCCGTGCCAGGGAGAGATTTAATGGTTACTCACTCAACTAAAACATCCCTACTCACCCACACACGTATTCTTGATGGAGCCTAGAGAGGGGATTTTGTCTTTCTTTTCTTTATTTTAAGATTCTTTGGGGGCTTTTTTATTTTATTTATTTTTGTCTTTCTGCCCATGAAGCTGAAGTATGGTATCCAGTGTGTCTGTGGGTTGGGTGTGTGCTTGTGGTTTAACCCCCCCTAGCTGTTGCCCTCCCTTCTCTCCATATCGTCCACATCTCACGTCTGTACTGGCTTAAAAAGCACTCAATTCTTTTATGAGACTCTGATTCCCAGAGTCATCCGATTCCTCAACATTCGCCCCCAAAGCGACTCGGGAGAGTCAGTTACTGTTATTTGATAACAAATTGCAAGCTGAGGTTATTGTTGTGTCCTTGGGCCTTTCGTCACTTAACACTCCAGAGGACGCCAGAGGATTTTCTGGTTGGATCCACTCACGTGCCAATGCGATCATAAACACAGTTTTTAGTGTTCTTCTTTTCGTTCTTTTGGCAACTGCAGGATTTTCCCATACCTGTAGACTAGAGTATCTGGGTTTGCACTCGCATACTCAAATACACACAAATTCACACGTGTGCACACGTGTTTTTGAAGAGATACTTCTGGAAAGACCAGGTCATAAAAACCTGCCCTTTAACACATATAACTTTTGTTGTTGTATAATCTATAATATAACTTAATATGTTACAGTGTGCCTCGTCAACAGCCCGGACACATGCTCAAATCTGCGTTGTTTGGCAGCAGTTTCTATTGTCTCACAGCAGCGCATGTTACGTTTGTGACGTCCACCATCGATGTGGACTGTTGTTGCGACTGTAGGTCGCATTTACTATGAAAACCGGCCTCTTCCGTCCTTCATCATCCTATGCCTCGATATATCATGTCATGTCTCCATATATGGTCACGCCTCGTGGCATTACGTGACATCATGAAGGCTTAGATCTCCATATATGGTGCCTCGTAACACGTCACGCCACCGTATGGTCATCTCCATATATGAAGATCACGACACTGACCTCATCTAACCCTGGATAACCATACATGGAGAAGACTGGATCATCACCTAGATCTGCATATGTATATGGAGCCAGCCAGCAACTCTACATCTGACCTCAAACCCTTAGATCTCCATATATGGAGCTGACCTGTTCTGACATTCCATATGTTGATCTGACCATACATCAAACCCTGACCCCCCCCCCCCCCCCATGCCAAAGCGCCAGTGCTCGCCCAGCAGTCTGCCGTCACCCAGGTGGATGCGTGCTTGCGACCTCGCCCTTTAGTGTGTGTGTGTGTGTGCGTGCACTATGAATACATACTTAATTACTATGTGTTATATAGTGCCAAAGTTTGTAGTCATAAAACCTAGGAACAAGTTTTACATTTATGGTATCCTCATCTCGACGTCTGGAACAAGTACAAGAACAAGAACTTCATGTTTTATTCTATCATAATGATCACATTCACCAGCAATTACTGTACATTTTTAAGCTTTTATGTGTCTAACAACATAAATGTCTCAATGAGACTACAGAGGTTTTTGGGGACAATACACATCAAGCCCAAAGCTTTCGTGGCGGTGATGTTGAGGTCATCCACCTTTTTAAAGCTTTTTACTTTGGGCGATTGCATTTACACTCCATAAATTATGAAAGTGGCGTTTATTTGTAAAGATTTTATATTGCTAAATAAAACATGTAACTATCTTGAACCTAATTTACCACAGAGCTAGTTTTGATCAATGATCTAAATCCTATTTCCAAAATCTCATAGGCCACAAGAAAGGTGCTAATTTACTCTTTCCACCAACAAAAAACGCGTAATCCCTGGACCGCTTTATTTTTACCGTGCTTTATACATTAGTAGTTTTGTATTTGAATAATGTTATAGCCTTAAGATATACCATACCCTTATGCCCTCAGGTACCATTTCCCTTCAATATGTTTCAATGCATCCCTTTCTAAACAAGTTGGTCTCTTACTTCCAGGGGCATTTCAAACTACACAATAGTGTTCTAATCCTCATGTTGTTTGTTCTACAGACCATCACCATGCTGATAACAAAGGGCTGTCACACTTGTGTTATATGCTTGTGTGTGAACGTGCGTGCGCATGCATGCACATATAATTCAAGCATACTTGTCATTCCGCGCGGCTCTTGTCTTTGTGTCAAGTGGCTGAAGTTGCACGGGTAGAGGTGCAGGTCGCTAGGTGTCGTCCAGGGTCAATGAAAGGATTATTGTAATTGGACGGCAGATTAGCAGTAAAGGAGTGAGGATTGGCCCGATGCTCTCTGCTAGGTGTTGAAAACTCACGTCTGGCTGACATGACTAAAACACGGCAGGCGTACATGTCATCACCTTTTTTCGTCTATTATTTAGCTGCCTTTCGCAGTTTGGCTCAGCACCAAAGTTATAGAAGATGTCTGTTTCTCTGTTATCTTTGTCTTTGAAGGGTGTTATCGAAACACTGAGAAACAGAAGTAGCGATGATCTAGAATTAGAGAGAGAGATGAGAGAAAGAATCCTCAATGAAAGAAGTAATCTTTCTTCAACCTTAACCACGTAAACCCTAGTATAGACTTGTTGACCAGGGTCTTCCAAGGACCCTGGTCAATATAGCCAATCTACAAGCTCACAACACATCATTGTGAGCTTGTAGATTGGCTATGTTTGTCAGAGGTTCTCACCATAATAGGGATAGACTTCACGTGGTTAACGAAAACTACAGTTAGGTTTGTCTGCAAGCTTTTCTCATCCAAGAGGATTTGAACAAGCTGAAATGCCACTGTAATAATTCTTCTGGCATAAGAAGATGACGCTTGGCAGACGAGACAAATTATTTAGTCAGCTGTTGAATGAGGCTTTGTGTAATTACAAATGTCATGTATTTTAGTCACGTCACATTTGTGGCTGCCACTGGAAACTGTGCCGGCCACCGACTGTCAATCTAACGTACTGTTGTGGTCAGGACTGCTTGTCCAAAGGTCAGAAGTCCTGACTTGTATTGTAGAGGGGTCAAAGTTCAGAGTTGGGTGCCATTCTGAAGCCCCAAAGGGGTCATCCCATTAGAATGCCACAAACGCTTCACATTATGCCATGACCGTGTGACATGTCGGTTACTGTACATGGCCCATGTTTATCTCTTCCTCCAGGGAATCCTCACAGGAATATTGAATTTGGGAGGATTCCAGGAGTTAGAGAACTGAGGAAGCGGTACCGGCGCGGAGCACTCAGACAATAGCAGGAATGCTCTGTTGAGTCGTGGCATTTGTCTCTCAGGGCTCCCCCTCCTTGAACACATACGCAGCCTCATGTGAAGGTATGTCCTGCTGCAATGCAACGCCCGCCCCAGCAGGTTTTGTCAACACCGTTTAGACTCGAGTTGATACATTCAATCTGTATTCGTTGAACTGTGGGGGTCAGGGATCATATAAGGAGTGTTCGTGTACCTCAGGCTCATCTCCTTTTCGGTCCAAGGAACTAAATTACTTTCTCAACTGATTGCTGCCATTTATACCTGAATATTTACCCTCTCGGTATTCCTATTCTCGGGGGAACATTTTCTGAAAATATCCGATCCCTCAAACTGCTTCCTCAAACTGCTCCCTGACGACCTTACAGGCGTATGCAAAGGCATATGTAACTTAGATAGCATTTTATGTAGACTTGGTTCTACATATGTAGATATAGCACTATAAAGTATATATTTCAATATAGATATTCCACTGTTACGTTCTTACCTTACGTATGATTCATGATAACTACTTTTTTATGTATATGATGTATTGCCATGTTTTTTGTTCTTGCTTATTGTAAATCGCTCTGGATTAAGAGCGTCTGCTAAATGCCTAAATCTTATTTGGTATAGAGGGGGGGAAAAAGAGGGGACCAAGTACAGAGCCGTCAATCAACTACTCTAAGCATCAGACCGTCGACCGTGGATTTATATATATATTAATAGTAGCAAAAGAGAAATCTGAAAAGTGAAAGAAAGGAAAAAGAAGACTGAAATATAATTCCAAGCTTCCTCATTTTGACTTCTACTGGCCTACTAATTTGTAGTGCTTATACAGTTAGCTCTCTAATTAAAGGATTCCTCTCGGTTTGCTGTGTTTGTAAACGGATCCTGCGCGCTCCTTCCTGCGTTTTTTTAATTTGCGATGGTTTTATTACCATTTGGCAGCTAATACAGTATTGCAACAACAACAACGTTGTGACTCATTTAACTCTAAAGCGCTTTTGGTTTTGAAGTTGAGCTCTGGGTAATGAGTAGCGTGTCAGCATTGCACGTGTTGGAGCTGCATGTGTTCATGGGTGTGTTAATGACTATGAGACGGTGTGTGGTGTAGTGCTGGACGTGTGCCATCCCCTGAGGCGGTATGGTGTGGTGTAGTGCTCGGTAAACAGACTGGTACACAAAAGAAAATAGATCGTCCCGTATTTCCTGCCGCAAAACCTCCCAACATGCCACTACGCCTCACCCCCGGCTTCATCCCTCCCCTCAGCTCACAACGCAGGTGTTTCCTGTGTGGACGGATTGATAGGCCTCCATCTGTGGAGGAAAATACAGTGGCAATGGAGTTGTTATCACAGCTGAAAGAGAGCGAAGAGGACGAGAAGAAAGACTAGAAGAGAACCTATGTGTTATATTTTGTTTGTTTGCTTTCGTGGGAAACAGAGCGAGGAGATTGTGGCTTGGAGCAGACATGCACTGACCAAACTGTCCTCTTCATAACCTTTCACTGAGGTGACGTCATGGTGACTATTGACATCTTGACCTCTGCGTTACAATGATGCAATATGTCATGTTAGGACCACAGTGGAAACAAGCCCCGGTGTTATTGTTTGAGCCTAAATGTCTGACTGTACCTTGTGCTGTTTTACATTTCTGACTAATGAAGTATTCAATCTATCAAAACAATGTTCTGCACCCTTAATTTGCTTATTACAGGCAAAGATGTATTTTAAAGTACTTTACTGTCATTATACCACAAATGTTGTTTTTTTGTTAACCACTTCATCCCTATTTTATACTTTACACAAACTCCCAATGTGACACAGATTGTAGCTATTTCACCACGTTTCAAAAACCTTCAGCTATAACATTCATCAGGATAGCTGTTATATCCGTTGCCATGGCTATGACATGACAACGGATATAACGGTTATTGCATACTAGGATGGGTACTATGTAGTCCCTATTTTCATTGTTTCCAACATTCATCGTTCCCAACCAAGTAGGCCGGTGCCCGACGGGCATGGGTGAGATCTATTATACTTTTTAGTTTTTGTTTTACATGATTCAATCGTTGTCTTCCCAGACCGCCACATCCAGCCTTCAGGAGGAAAGGCACAGGGCCTCTTGGCAAGGCGGCCCGCCGTCGTAGCAACACCAGCCAGTTCCAGCCGCTCGGTGTCAAGTCCCTTCGCCTGCTGTGGAAAAGCAGGAAGCCATCATCCCAGGAAGCCCAGAGTTCCCAGTCCACTTCACCCATCCTCCTCCCCTCATCCCTAATTCCTCCCTCCTCCTCTGCCCGTGATTCCTCCACGCTGCCACCGTCCCAGGACTGTGGATCCTCTGCTGCCCCCAGCGTGGCCCAGCCGTCCCAGGACTGTGAGTCCTCTGCCGCCCCCAGCGTGGCCCAGCCGAAGCAGCAGCAGGAGGACCCCTGCTGCGTGGCCCCAGCCTGCAGGGCAGCTCTCATCAAGTACGTAAGCCCATAAAAGCACTCGCTGCATTTTTTTAAACTACTTATTATTACCAAACACTTCGCCGTGCACTGAGGTCACGTTGCGGATTAAGTGATCTCTAAGTGGTGTTGCTTCTGGCCCATTGTGGTGAGATGTCACTAATGCAGAGCAAACTACTGTCCTGGGATATAACTGTACAGTAGGATTAACATATTTTGAAACGGAATCTAATCTGTTTGTTTTTTTTTGTTTTTTTTGTCTCCAATGAATGGGATTTATGTGACACTGGCAAATGTTTGAAGTTGCATGTCAAGTACATTTACTAAGTACTGTACTTAAGTACAATTTTAAGGTACTTTTACTTTACTGGAGTATTTGCGTCTGCCCTATTTACATTTCGGCCATTTGAATATAGCCGATCTACAAGCTCACAATGCGTCATGATGTGATGCATTGTGAGCTTGTAGATCTGCTATTTTCAAAGTATTTTTATTTTTATACATTTGAAAACTTGAAACGGGACATTCGGCATAATGAGTACTTTTACTTTTGTGCTTTTACTCAAGTACATCTTGAATTCTGGACTTTCACTTGTAACAGAGTATTTCTACATTGCAGTATTGATACTTTTACTTAACATTTGACTATACTAGTGCACAAATAATAGTTCCTCTGCTGCTTTCTGAGTCTGAGAAAAGTCTGGCGCGCGTTCACGCCTCGCCTGACGCTCCGATACGCCGCTGTTCTATTTTCCAGGCGTTGCCGTGCGGCCTCCATCCGGGAATCCGTGGGTAGTGCGCTAGCGCGCCGCGTCCTGTGGGTGTTGCCGTGACGCGCGGCAATACTGTGTCGCGTCGCTGCATAGTGCGTACACCCGCTTCACAGACGGCGTGTGTTGGGCTTAAATCTCTGCTCAGACCAGGTGGACTTCCTTCCTAGACCCGTGTACTGTATGTCGTTGTGGGTTCCAGCTGTCGGGACTCGTGGAATCCACGGTGGGGGGGGGAATGACGTACAGTACAGTGGAACGTTTTAGCATTTCTGACGGCACTTATCAGCTGAAGTGAACGTGTTTTTTTTTGGGGTGCACTGACTCTATAGAGGCCTGGATTGAATGTGAATGCAGTTTGTGCTCATGATCTATGGATCTATGATCTATGGCATTTATTGTAAGAAACAGGCAGCGGTTCAGGTCAGGAGTCCAGAGTTGGTGTTGCCTATAGACCGATTCACAGAGGGTTTCCTGGGTGCGGCCATTACTGAGGTGTACCATTAAGCGCAACAGCACTGATTAGCTACACCTGGCCTACGGAGCACCTGCTCCATGGATTACACCTCAGTAATGGCCGCGCCCAGGGCACCCCTCTGTGAATCGGTCTATAGTCTGCACTCTCGCATCGCAGGCCCCTCACACATTTTGGAACCCCTTTACAGCCAATCGGTAAAATAAAAAGAAAATACGTTTTGTGGCACCCCCTATATGGGTCTACGTCAAATTGCGTGTTGGCTCTGCATTGTATTTAAAGGACCCTCAATATCTGATTTCAAATGTGGGGTCGATCATCATGATTATTGCCATTTAATTATGTAATTGAAGCCCCTCCCACAAACTTTTAAATCCAGTTATCGTCGCTGTGGAATATCACATCTCAGCGAGATACACGTTCATCACATGTCCGCAGAAATATATCATGTAGCAATTTGTGAAGCAAAGCTCAGGGTGGAATATTATACAGAACGGTGAGACCACATCAAACATTACATTTTGTATCACACCTCGTATGCCGGTGTCTGTAATCCGACCCCGTGTGTGTTTGTCTTGGCGGCTGTTTTGGCTTGTCTGTTGCTGGCTGCAGTTTTATAGCGTGTTTAGTAACATGACAACATGATAATTATTATATCGTCGTCTGGAATGAACAGACCGATGATTGACGCGTGATTCATATTGCGGGGAAGTTTCGACAACTAAGAGTTCAGTTCAGTTCAATTTTTATTAAGTACTGTAAACCAGTGGATGCTGGAGGAAAACCATATCTCCAAATGATACATTTTTGAAACCCTATTCTACTTAGTGCTATATCTTTTTTATTTTTTTTCACTTAATTTTTATTGAAGGAAGAACAGACACAAACAAAAACTCAACTAACAAGACAATACGGGAAAGAAAAAGGACAAAAAGTAAAAGAAAAAAGGCTGCATTTTTCATATTACAATAAACATTCAATGAAATCCTATTGCAATATCGCTAGGCTGAGAGAAGAGATTCCACTTTTCCCATTTTTTATAGAATTGATCCTCTTGTAGTCTCAGTATGAATGTTAGTTTTTCCATAGAATACAGTTCCTCAATAATGTCCATCCATTGATCTTTCGTTGGTGGGTCCTGTTGGTACCAGCGTCGTGTGATTGCTTTTTTACTTGATGCTAAGGGGACCTTTAGATCGGCTATTTGAAAACTTTAAATCAGACATTAAATGTTGAATTATTTTGAGACCTTTTTTTCTCTATATTGCAGTATTGATACTATTTCCACCACTGTGTGGCTCACACGGTATGAATTGGGCTTAATTGTGCCCAAACTGCTTAAAATGCAGGAAGCCATCTTTCATCAGAGGTTGACATGAAATAATGGGACAAGACAATGTCTATCAGTTTTATCATCCTGTAATAATCCTACCAGATTTATGCTGACAGTAATATGTCACCCTTGTCCCGTTGGAAGCACTGACTGTACTATATTCTTGTACCCGTGTCTTGCCTTCTCCCTGTGCAGTAAAATCCTCTGTATTAATGTATTTGGAACTATGATAATGAGTGAATGAATGCCTTTATTGCAGACTCTGGGTCCATAGAGAAACATACAAAACACAAAATACAATATACATCCAATAAAATAAAATAAAACAGTCCAAATGTACATTTGGCATCTGTGAGAGTTTAACGTTCCACTTCTAAACTCTAATAGTTAAAGGGACACTTCACCCTTTTTGCAAAAAAATATATGTTGATGACGTTTAGGAGCTTTAGAACACTTTCCTGGGGGTCTTTATGTGTGTAATATGTGGTTTTAGATATTTTAGATTGTAGCCTGTTGTCTCTGATGTCATGGACACTGGGCTCACTTCCTTCCTGGACTACATGTTGTCTCAGTAAGACAGCTCTCCCCCCTATCCACAAGGAGGAGCAGTGCACCAAAGAATTATGGGAATTGTAGTCCAGGAAGGTAGTGAGACCAGTGTCCATGACATCAGAGACAACAGGCTCACTGCTACAATCTAAAATATCTAAAACCACATATTACACACATAAATACCCCCAGGAAAGTGATCTAAAGCTTCTAAACGTTATTAACATATATTTTTTTGCAAAAAGGGTGAAGTGTCCCTTTAAATGTTAAATGTGCTGCTCCAGCTGGGAGTTAGTGTGTAAGTTAAACGTGATGCTCCATCTGGGGGTTAGTGTGTAAGTTAAACGTGCTGCTCCAGCTGGGGGTTAGTGTGTAAGTTAAATGTGCTGCTCCAGCTGGGGGTTAGTGTGTAAGTTAAACGTGCTCTCCATCTGGGGGTTAGTGTGTAGTTGTTGGTGTGTAAGCCAGTGCATGCTCTGCCCTTCCCACAGCATGGATCCTTTAGAGCGACATGATTACTGTCCTATGTTGCGTGATTGATGCTCGGGTGTGTAAACATCTGTGTGTATGAATGGGTGGTGAATATCACACTGACGTGTTTATGGTCCAACTAATGGGTTTACTGTGTGTGTGTGTGTGTGTGTGTGTGTGTGTGTGTGTGTGTGTGTGTGTGTGTGTGTGTGTGTGTGTGTGTGTGTGTGTGTGTGTGTGTGTGTGTGTGTGTGTGTGTGTGTGTGTGTGTGTGTGTGTGTGTGTGTGTGTGAGACTGTGTGTGTGTGTGTGTGTGTGTGTGTGAGCTCCTCCTCTTTGTTTCCATGCCATTGTGCAGCAGGGCTGGGTGGGGACCCTCATTAGACCTAAAATAGAGCCGTATGCTTCCTGTTCTGCATGTTGTGCACCTTCTCTGTCCTTCCCCTGAATCCGCAGGAGGCGGGACACCTCACCTAGAGAGAATCCTTTCCTTTTACGTACTCGTGTGTGTGTGTGTGTGTGTGTGTGTGTGTGTGAGAACTGCGTTGGAAAGGAAGTGCAGTTGACGTGTACAGGAAGATGAGCTAAGCTCTGCTGCCCTCCTGACTGTCTTTCAGGACCCTTTTCCACCAAAAGAACTTTGGTTCTAGAATTGCTTCCGTTCTAGATTTTCGCAACCTTGGTGTTTTCACGCAACCGGTGGCCTTTTTTTTTTTTTTTTTGTTCCAGTTCCGAACCAACTTTTAGGGTTCTGAACCAATCAATTTACAGTGGAAACACTCTGAACTCATGGTTCAATGTTAGGCGGTGGAAAAGAGGTCCCTGTCTTGTCCCTGTCTGAACAAAGGGGGCAGTCAGACAGATATTTTGTGAAGCCACTAAGGAAATGAAAGTTCATATAATGGCCTGTTGTGGCGCTGTCATTGGACCCAGAAAAACCCATAGCCCCATAGAAGTCCATGTATTTGGGCCCAACTTCACCTAGACTGTATTACCTTAATAAACATGGTCATGAATACTTTCTTCTTCCAGTCACTAGTTTAAAGTCTCATTTCTAATGTCATAATATTCTTTTTGGAAAATTATGGTCCCATTAATTAAGAAAATGACCATAAAGTCGCGTATGTTCTGAGGGGCGTGGCTACCGTTACAGTCTATGATAGGGATTCCCCTCCAACTCGAGTCAAAATAAAAACCAACGGGGAAGAAGGGGGGAAGTCCCGCCTCGAATTGTCTGGCCCAGCCAATGGCCAGCTGGGCCAAAACGGATATAGAAAGATGGCAACTTCCATTGCAAGGACTGACAGGCTTCATTTTACGTTCATGTTAGACCCGGGGAACGCTTTGTCCATATTTTTTACAGTCTATGGTCTGAACACTAAGCCCTGCCAACCCTGCAGCTTTCCTCCTATGTGACCTCCATCTATGAGGGGAAGGAAACCTCTTTCAGTCAGAGACTAACAGACTCTATATACTGTATTGTAGATGGATTTATGACAGCGGGTGCCTGGCTGTGCTTTTCCCACAACCTTTCCTTTTGACACTCATTCAAAAGATTCGACACAGTAAAATCCTCGGCTCGCCTTTTGGCTTTAATCCAGTGGGTTTTCGACCTGTTTCATGTCGAAGTCCCTTAGTTATTTTTTGGCATTTCAGCGTTTTTGATGAGATTTAGCTTCTCAGACCCCTAACTTAGAAAGCGATGCAGGTGTTTAACAATAGTTTAACTCTTGAGGACGTACAATGAGGGTCCATTTGGTTTAATGTTACGCTTTCAAGAGTCAGTAACATTGGTTGACAAAAGAATACCCGAAAACCTTCTGTGTTTCTCTCCACAAAACCTTGACGTTGTGAGACGTGACGTCACGGGTGTCATCTCCACAACATCAGGTCTACGTGGTTTTGTTTTGCCACACTATTTGTTTGATCTCCTCACATCAGAGCACGTAGCTCTATTATGACATGCATTGCAGCAATGTTGTTTCTGCCATATCTCCGTGAAGAGCTTTTAATGGCCTGCCATCGCCATCGCATGCGTAACCCGCCGTCTGTTTCTGATAGACTCGGGTAAACATGTTTACCATATGATGACGATGGCAGTAATAATTACACTTCACAAGGTGCCAGGGACACGCTGTCTACATGGAAGAGTTGCGTGCTGCTAACCAGCTCAACCTGTCTTCACGTAGACACACCATGTACTTCATCTTGTACTTGTAAAAAAACACTTCCACTTAAATACACCTGAGTTGCTCCGTCTTACATAATAACACTTGCCCAATGCACACACACACACGCACAACACTGGGTCAGTCTGTCACTGATAACTGTAACGTTCAGGTCACAATGGGGTGCAGGTGTTTCCTTGATTTAAACCTAGTGTGAACTCAGTTAACTCTGAAAGTGCAAGAAAATGACCCATAAGGGCTTTTGCTGGGTACTGCAAGGTGTTGTTATTCTAAGCCTTTGTGTTGCACAATGACACGGCAGGGATACCCGAGAGACTTCATAGTTTGACTTGTTGGCTTTGATAATTCTGTGTGCTGAAAAGCACCTGGCGAAAGAATCGTTGGACAGGTTTCAATAGCGCTTCAAAGAACGTTTGGCATTGGTTCCAAAACCACCTTCTTTTTGGCCTGTTTTACATGGCAGAAGAGGTTGTTTAGTTTTTCACTGAGACTACGTCAGTTATTTATATAGATGTTTTGCCTTTTGTCTTTGGTGTGCGGGTGTGTGTGTGTGCGTGCATTCCAGTGTCTGTGACTGTGTGCACCTCTGCCAGCGGTGTATTGTTTGTAGTGTGTTTGTGGTTATGCATGACAAGCTCAAAACCTCTTGGCTTTTTACAATACAAAGTTGTTGTAGGATGATTTGACATGTAGTTCTTCCTGTTAGCTACAGGGACTGGTGACATACTGATCGCGTGCGTGCTCGCGTGCGTGTGTGTGTGTGTGTGTGTGTGTGTGTGTGTGTGTGTGTGTGTGCGCGAGTGTGTGTGTGCGCTCGCGCAGTGTGCGTGTAAGGAAGATCTGACTTGGCTACAAGGACATCCCAACTCCAAAGATGAGATCATGATGTCATTTTTAGGCATAAGAGAACACTGTTGTATGAAACGAAGAGGACAGTTCTTTCAGTCTGTGCTCTGCTCTGTGTGTGTGTGTGTGTGTGTGTGTGTGTGTGTGTGTGTGTGTGCGTGTGCGCGCCCATGTTTGATAATTGTAATGGGTTGGGGGACAGGGCTGAAGCGTGTCACCTGATACTCTAGTGTTGTATGCTGTATGTTCAGTGGTGTGGGAGCCACTCTCCTGTCTTGTACTCACCTATCATCTCGTGGGGGTGTGTGTGTGTGTGTGTGTGTGTGTGTGTGTGTGTGTGTGTGTGTGCGCGCACGTCGCACATGCGTGCACATCCATCCACTGGGACCAGATTAGGTTTAGCAACAGTAGGTATGTGATGACATTTTGAGCGTGGTGTAACCTGATTGTGTGTGTGCGCGACGCGCGTGTGTGTTGCGTGTTTGAGTTGTGCGTGCCAGGTGTAATAGAACATAAAAGGCAAAAGAAATTATAAATCCATATGCACATTTACGTAGGAAAATTGTGGGGTCAATCACACACATGCACGCACACAAGCACATAATGATGTTTAGTTGTTGAAGGAATGAAGATGCAGGTGTAGTGAGGTTGTGTAACAGGGTCCCGGTTGTAAGGACACAGGTCAGTGATCAGAGCTGTAGCTCAGTCTATTTAGAGCAACAGAGGAACAGTCTCTCTCTACGTCGTCCTCAGACCAGCCCTCCATCGGCGTCTCCAGTCATCTCGGTTCTCCATACATCTGGCCAGCTCATTTGTGCTTTCTGCACCAGCATCTTTCTTTGGTACGTCCACGTAGGTACTGTAGGTGTGGGACGTCCTCTCGATCGATGCCTGTGTGTTGGTTCCCAACAGTGATGCTCTGTTTGAATTGGTGTTTGTTGAAACTTAACAAGAGGAAAATGGCATCCAAAGCAGTGAATGTAGCAACTTCCTTATCAGTTGCTCCCTTTTGTTATCAAAGGAATTTTAGACATGGTTTAACATGACACCATTAATCACAAAGTAAATCTCGTCACTCAATGTGGCATTTGTTGTTTCACTTGATGTGCAGCAATATTGTCAAAAATGGGAAATTAATTGATTTAAATATTAACAGTTTGTAGAGTAAGCACAGGTCAATACAAGGTGTCCGCTAAGAGGATTGAAATACCCAGAAATTAAGCACAATGGCTAGTTTATATTGGGGTTCTCCATTTTCAATTCGGAACAACATTCATCAAAAAATATTCATCTACAAGCTCACATGTTTCTGCAAAGAGATGTGGTGGAGGGAGGGAGGTCAAATATAGGGGTGGGCGATATGGAAAAATTTAATATCACAGCAGTATCACGATACATGATAATATCATGATAGTTTTTCATGCGGCTTTTAGCGTTGTTCAAGTTACTTAACAGTACAACCACCTAACGACTAAAAGAAAAAGGATTAACGGAACATTTAAGACCAAAATACTTTTTTAATCAATTCTTCATTCATAATTAATTAACGAAACCGTCATTCTACGATAGCATAAATGAAGGTATAGTACTGCAAATATAGAATGCTGATTTACTGTATCACGATACGATATCTCTGACAAGGCATACGGTGGAGACGTTTTATCACGGTACAATATTTATCACCATATCTTCCACCCCTAGTCAAATATAGACCAAAAATATTAACAATAGACATTACATGCAATAAACGACACTGTCACACAGACGACCCACACTCAAACCATCACACTGGCCCAACGGGCCACAGAACTCATCAGGAGACTAAATATCAAAGGGGGGAGAAGTTAGAACATCATACCTTACCCAAGGGTTCAGGACGGATTCCAAGGATCAAAAAGCTTTGAACTATTTTTTCAGAGTTCACTGGCAGTGACAGCCCGAGGGCATGAGCACTAGAGCAGAAGAATTTTGGCCACACTTCTATTGTGTGTGTGTGTGTGTGTGTGTGTGTGTGTGTGTGTGTGTGTGTGTGTGTGCTCGCCAAGTATGCTTTTGCGAGCTATTGATGTAGCGTTGTTCCCCTGATATAATACGCTAACCTCAATCATTAATGACAACACAGCAAAGTTCCCAACAATGTCCGGCTGTTGGGGTGTGCGTGCGTGTGTGCGTGTGTGAGAAAGTAAATGGCAATAGTAGCACACTCTGCCCATGTGAAGAACAGCATTGTTCAGGTCACACGTGAGTGGAGAAAACAAGCCATGCGCGGACGACTGATACAGATATCCCACACCCTGGTGCTCTGCTGATCAAAGGCCTCTCAGCCTCAGGCCTCTCTCAGCAAAGGCGAACTGGCGAAAGTGAAGGGTTTCTGAGGCGCGTACTACTACGCATACGGTACATGCACACACCTCGCCGTCTCTGGAGGGAAGTCTCACCCTGATGCCACCACGAGATGTGAGAGCGAAATAGTAGCTGCGCATTAACCCATTCGTACTCTGACTGAACTTAATTCACCCTCTACGCTTCGCCTCATGCAGCCGCACATGTGTCTTAAAAACTTGTATTTGTTTGAGCTGTAGCACGTCTATATTTTATGACGAATTCAAAAACTAAGACTACTGTAAACCAGCAGTCCTGTAAGAGCACAATGCCACCACGTCCGTCATTTAAAAATGTCTTGTGGCTCTTAAGCCTCCTGATGCCATGTTGACTTAGAACCTCTTGTCATTCACAGTTTACTTGTTGTGTGAACAACGCCTGGCCATACATCATACCTACAGTACAGTACACACAGTGGTGGAAAAAGTACTCTCATGTTTTACTTAAGTAAAAGTATCAATAGTGCAATATAGAAATACTCTGTTACAAGTAAAAGTCTGGAATTAAACATTTACTTGAGTAAAAGTAAAAAAAGTATTGGTATCAAAAAATACTTGAAGTGCCAAAAGTAGAAGTACTCATTGTGCAGAATGTCCCGTTTCACAAGTTCAAAATGTATAAAGAACCTTTTGAATACAGCCGATCTAAATGTATAGGGCTGAAGTGGTTAATGTATGTTTTGTAATAATAATCAAAATCTACAAAGTAACTAAAGTTAGTTGTACAAAGTACAAATTCCTCAAAATTGTACTTGAGTAAATGTACTTCCCCCCCCCCCCCCCCCCCCCCTGCATGTGACGAGGGACAGCCTCAAGCCTCTTGACTGCATAGTAATATTAGTAGCGTTAATTTAATTCAGTGTATTGGTGTAAAAATGTACCCATTTTGTTATGTAAGTTCGATTGGAGGCTCAGGTCCACACCTTACTGTTTATGCAAGAAGGTGAACGAGGGGTTACACATTTAAAAGTGGTGAACCATGAATGGACCACACCTCGTTGTTTTCCCAAGGACCAAACGGAGTGGGAATCACCCACGCTGGAGAGGAAACTATAAATACAAAACGACCGTAACAGTTCCATGACACTCTTTGTTTTTCTAAGAAGCTGGCCCCAGAGATTAGCTATGACTGATTGGAAAATGTACAGTATGTGAATGGCTCTTTTTAGGTGAATTATTCTCAAGAGGGAGGCCCATCATAACTTGTGTCATTAAATGGTTCTGATTCAAAGATAAACATGGTGAGAGTTTGAATAGGAAATGGCCTAAGTACAGTAAGTGTTGTTTGTCTAAGAACGTGATCAAAGTATTTGATGCCTTGACTGTTTGCATCATGGTGAGGTCAAAGTTAATATCTGTCAGGCTTTGCAAAGCTTTCAAGGTTAACTATGTATTCTACCTCAGGTCAAAAGTACAACTGGAACTCAGACTGAGTAGCAAAATAAATAATGGTCATGGTAAGCTGTCAAAAAGAAATGCTGCAAGTTGCAGTAAATTATTAGTCTTGTGAGCTAGCATACCGTAGCTACTAGCCCACAAAATGTAGTGGAGCACTGCATGGAGCTAATTGGGTCGGAAGTGGATGGAGAGGCTGTCTTGTAATCAGAGCACCGAAGTCCTGACGTAACTCGCTCATCCCTTCGATTCCCCTGGTTCGTGGAAGTAATTTCTCTATGGAAAATAACATGGGGTGATCTTAATATCGTCTACTAGAAGTGTTGTGGTCCAAAAATAAACAAGCTGTCTCGGCGTTATTGTCAGGGAGGTGTGTCTGTATCGTTTGCGACAGTCAGTCACTCATATATGATACAGTCTGCTTCTAGCAAAAATGTAACTAATTCAGTAGCAGTAACATTAGCGTTTTCTCTCAGTCAGTTGATTCTTCATATCCATATGAGTGAAGCGGCCGGGATGACCTGTTTATTTTTCAAACACAATTCTTATATGAGGCGATCTAAAATCCCCCTATGGGGATTATAATGCAAATAAAAAGTACATGAACCTGTGCATTTGCGCCCTCTACCGATATTGACGTCAGACTTCGGTGCTCTATATGAGTCGGAAGTGTTACCCCACGAGTGTCTCTGAGCAGCCATAGGCTGGGTGAAACTGAAACCCAATTATAGCTTCTTCTTTTAGCCCTGCCAAGTGCTTGACACTGATGGAATTGCACATTTAACAGTTGATGTGCTACTATGAGAGAGTTGATTACAGCGTTAAAATACTAAATCTATACCATAAATGTAGACATTGTTTGTGAAACTTAATGCATTCCCCTCACAAACGACATACAATTTACAATTTACAATTTAGGCATTTAGCAGACGCTCCTAATCCAGAGCGACTTACATTAAGCAAGAACAAAAAAGCATGGGTATACATCACATAAAAACATTTATCATGAAACATGCGTAAGCTAAGAAAGTAACAGTGGAATATCTATAATGAAACTATACATATAAGCTATACATCTATACTACTATGCTATACATATGTACTATGACGTGCTATGACAATAGCACATACAATGCACTTATGCTGTCTACATAACATGCTATAAGTCTGTATCAAATTCTATCTAAGTCTACAGAATTGCTATCTAAGGGGGTGGGGTAAGTGCTATGGGCCATGATGGAGTCTGAAAAGGTGGGTTTTCAGACTACGGCGGAAGATTGGGAGTGATGCTGCAGTTCTGACTGCAATGGGAAGTGCATTCCACAGTTTTGGAGCCAGAAGGGAGAAGAGTTTGGGACATACAATTGTCATATGACCACAACTTTAATTTGGAACGAGACAGTTGTTTATGCGCTCAAATTCTGATTGAACATAAAAAGGGACTCTCACCAGTACAGTCAGAGTAAGTGGCATGAAGCCTAGTCGACCAACAACAGGGTGGTTGAATTCTCCCCATTGATTATCCAGGAACAAAATCACAGGTCTCTCTCCTATGACTCCTATGTTAGTACGTACGGTATGAATGCAAATATGATACCCATGTGACGTCACCTTATTTATTTTCATTTTCTTTCTTAGACTTTGATGAAAGGCTTTTTTTTCCCTATGGTTGTCAGATGTAACGGCGGTAAAGGATAACTTACATTGACTTCTGATGTCCACACCTTGCAATTAACCCATTCTGAACGGGAAGCCATTTTGGTGTTAGCATCATGTTATGCTTTAGCTATTGAAAAATAGCAGATCTACAAGCTCATAGCGCGCCACCGAGTGGCGCGCTATGAGCTTGTAGATCTGCTATTTTTGAAAAATTCGAAGAACGACTGACATTTTTAGAATCTGATCTCAGGCCAGAATGGGTTAATCAAACCAGTTTGTGTCCCGTGGAAACCTCGTATGAATCTGATCTCAGGTCAGAATGGGTTAACGACATGATAAAAGGGCTTTTGTGTCCTGAGAGCATTGTAGAAGTAAACAGTCTTTGCAGTGGAATAGGGGGAAAAAGGCATGCAAAGGTTTTGGAGCACATGGTTGAAAAGGGGATTTTTATACTGGTTTACCTTTGTAGCAAGTGAAGCGTATACTGTACGGGGCTAACTAACTTCCCAGCACTCGACAAAGATCTTATCTTAAGATCCTGTCTAATATCGCTGTTCTGGCTTCAGTGCAGAACACCTGGCCCCTCACCTGCTCTGCTGAGGGTTGATGAGGGAGGACGGCTGTTCAAGCCAGTAAATCACACGTCCACCTGTAGACTGATGTTGTAAAAAGGCTGAATCTGTCACTCTATCGTCATGTGAATAAGATAATAATGACGGGAAAGCTTTTGTAACAAAGCAGTTTCTGGTTTAGTTCAAATACGGTAAACTGGAAAATGTTCTTTTTGCAAATCTTAACCCGCTTTAAAATTCTTGCTTAGCTGCCAAACACTGTATACCATTTCCATTAAAGCATTTACTTTTGAACAAATTGAGCAATTGAACAGTTAATGCATTTCATATTAAACTGAGAGAATTTGAAAAGTGTGCTCCTCAGAGCACAGATCTCCACCAGGCAGGGTTGCCTTGCCAGGGCAAAAACTTTGGTCATGCGTACATAGCCACTTGGAATGCGATCTGAAAAATCGAACTATACATCTTAATCGTTTTGGACAAAATATGCAGACATGCAAAAGTGTAGCTTTTCGGCGAAAATCGCCGTTTTTATCCCAAATATAGGACCTGTGTGATTCATGCAAATCCGTTAAAAAAATGTTTGGGGGGGGTGAGGGGGTCTGTGGAGCCCGAGCTCGCTGCCCGGAGAATTATCTGACAGACTACTCTCGTGAGTCACTAATGATTCTGAGCGATATTTCTGCTTGCATCTGGGCGGCATGATGTGCGCAGCCGCTGGTCGCTCCGCGGAAAAAAAACCTGTTTGTGTGGACTCGGCATGAATTTTGACACACTGTCTGTGACTCGCCAGTCGATCCATTAGTTTAGCTGCTACAGTTAGCATTAGCAACGTTAGCACTTTGCGTTATACTGTCTGTGGTGTGGACGCGCCGGCGTCAGTTTCTCTCGCTGTGTGTGTGTGTGTGTGTGTCTGTCTGTGTGCTCGTGTGTGTGCATGCATGCGTATGAGTAAATAAATAAAGCACGCGTGTGTGTGTGTGTGTGTGTGTGTGTGTGTGCGTGCGTGCGTGCGTGCCAGCCAGGGCTTATACTAAATGGATATATTAAAAACGAAAACATGCAGCTCAACTGTTGAATAAGGAGAGGATGTTACTCTACATGTCTTAAATTGACTAAGGCTAAAATAATGAAGTAAACTGACCCTGTTGACTAAACCATCCCAAAACATTTTATTTGTATTATAATTCATTATTTTGCCAGTGAATATAATTTTCTATTTTACATGATGTGAAGAGTGTAACTGTAAGGGATTTTGAGATGGGAGTGTGAGTGCTGGACCAGTTTCTTTCTTTAAATCACACCTGTGTGAAGTGACCCTTATCATCATACATCATCCATTCATTGTCATTTTTGTGACAATGAATGTGTAGGATTGTGTAGGACAAAAATAGCCGATATATGACAATTCATTCATTGTCAATGGCATTTAGGACACAAATCTACTGAATATAGGAGGGGCTAGTGCTCCTCGAGGGGCTAGTGCTCCTGTTGGAGTAAATTAATTGTTCTATGACTATCAGGACATGAATGTTAACATCTTGCTCAATACTGACTAGATTTGTACTGATTTAGTAAATAATCATCTGTCATTTTTGAGTGGTGCAGCCACTCAACCACACTATAGACAGCTACAGTATGTGTCCCTGTGTCTGTCCCTGGCTGGGTCCCTGTGTCCCTGGCGGTGTCCCTGTGTCCCTGTGTCACTGGGTCTGTTCCTGGCTGTGTGCCTGTGTCACTAGGTCTGTCCCTGGCTGTCCCTGTGTCACTAGGTCTGTCCCTGGCTGTCCCTGTGTCACTGGGTCTGTCCCTGGCTGTCCCTGGCTGTGTCCCTGGCTGTGTCCCTGTGTCACTGGGTCTGTCCCTGGCTGTGTCCCTGGCTGTGTCCCTGGCTGTCCCTGTGTCACTGGGTCTGTCCCTCGCTGTCCCTGTGTCACTGGGTCTGTCCCTGGCTGTGTCCCTGTGTCACTGGGTCTGTCCCTGGCTGTCCCTGGCTGTGTCCCTGGCTGTGTCCCTGTGTCACTGGGTCTGTCCCTGGCTGTCCCTGTGTCACTGGGTCTGTCCCTGGCTGTGTCCCTGTGTCACTGGGTCTGTCCCTGGCTGTCCCTGGCTGTGTCCCTGGCTGTGTCCCTGTGTCACTGGGTCTGTCCCTGGCTGTCCCTGTGTCACTGGGTCTGTCCCTGGCTGTCCCTGTGTCACTGGGTCTGTCCCTGGATGTGTCCCTGGCTGTGTCACTGGGTCTGTCCCTGGCTGTCCCTGTGTCACTGGGTCTGTCCCTGGCTGTCCCTGTGTCACTGGGTCTGTCCCTGGATGTGTCCCTGGCTGTGTCCCTGTGTCACTGGGTCTGTCCCTGGCTGTCCCTGTGTCACTGGGTCTGTCCCTGGCTGCCCCTGTGTCACTGGGTCTGTCCCTGGCTGTGTCCCTGGGTCCCTGGCTGTGTCCGAGCACGAAACATAGCGTTATAGCATTTGTTCACCACCAAGTGTCACTGTTGCACAGCCTAACACACAGACACACAGGCCGGGAGGAGGGCTAGTACAGTACAGTGTAGTATATACTGTCCCCCATGACACCCCCCCCCCCCCCCCCCAAAGTGGGTTTAGTACCGATAAACGCTTAAAAGATTTGCGCCGCGGTTTTGCCCGCGGCACAGCGTTGGCCCCGCACACTGTCACCTTTTTCACCTTGGGCCTGTTTGCATGCCTGAATATGTAGAAGTAGTTGCAAAGAAGTGATTGATCCAAGGAATCACAGAGGTGAAAAGATGTTTATTGGTGAAGTGTTATAGGTGAAAGCGTGAAGTTGGTTGTTGTAGCGCCACCATGTGGAGATTTAAAAAAATGTGGAATGGAGGTTCTTCCTCGGCTTAGTGGGAATGTGCGTGCAAAGTTTCACAGCAATTAGGCGCTGTATTCATGTGTGGCATTTTGTGCAAAGTGGCCATCCCCACAAACTTTTGAAGGCAGGCGTAGTCAATCAGAATTACTGTATGATCTAACACTGTGTTCATGATACACACAGACGGACATACAGGGGTGAAAACATGCTCTCAGACAGCCACGCCTTCGGCCTGGCAGAGACTAAAATGGCAGTGTAAACTATCTCTATAAATAAAGCACTTACATACTGTATATGTATTGTGTCTATACTCCTAGCTGTGTCAATTGGCCTGAGACAGATCGTTACAGATTTCTGTAAACATCTTAGCACTATGATCTGCGTTAATGGAGTAATTTATCTGCATCTTGGCTTTCAATATGGTTCTTAATTTTAATATGGTTCTTGGAAATTGAATCCAGTTTGTGGGACAGTTTGAGGACATGGTTTTACTGGTGTCGTCCACCCCCGGCTGCTCTTCTCAACTCGTCTCTCTCTCTCCAGTTTCATCCTTGTCCTTACTGTGTGTGTAATTGAATTTAAATTATGCATGCTATGTGTCTGCTGAGGCAGAGAGGTAATAATCTCTCCTTTTGTCCAGCGGTGTGTTGTTGTGTGTGGGTTTAGCGTGCATTGTGCAAATTTGAGCTTGGTTGTGCTTGTGTACATTCTTTGTAGCCTTGTGTGTGTGTATGCGTGGGTCGGTGGGTGGGTGTTGGTTCTCACATAGCCTTGGGAAACAGTAGCAACCTGAGATCAGCTCACCTGACTGATGTTACCTGGCCAGCAAATGTGTCGCTGTTGGGCAGAAACCTTGTACCTCTCCATATTTCAACTTGTTTCCCCACCTCGTCATACAATGCAATACGTGAGAAAATTGCTGATCTTCGTACAAGCTCGCAACATGTCAGGCCATGGTGCATTGTGAGCTTGCAAATTGCCTAGTTTTGCTATTTTGAAAGTGGAAGTGAAGTCTGTGTGCTTTCATAAATATTTAACCAATGAAAATGAATGAAAGAGCTTGTCACTTAATAATTATAATTTTGTTTTGATTTGGTTCAAAAGGTGCTTTTATTTCCCCATACCCTGAAATGTAACTAATAATAACTGTATTGGAGGCTTCCGTCTGACAGTGACAATATTACTGTACTAACTCATTATTCTCAGAGCGTTACAGTAGTTTATGCAGCATGTTTCCAACATGCATAACAACACCAATGTGTAAATGTTTCAGCAATTCCTTTGTGACTCTGAATGGAAACTATATCTGCTGCCTGAACTAAGCTGCACTACAGTGGAATATACAAATGACAGAGTTTTACAGCCAGGCCCAAAATGAGTTATGGGATGGGTTCATATTACGGTGCATCTCTGCTCTGCAGGAGTCTAGCCGTGCGTGTCCAGAGCTAATCTCGCAAATCTTGTGAACACTGCCAGTAGGACACAGAACCACCTAGATACCTAATATCCATTCCATACATGAGTATGGACTATGGAGGTACTAATGGTTCTTCTCATGTTTTCTTTATCCTATGAATGTGCCACGTCTGTGTGTGTGTGTGTGGTTGTACGGTTGTACGGTTGTAATGCACGTAACTCGAGAACTGTTTGCCCACCGACTTCAAATTCGACACACGCGTTCCACACCCCCACAGGGCGTGCAGTGCCCGGCCTCGAGTTGGTGGCATTACACCGTTGTCCAGAAACACCACAAAAGGCTCTGGTCAGGCTCTGCCAGTGGGCCTAATTAATTACACAGGCACATACAGTACAGATATCTCCATGTGGGACACAGACAGACAGTTAAACTGGGTGCAATGACAACAGATAATATTAAGTTGCATCGTTCCCAAGTAGGCCGGTGGCCAACGGGCTAGTAATTATTAATACAGTATGTTTATAATGAAAGCGATCCGAGTCCGACTGATATGCCCATACAGCCGTTGCTGTCGGGAGGAAACCACCTAACTACATTTTTTAGTTTTTGAGTGGTGCTAGCCACATACTGTACAGTATATGACCATCGTATGTAGTACGTACGTGTATGTACGTGTCCATGCTTCAACACCTAAAGTGGCCCGTAGAGCACACACACAGAGGCCATGGATGAGCACAGTACAGTACACCGCACCACTCACTTCAGACAGGTCAGATCTTTTATGTTTTTGCATAAATCAGTGCTATTGAACACCCTTTAGATTTGAGTTAAACGTTCGCTCTGAGTTAAACTCCTCCCGTCAAGTGATAAGAAGCGACCTGCTCGCCTCACTCATACATTGAAGGAAGCGTGAGCGCAGTTCGGGGCTCTCCCCAGGTTGGCAGAGGAAGAGTAGCGCACAGGATTGCAGTTTAGGCGCACACAATGGGTTACAAAAATCGCGGGATAACAATTTTGAGAGAAAGAAAATGGAGATAACTGGTATATTGTATATCTATGAACAATATACAGCATTGTCCTCAGTATAAGGTATCAGATATGGAGGATGTTTTTACAAGATGTGGACTAGATATGAAATATGAATCTGAGCTCAGTAGGTGTATTGTAAAGCTGAACCATATCTCTAGTGTACGATTGTTATCATGTTGTGTCATAGTGGCCCAGAATCTACAGTCATCTCTTATCAAGCTGTATTTTGTCTGTATTCCTGCTTTCTCTGTACAGGATGCAGGGAACACAATTTATTTTTATCTGAGGAATTTTCACAGGCCAGATTACTACAGGTAAACGTTTTGACAGATTGTCATACTGTGTATGAGAGAGTAAAAGCTTTGTAGACTTGTAGATCAAGCTATTTCTGAAATGAAATATAAAGATTAACATTTGAAATGAAAATGTGTTTCTAAATTCCTTGCAATCATGGGGAGGTGATGACCACGGGAGATAAACTTGAACGGAAAAGGAAAGAGGTTGCAACACCCATAGTCACAATGCAAATACTTTATTTTAAGATTATCAACGTTTCGACAAAAAAAAAAGCCTTCCTCAGGGTATGAAGTTTGAGATGTATTGAAATGAGCAGGGCACGGCTCATTCATTTCCCTCCCTATGCTAGCTTTATAATAGGGCCCAGATAAGGTGAAATGGTTGGACTCAGTGACTCGGCCATAGGCTTGCATTGTATGAGGACCAGACCACCATTACCATATTGTTAATTCTTCCATTGAATTACCTCTTTAGACTTTGTATTGTGCAAAGAGCAGACTGAGAGCCAGACAGATTGAATGGCTGTTTAGCATCATGTTGGGTCCGTCTCCAACCACACACGGCTAAATCCACCATAGCTAACCTGCTCAGGGTAATCGCTACTCACACACAGCCCGCCACACACACACACACACACACACACACACACACACGCACGCACGTGCGCGCGCATGCCATGGAAGGTGCCGCAATGGAAATGTTGAAAGGGACTTAACTATAACAGCTCACTCACACACACATACAACACACGTATACACTCTGTTGCATACATTTGCACTTATGCACTCTTTACACACATTTGTACAAGTCCAGACATTTTAATCCAGGGAACTAAAAAGGACACAATGCAGTCTGCACTGTGGGCCGGTGCTTGACAGAGCATAGTGAAACGGATTTGGCACTAAAGAGGTAATCCTGAAGATGTGGTCAGTAGAGCTGTCGTATAAGTGTCATTTCTCCACTATAGTATATAGAATCTGAGCATATTTCCAAGGCGAGCAGGCCAGGACGAGGGGGCGCCTTGCACATACGCGTATGTATGTGCACACAAGGATCTGCACACATTCCTTATCAATGCAGGTTTTAGACGTAAAGTGCGATATTTGCGTTTGGTCTGGAAGACGTGGTTGTTTGTCTTCCCCATCTGTCAGAATGTGAATTGTTTTGGAGACAGCTTGGAGGGCCAGTATCCAGGCATCAACACTATTCAGCTATGAAGTGTTTTTTTTTTAGTCACAAATGTAAAGAGCCCATGGAGGAGGCGATTTGAATGAGAGGGAACATGGAGCAAAAGAATGCAGTCTTCACTGAGGTCTTTTCTCTTGAGTTTTGGGTGCTGCCCTCTCCCCCATTCTCGCTCTCCACGGGGAGGTTTGTAAGGCCTTTAGAAACAATTGGCATCTTAACAAGCACACATCTCATCTTTTTGTATTGGTTTCTACAAGTAAGTAGTAAATAATAACAACGTTTAAAGTGCACATATTCAACAAACTGCTGTTAGGAATGTTGGGTATAGTGTCTACTGTCTAAACTGTCATATACTGTAGTGTACAGTATGTCTTTCAAAATCTCACTCGTGTGAAGGATAACGGGTACCGTCACCCATAATCCATCTCGCCCTCTTTTCTTTTCTTTTTTTCTCTCCGACCTCACGGCGGTTCTTGTATTCTTTATTTTGTTTTACTGAGAATAAGGTTAGAAATAAGTTTAGGGTTAGGCATAATTTTACTGGGGGTTAAGTTTAGGAATAGGGTTATGTTTATTTTGACACCGTTTTACTGAGGTTAAGGTTATGAATAAGGTTAGGTTTAACCGTTCTTAAGCATAATTTACTTGGGTTACTTTAGGAATAGCAGGCTGAGCAGTTCCGCTGGCTGTACGCCCGGTGCAGTTGATAAAAGGTATTTGTGTGAAGTTTGTGTGAAGTGAGGGACGCCCACTGAGGCTGCCACATGACATCACGAGTGGGGTCCTGTTTATTTATTTATTATTATTATTTCATTTTTCTCTGGTGCCGTTTTTTCTTTTTATTTAGTTGCAAATGCAGTGAGCACTTACTATGAGACCTAGCAGATCATGTGTGTGTGTGTGTGTGTGTGTGTGTGTGTGTGTGTGTGTGTGTGTGTGTGTGTGTGTGTGTGTGTGTGTGTGTGTGTGTGTCCCACCTTTGTGCCCATATATGGAGCTGAGTGATTTGTTTGTGATTGATGCAACACACTCCATATTTGGACGTATAGCTGCTTTGGGGACTCCTTATATGGTTATGGATAATAACTTAAAAATAACTTAACTTAATAATAACTTAAAAATACATCTTAAAAAAACCCAAATATGTACGAGCTGCGTTCGCTTCCCGCGTTTGCGCGTCTTACTGGTACATAGACTTGGCTGCCACATGATGTAATTTGTGAAAGCCAGACGTCGGAGGGGATAGCAACCCTCAGAAATGTAATCACATAGAAGCATGGCTCCAATGCAGACCTCGGAGGCACAGCCTGTGACATCAGTGATCTACGACATTGGTCGTCTATGATGTATAACTCAAAGTTTGGGCAAGGTTTTAGTCTGATCAGAATACCCATTGACGGCTCAATACAACCGTCTTTGCACCTAGGCTGCTGATGGCGTGCCGCGTGTCTGGTCTCTGTTTCAAAAGTCTGTATGATCCGGTCAGGAGCGTATGATATCGTTACGTCATGTTGTAGTATTGTTTTGTAGTCGACAGGCAGGAACAACAGGTGGCAACTTTCTTTTCCCTCAAACCGATTTTTCTCAATAAAAGCTCTCGTAGCCTGTAGCTTTTATTGAGAGGGAAAAGGAAGTTGCCGCCCCGTTGTTCCTGCCTGTCGACTACAAAACAAAGGATCATATACCCTAAATGAAATGGTGCCCAGGCTACTTTCAACTAGATTAGCTCCGGACACACCAGCCTGGGAACCCATTTGGTGAAAAAAAAATATATGTTTTCTTAGTTTTTGCCTCTAAGTGCACAACCTCTGCCGTTTGCTGAATCTGTCCTGAGAGATTACGGACACACACAGACAGAGAGACCCTCTTATAGAGCAGTGACCTCATGCAGACCCATGCCATCAAAATAAATCAGTGTTGTTACTGTCACCAATCACCATAGAGCGCCGAAGTCCTGACGTCACTCGCTCATCCCCTGGTTCATGGACGTTTTCCTCTATGGAGAATAACATGGGGTCGTCTTAAAATCGTCTCATGTCAGTTGATTCTTCATATCCATATGAGTGAAACGGCCGAGATGATTTGCTTATTTTTCAATTAATCACAGTTCTTATATGAGGCTATCTGACCCGTGGATTTAGTGCCCTCTACCCATATGTACGATAGACTTCGGTGCTCTATTACTGCTGAAATGTTAAGTTTGTTGTTCTGTTAATGTCAGATATCTCTCTCTCTCTCGCTCTCTCTCTCTCTCTCTCTCCACTCCCTTCTTTTTAGGGAGTTGTCATCCAGACATCAGAGTGGTGTGATCTTCAGGAATCCCAGAGAGTCTAAGCTCATCTGAGGTTTAAGAACCCAAGTTTTTATACCAATACTGTAAATCACATAACATTTTATCTCCTGCCAACATATTCTTTACTCTGACAGCTAAAGTGGGGACCAGTCACCCATACGTACCATACACCGTTAAATCCTTAGTGTTGATTTTTCCCATTTGTGAACTCAAGAGTTCTACAAAATGTAACATTTGTACACTTTCCTAGTTGAATGAGCACAGAGGAGTTTCCTGCGTGCAATTGCACCATGATCCATTTAGGGTCCCAAGGCATACTTTATGATGACACCAGGCAGTAAACAGCTTGAGGAGGATTTGGTATGCTTCACCGCAGAGGGTGTGGCTCAATGCAAAGCTGTAACAATTTTCATTGTATGACAAAGCATACAGGTTTTTTTTAAATTATGTATACTGTGTCATTAATATTGCATGTGAGCATGTGTTTGTGTGGGGGTTGTGTGTGTGTGTGTGTGTGTGTGTGTGTGTGTGTGTGTGTGTGTGCATACATTTTAACACTACTTTCCTCTGTTTTGTGCTGACGTTGCTCCAATATTGTACAATATCTGTCTTTTTATTGTGTGTTTTTATACAGTTTGAACTAATAAAATATTGACAATGCTCTCTAATGGTGACTTATTTATTTATGAGTCACGTCTGCTCAACACACCGGGGTGTGTGTGTGTGTGTGTGTGTGTGTGTGTGTGTGTGTACTGGGAACACTGCTGTGCTTAAATTGGGACTATATGTGAATGTGTGTGTACATATTAGTGCATCTGTCATCATGTCTCCTCCCAAACCCACAATTTTCATCTTGTAATTATCCTCTTGGAGAACATGTTCTGAGCTGTAGCTTTATAGCATCAACACTTGCAAGTAAAGAATTGCAAATACTGTGACAAAGCTGCACTACAGTATGTGACTTTCCTGTTGTAGGCTACCCCAGATTCTTACCACTGAGCTAATATAGCCTGCCTGCTGGGTCAAGAACCTGAATTTTGACCTTCAGGTCCACAATCCCAAATGCATATTTATACTGTAACTGTATACTCCATGCAGATTGGATAAAATAGCATTTTATTCACTAAAGGAGTATTTTGGGGGCGGGGGGGTCGTAACGACTACACATAAAGGTAAGAAAGCCTTCTAGCATGGAATTCTCCTTTAATAGTACAGCTTATTGTTATCATAATTCTGTTGAATAACATTTCCTGGCCCACTTATTTTGTTCAGTTCTCACGATCTCACGACTGTTTAAAATAATATTTATCTTGCAGCTGTTATGCTTATGTCAGCTCAGGTATGGTTTTAAGCATACCTGAGCATAGCTGAGTTTGAACTGACAAGTTGGTACATTGTTTTCACTTTTACTTTACTTATCTTCTAAAAAAAATGTTGTGATACTTTGAATGAATTGTAGAAATATTTAGTGACCGTGCTTCCTTTCAGCTTAACCCAATGTTTTCCAGCGGACCAGCACCATTGTGTAATGATAGTAGTCTAACTTATTGGCGCTGAGATCCTTCTCAGCACGTCACTTTGCTAAAACCCATCCATTTGTCATAATTAAATAATAATCTGATCTACAGGCTCACAAGCCATACGCTTGTAGATCGTCTACTTTTGGTGGCGTCAGACTTAAGTGGCTGTGAGGGTGGGCTGAAGCAACTGTTTTGATTCGACACAGATACTTGGCTTAGCGGCTATGGCGCGCACACACAAATCCCTCAGGAGTGATCATATAAAACATAGGAAAACAGAAGAGGGGAGAGTTGCACAATCAGCTGGCCAGATGACAAGAGAGCGAGAGTGAAACATAACTGAGACAGACTGACTGGAGTCATAATATATTCTTCCTGCTCCTGCTCGTTACCAACATCCCCATATCCCTCCAAAGCTACAGTATTAATTAGTAACTGGTAGATGACTCCCTGTGTGTACCAAGATTTATTACTACTGTCTGGCACCGTTTCAGCCAGGGACTAGCACGTCCCTTATCCCGCCATCTGTTTTCTCCAATCCCTCTTTCTCCGTCCAATTAAGTTACATTCGACTGCTGCCCTAATACACGTCCATCTTCCCCTTATCTACTTTCTTTTCGTACTCCCTCTTTCTTTCTCTCTGTCTCTCTGTTTCTTTCTTGGTGATCTATTAAGGTAGTGACCTATTAAAAGCAATGGAATTTGCAGAGCGGCCCCTCTGACCTTGTAATTCTTTGACCCGGTAGTTCAGTTGTGTGTGTGTGTGTGTGTGTGTGTGTGTGAGAGTGTACATTCACACACGAGCTAGTGGGATGTTAGTGTGTGTTAATGTTACTTGACAAATTATCCCCTCCTGTTTACTTACTGTGCTTGGGGTCAGTATAGGCGCTTTAATTTGAAATCCCCTTACAATGTTAAGCATCTAAGGAACAAACGTGACATTATTACATTATTCTAACAAAGTAAATTAAAGCTGTTGCATAAAGTCCATTTTGTCACTTTATATTCTGAGAAGTTGAATGACGTTAAATTAATTTGTTTTACCTCAAGGTTTAGTCTAAACTTAAGTATTTTTAACCAAACATTAATATAGGATATCGGCCTACTTTAATGATCCCCAAAGGAGAGATACCTGTACATACCTTTACGTTATACTACACAGAACCTGCAATTAAAAACAAAGAAGCAAGGGAATGGGTCCAGTGTTTAAATGATATATTCACTTACCTTTTAAATTCTCTTAATCTCTTAAATATTCAATCCTACCGTGGCCCTTTGTTTTTACTTGGGGTGGTCTTAGAACATGATGTCTTTTTTTGTAGTTATACTATTATGTAATTTGTAACGTGGATTTTAAGGAAATGTTGCTACATTATACATATAACAGGCTACAAGTTTAAAAATATAGTATTATATTATACCGTACGTTATTATTTTTAAAGAGGACAGGCATACCGTACGTCAATAAGCTATATGTCACTGTTTTCCCCCTTTCTTTCATTCTTATACTTTTCTTTTTTCCACATATGGGATGAAGAAAATTGTTGTTTTGGATGTCCTAGTTGCTCACGAAGTGAAGCCATGTAACGTATCATTTCCACTGTACACAGTGTACAAAACATGTAGACCACCACCATACTAATACTTTCACACAATATCCTAAGGTTTAGAAAGACTCATCCTTGCCTTCTTCCTCCCCTTCATAGTTCATTATGTGTCTGCCATGCATGAAGTGGAAAACATCAACAGCTTTCACTTGGGTTCACCTGTTGAGTCTCTTTCACAGGAGCATGTGAGAGACATCTGTGAGAGTCACAACTTAACATCAAAATGATTGCCCCAACTAGCACTAGGAATGACTCACGGAGGAGAGGGCTCAGGGGTTGACGCTAAGGTCTCAGAGGCACTTGAACATCGGGCAGGTCATGTTCTACTTGGCCTTGCCTCAGCTCATGTGTGGGAGGCAGCGAGATAAATCAATGCCAGGCCATTTTCATATACAGTAGTTTGGGCCTGTCTTGAGAGATGATAAAAGTAAAAAAGGGAAAGGGAGAGAAATGAAATGCATTGCTCTTTTGTCACACTGTGTGTACATACATGCATGCATTCGAACCCGGGCTCCCCCAGAGTTCGTGTCGAAGTGTCCTTGAGCAAGACACTGAACCCCTAATTGCTCCTGATGTGCTGGTTGGTGCCTTGCATGGTTTCCGCCACCATCGTTGTATGAATGAATGTGTGTGTGAATGGGTGAATGTAATGCACAATCTATGTAAAGCACCTTGGATAAAGACGCTATATAAATGCACCATTTACCATTTTATCTGTATGATAGGCTACTATAAACTACCATATGCTACAAAAGATGCAGTGAGAGAGAGAGAGAGTGACAGCAATGCCAGGCAAAGCAAGACTATAAGTAAACATGTAGTTCTCATTAGAAATTTGAGAGAAAGGTAACAGATGGTGTCAAAAAATGTAAAAATACAGACAGATGGTGATGAGGAAAATAAAATATTAGAGAGGGATGGATGGAGAAAGGAACATAAGTGCAACTCCAGGTTAATGATTGTCTCTTCTTTCCCAACATACTCCCTGTTTAGCTAATCTATAATCACATTCCTTCATTCCACAACGGAACCAGGCGGGGCATGTGTCTCTGAACCTGACCTCCCAGTACTGAGTGTGACGGGGTGTCTGTCTGGTTTGTGTGTAGTCTCTAAAGCCTGACTCTTTGAATGCTGGTTCTAAATAACTAAATCTACGCCTCGTAAAAGTCAAACACAGGAATCTGTCATCTTCTATACAGAATCATGGCGCGGTGTTCACGAATATGTATTTTTAAAATATGTTTTCGAGGCCCGGACGGCCGGTGTGGTGGTCACTTAGGCACTTAAGCTCCTGATGCACCCTGACAGCGTGTCATGGGTTCGACTCCCGATCCCGACGACCTTTGCTTGCTGTGTCACTCCCCTCTCCCCCTCCCCATTAAATGGACAGAAAGAAAAATATATAATCTTAAAATATATATATTTAAATATATTTTAAAATTGACTGCACAGAGGCTATTCAGATTACGGTATATGCATAAATGGTTGCCTGCCCATTAAACCACATCATTCCGCATGTCTAACAGATGAGTCAGTCTGGGTTTTATAGTCATTTTTAGAGTAGCCTAAGGTCAGCAACCGTAAATATCATTGTGGGTTTTGTAAAAAGGTAGCCATGTAGAAATAGTGCTGCTATTTGTTTGTGTGAAAGTGTGGCACATCATGGGTGACCTAGTTTCAGAAAAAAAAGATGGGAGCATTTCGCCAGCCAAATCTAAATATTCACACATGAACTAACGGACGCTCTCTTAGCTGTAGTGATATGCATTATAGAGCAGAAATGGGAAGATGATACATTATTTCTATTTCCATACACAAACATCGCGTACAAACACACATTACCAGCTGTGCTGACAAACTGAGCGGTGGGGGGGAGGAAGAGGCAGTCTCTCATATACAGTTCACTGTAAAGTCCTAAGAGTTTATTTAACCAATTGGAGCCTATATTCTTTGACTGGAGTCCCTATGTTCTTCTCTTTTCCCCCCCTCTACACAAATGTCATAACCACCATATGCAAAATATTGTGGTAGCATAAAAGAAAAGGACATTGTATAGTCCTATACTAACAGGGAAGTGACACTGACAGTTACAAACCACATAACCTGAATCAAGTTTTGAAACAAAAACAAGACAAAACACACGACAAGACAAAACATGGCATGGTCATAATTGGTCACTCCTCCAGAACATAATGGACGTGGCAGTGCACCCACACATGGTTCCTAATAATAAATATACTGAACAACCCAGCTGCGTCGGAGATCACGTCTAGCATGCTTCAGGTTTAAACTCATTCAATCTGGAATAGCTTGGAACTGCAAGTCATTTACCAGTGCGAGGTATGTGTCCTCAAATGTGGATACCGAGCCTCTCGGGGTACATCTAATTTGTTCTAATTTAATAAAAGTGGAGTACATCTCTAATCCAGTGAAGATGGGTTGGGGGAGCAGAGGACTTCCATTTCATCAGAATTAGACGCCTAGCTAAGAGAGTGGTAAAGGTCACCAAATGAGCTTAGTATTTTGGCAATGATAGATGGAGTATGGGGGAGAAATTCCAAAACATTTTCACGATTTTTCAAAAGATTGCAGATCTATAAGCTCGTAGAGCTTGTAGATCTGCTATTTTTATATATATTTCAATAGCTAAAGTATAACATAATGCTTAAAACACCAAAAGGGGTTCCCGTCCTGAATGGGTTAAATCTCCTCACAGAAAATAGCTGATCTACAAGCTCACAATGCATCACAGTCGTGAGCTCTGCCATTTTGCCCCAGAATAGGGATTCATGTGCTTAAATTAGCACTCAGAATTTCGAGGTGCAGACCACCGACAAATGCAAATACAGTACATTCTGCAGAGGTAATATAATGGGAAGTGTCCGACAGGATGGAGAGATGTAGCATCTGTTTCCTACTATTCATCTCTTGTCTATGATGGTGATAATAATCGCCTGGTCGACTTACTTATTGTCCAACATAAGGGCCATCTTTCGCTCTCACCTCATATCACACTCAGTGTCTCAGTACCTGATGTGCAGACTTGCTGTGTGTGTGTGTGATTACTTTGTATCAAAGCACAATGTAATGCCACACATTCAGGGTGTTGGGGTGGAACAAACGCATGCATTTTGTTTGGAAACATCACATCTGGACCAGAGCATCGTACATACTTGCGTGCGTGCCTGCCTGCCTGCCTGCGTGCGCGTGTGTACGGTTGTAATGCACGTAACTCGAGAACCGTTTGCCCCACCTTCACATTTGACACGTGTTCCACGCCCTCGCAGGGAGTGCAGTGTCCAGTATCGAGGCGGTCGGACCCACGGTTCTCCAGAACCACCCCAAAAGGCTCTGGTCAGGCTCTGCCAGTGGGCCTAATCAGCCTGAATCCCCTCACCTGTGCAATTTCCAGCCTCTGCCTCAGCCAATTGATTGCCATGGCAACCCCACACCTGCAAATTGATTGCTTAACCACTCCACTTTTCACAGTCAGTTTGCACTCTTCACACACAGGCAGACAGACAAATACAGAGATCTCCATGTGGGACACAGACAGACGGATAGTTAAAACGGGTGCTATGACAAGTATTATTGTATTATTAGGTTCCAAAGTTGCATCGCTCTCAAGTAGGCCGGTGGCCAACAGGCACGTACAGGTCTAGTTATTACAATTGGGACGCCAGGACGGTTAAGATTGTGAGCGCACACTTCATCCGGCAAGTCATAGACCGTGTGGAGCATGCGGAAGTACCTCCTACGCCCGTGCTCCACAGCTGCTATACGGACAGCAGACACACCACTTCACGGAGAAACAACAACACAGATACAACACGGTCAGTGGCCAAAGACACATTGCTGTCTGCTCTACTTCATCTCTCTCTCTCTCTCTCTCTCTCTCTCTCTCTCTTATTCACTGAGAAAAATCAACAACCCGGATCAACAGGGACGATATTCACAGACTGTCTGTGGTGCACTGCAGGCGCGCAATATTCTAGTAAGATTACAATGCATGACAAAGGTTTTGATTTCCTCAGGCTCAACAAGTCCAATGCAAAGATGGCATTCTATCATGTTTGGTTTGAGAGTACAAAGTGCTGTAGCTCCATGCAACATGTTGTTGTTTACAGCAGACTTAGGGTCTATCTTAGGGACCTTTTATGTCCCAAACCATGCTGCTATTGCAAGTGTGATACCCCCCCAGGCCCCCCCACACACACTGTCATTCATTTGTTCCCTGTCTACATGATTAATTATGTAAACGTAACTGCCCAGTAAAGACTGTAAAATGGTACACAACCCCACCCTGACACTCCTCTTCAGGACTTCACCCTGCTAGGTCAGATGGTAAATGGGTGGGCTTGTTTTGATGGCATGAGTCGTTTTGTTTGTCCAAGTTGATGAATTGCCAGAAATGGTGTGTGTGTGTGTGTGTGTGTGTGTGTGTGTGTGTGTGTGTGTGTGTGTGTGAGACGGACCATAGACCCCCATGATTCAGATAGAACAGCCTTGTCTGGATTTGAACCCACAACCTGAGGATCATATACACAGTGTCTTAACAAAGGGAGCCACCATGTTCTCTGTAACCTACCACAGTGTTAGGGTGTTCTTCTGGATGTCACTCTTTAAAACATGTGTCGAGCATAAGGACATGGGCTGGACTTGAACCCATGACCTGTGGCTCACATAGACAGCAGCTTATCACAGAGAGCCCCCATGCATGCCCTCTGAGAACCTCCTCAGCTTTCCATGTCTCTTTCCAGTGTTCTTCTGAAAGACCAGTTTTGTTGAATGGCTATAGAGAGACTGTGTACCAATTTGCATGATGACAAAATCTGTATGTGTAATGTCAAAAAATGTGTTTTGCAAATATTCAGCTCTGGCATCCAAGGAATTTGTGTGCAGAGTTTGGCTGCGATCAAGCCAACAGTGCCAGAGATTAGCTGTCCTGCACAGACAGACGGACACACACGTACGGAGTGCAAAACATACTCTCCCCATGCCTTTGGCTGGTGGAGACAATAAACACCTTGAAGGCACTGCAGTTTGTTTTTCTCCAAATACATAGTGCTATACTATAGTGCTACATAGTACTACTATCGTAACTTTTCTCTAAAATAAATAAATAGTCCCTCTTCTTCACTCCGCACCTTTTGTTTGCTGGCATGAAGAGGTGTTTTGGCAACAATTCTAAACTACACAGCTTTTCTCCTTGTGGCTTTGTTGCCAGCTTTGTTGAAAGCTGGCAATGAGCCAAATGCAAACAATAAGAGGGAATTGTAGACAAATAGTCAGAATACAATAATGGTTGAAATTAACTGGTAATCATCCATTTCTTGAGAGGGGAATCATATCAGGAAAAGCTAGTGGGGGTTACTTTCATATCCGTAAGATCATGTCTTTCCATTTATACATGAATTAGGTAATTGTGTTCTTTGGCAGCCACTGCATGTAGGCTTACCATAACAATTCAATGACTATCGTACTGTTTTTATTTTATTCTGGCTGACTTCTTATTGAAAAATTATTTTTTTCTTAAATCTATCTACAATCAATAATTTAGCTGCCTGCAATGACGCAATTAACAGCTGTGGCAATCCATCAAACACTGAAACCACTCTAGTAAGGCATATGGAGAAATAAAAAAACAGACTTATTTTGTCACTCTGAGTGAAGATTGAAATGATGTACCGTTTCAGTGTGTTGTTTTTACGTAACGCAAAACTTCACTGGGCTATTCTTGTGTGTGTGGTGATTCTTGTGAGGTGACACAATGGTGAATCGTGCCTCTGTGTTTGCATGTGAGTTAAAGGTATCATTACCTTACAAGGCCCTATAGTGCTTGATAAGTGTTTGTTGCCAGGCTCTGGTTCCGTATGTGGTCTAAAAGCTGTGACTCCCACCTGTGAGAACTTGTTTAAGTGCCAAGAGTTGTTCTCCAAACACACACACACACACACACACACACACACGCACACACGCGCACGCGCGCGCGCATGCACGTGCACACACACCTTGCTGCAATCTGTCAGTGCTCTTGTTGCTGCTGGTAATGTTTCCAAAGTTTGTTCAAACAGCATCTATACCCTACAGGTAGGCCTACAGCTAATCTCCCGCATGTCTTGTGTTTGTAAATCAATGTTTTCCTCTCTGTTTCTCTCTCACACACTCAGTGGCGTGCACAGATAGACACTAGGTGGTGCTAGAGCACCTGCCCTTTGCTACAGTATACACTGTATACGTATGGTGGACCATGGTGACATTGATCAATTCTTGATAAAAATCTTCTAATATATTATTTATGCCCCGAAATCTATAAATCTCACACTATTAGGGCAACCGGCCGGTTCCAGGCGCTGCACAAGGTGCCCTTTTTTCACAAGGAGCACCTGCTCCTCTAAATGCCTGTGCACGCCACTGCACACACTTACTGTAGTCACACAAGCGTGGTAAACGTTGTGTCCTTGACTGTTTAAATACCGACACGGAAACACACACACACACACACACACACTCACACACACACACACACAGGTCTGTTTGCCTTTGACATGAGTGAGGAACGTGAGGTCGAGGCAGCGTCAGGCAGTGTGTTCTGACTCCTGGTAGATGTTTAAACCAAAGGTTATGTTACTGCCCTGGGCGGAACACAACATCACCAACATCATCAGCCATTGAAGCCCCCAGCCCCAATCACTGCTCAAACACCACTCTCTTTACACATAATACAATCATCTATTTGGAAATTGACAAAAAATTATAATAATGCTGGACTTCTCAAGCCAGAGACAATTTGACTGTGTAACCATAGTTAGGAAGAAGAACATTACTATTTCAAGATTTTACTTTTGTTCCCTCGATCCGGCAAGAACATTCTGTTAATTCCTGTAGGCTGAAGACAAAGAAAGTGTGACCGTAGGCTCCTCGACTCTGGAAGACGCGACAAGAAGCTTACAGTCAACAGCAATAATCAGTGGACAGTGGTCAATCCAATCAAGAATTTATATATGTTCTATTGATCTTGCATCTAAACCGACTTGTGTTCTTCTATTCAGTCAGTGTAAATGAATAAACTACTATACTATACTATTAGATTAAGCAGAGAACTAAGGAGAGAACTTTGTTGAATGCATGTATTGTATGTATACATACATTGAATATTTGACCATTGACGATACAGGGACAGGCAATGGCATCTTTGTATGAAAAAATTAATCAAATCAAAAGTGCACTAGCTGTCTTGTCTGTCACATCACATGCAAAAGCAGAGACTTTTCGATTCATTTGATTACTTATTAACTGTTAAGTTTAATCGACATTTTTTAACGGCGATTAACTATTAACATCCCTAATTCAAATCCTTCTGCGATTCTGACAATCATATTAGACACGCATGCACGTTTTTTCTGGGTTCAAACAAGGAGTGTGTGTGTGTGTGTGTGTGTGTGTGTGTGTGTGTGTGTGTGTGCAAAATAGGCTATTCATTTAATCAATCAAACTGCATTAACTAACAGAGATACTATACTAACCAAGCTATCCATGTCAACAAGCTCTATAGGAGTCTCAATAACAGGTATAGTAACGTTTAATGTTTAGTAATGTTTAATGTAGCAGAAGAGGCGATTCATTGAACAGAGTTTTGCACAATTTTAATGTCCCAGATCGATTGAAATATGAATCTACTGTGCTGACCACACCTCCATGATATATTAGGAATACAATAACATTCCACTGTGAATAAAAACGTATTATTAAACACAGTGTGGTTGCAGTGTAATGCTAAAGGTTTAATCACAGTATCACAGGGCTGTCTGCTTCATGTAATATAATTAGAAGTGTATTGTGAATCAATTAATTGAGTGCTATCCTTACTTTCATGCAAAGCACCAACTTCAGTGTTTACGGACTGACCTATAATAACAACAATAATAGGCCTATAGGCTACAATAGCACAGTGAGTCACAGACTGGGGGATCCGGGCGGGGAACCCCATGCAGTACATACCTGTCAGTTGCTGGGGTCCGGGGACCCCCAGTAGGCCTACCTACCTGTCAGTTAATTGCTGGGGTCCGGGGACCCCCGTTAGGCTACTGGCTGGGGGTCCCAGAGATAGAAATGCCACTAAATGGGGGTCCGCAGTCTAATGCATGTCAAACTAGCCCTAAACATAACCTCACAAAAACAAGTAGGCCTAGTCCGTGGTGTAGGAAATTTACCACGAATAGAAAGGTAGCCACAGTGTGGTTACAGTGTAATGCTGAAGGTTTAATCACAGGTCTGTCTTCTTTATGTATTAAATTTATGATTAAACGTGCATTCTGGTATTGTGAATCAATGATTGAGAAAAAACAGAGGGGTTTGAACCCTTGAAGTTATGTAAAGTTCGTAGTCAAAGTCGGGTGTCAAGACCGCTAGACCACTGAGAACGCTACATGGAGTGGGACTGATTTCTCTATTGACTATTTAAGCTGTGACGTAACCCGCTCGTCCAGTAACGCCAGGGCTCCACTGGGCGCGTCTGCGTCGCGTTGCGTCTCCGTCGCGTGCGTCAAAAAACGAACCGGTTCAATTTTAATGGTGACGGAGACGCGACGCAACGCGGGGCGTCGCGGGCAGTGGAGCCACCCTTCATTGATTAAAAAGAGAACATTCTGTGACGGTGACGCTGACGCGACGCAGACGCGCCCAGTGGAGCCCTGGCGTAAGGGGACCCGTGTCTGTATTGACTATTTTAACCGTGACGTACCCGGAAGAGCCACTTCCGGATCTCAAGGAAGCTCCACGCTGGCTCCACGTCTACAAGAAAATCGTGGCAAAACCTCGCGGGCGTGGCCTCACACCGGAAGAAAGTGACGCCCCCCTTAAATACGGAAGAGACGCTTGGATCGGGTTTGATCCTTAGAGTATATATACATATACTCTAAGGTTTGATCAGTGTTTGTTTGAGAAGTGCCACGTCTACACGTCGTCGTGTCCGCAGCAGTACTAACAAGAGGTGAAAGCTGAACTGGTAACTACTAGTAACTCAACTTGGTTGAGTTTCTGTGTCTTTGTACTGTCTTGGAAAGGGGTGAAGCTTGGTGGACCAGTGTTTGCTCAGTGTGTGAGTTGGCCGTTCCTCACAGTTCACACTGTTTGTGATAGAGCCACTACCGTATTTAGTTTAGGTTTATTTTTTGTTACAGGCTTGCATGCCATATTTGCCAAACTGTGGCATTCTTTACACAAATAAGATACACCAATACCAACTTCTTGGGGAAATAAAGAACCCCAATATTAGCCGCAATTTGCAACTCTAGATTTTTTTTACAATTGGCTGAATCTAGAGTTGCAATAACCTCCATCGACTTCCTATGCATTGTTTTGGTTTTGCATTGGTTTGTGACCTCCTGGTCTTAAATTACGTTAAACTCACCAACACTGCAGCTGCTTGAATTATCCTCTTTCGATCTGGTGTCGCTTGTTTATCATAAAAGTCCCCCGTAAAGATGTTATGAGCTACTTTCTGTCCAAAATATTCCAAGAGTGTCAATATCGAGCCGCCATTTTGATTTTTGCAACGTGCCATAAAACAAGATGTGAGGGGGAGCGCTTGTTTAATAGAATCTTACCTGCGCAGGTAAGACACCCAAAGAAGAGGCCGACGCCCTAGGGAGGGAGGGACGCTATTAAACAAGCACTCCCCCTCACATCTTGTTTTATGGCACGTTGCAAAAATCAAAATGGCAGCTCGATATTGTCACTCTTGGAATATTTTGGACAGAAAGTAGCTCATAACATCTTTACGGGGGACTTTTATGATAAACAAGCGACACCAGATCGAAAGAGGATAATTCAAGCTTGGACTACAGCTGCAATGTTGGTGAGTTTAACGTAATTTAAGACCAGGAGGTCACAAACCAATGCAAAACCAAAACAATGCATAGGAAGTCGATGGAGGTTATTGCAACTCTAGATTTCAACCAATTGTAAAAAAAATCTAGAGTTGCAAATTGCGGCTACCCCAATATATGTCTGTGTCCTGTGCCCTATTTGCCAGGTTACATATAAGGCTATTATGGGCCATTAGATTGTTTTATTACTGGAAGTATATCAGTTACCTTATCCCTCTTCGCTATACCAACATTTCATTGCATATTCCATAGGATAATGTTAATTAAAATGACTCCTATATCTCTAGACTTTCCATCTACATCCCTCTCCACAACTATTAATAGACTACCTCTGTGTGTGTGTGTGTGTGTGTGTGTGTGTGTGTGTGTGGGGTGCACACAGCTGTGATGATCAACAGTGGATGATCCAATCACCTATCACTCTGACCAACGGACCAATGATGAATGGACTAGTTGAACAGGTGACCGGATCCAGTGGGCGTGGCTTTGGATTTAAATAGGAGCGGCCATGTTGTTTCCCAGCATGCAGTTTGGTTTGGGAGCCACTGAGCCAGGCTGCATGCTGTTGCTGTCTGGGAGCCATGCTGTTTGTTCCAAGGTAAGGAGCGTTTGTTTGAGAAACACTGTTTTATCATTGAACACTGTTGTATAAACATTAGAGGATTGAACACTGTTGTATAGACATTAGAGGATTTATAGGACTGTATATTGTGACACTAAATGGACAATGTCAGGAATATTTGTCCTTTTTCATACAAACAACACTGTCTGTGTTTGATGGCTGCCTCAAAGCTTTTTCAATGGGAGGAACATGGTTTGTCCGAACACGTGTTTCTTTGCCCCCCTCCATCAAACACAAATGTTTGGTCAAACCATGTGACTTCCATTGGCAAAGCATTGAGGTGGCCATCAAACACATGCAGAGCACGTGTTGTGTGAATGAGGCATTGGGCCTCTATCTCACAAAAAAAAACATTTGTCTTGTGTCTTGTCTGTGTTTAATGGCCGACCCAATGCATTTCCAATGGGAGGCACATGGTTTGACCAAACATTTGTGTTTGATAGTAGTGTTCTGTCCCCCTCCCCTCCATGAAACACAAATGTTTGGTCAAACCATGTGCCTCCCATTGGCAAAGCATTGAAGTGGCCATCAAACACAGGCAGAGCACAGAACATACGTTTGTGTGAAACATTTGTCTCGTCTGTTTTTAATGGCCGCCTCAATGCTTTTCCAATGGAAGTCACACGGTTTGACCAAACATTTGTTTGCTGGAGGGGAGGGGGACAGACACAGCCATCAAACAAATGTTTGCTCAAACCATGTGAAAAGCATTGATGATCGAGGCCTTAGAGAAGGAACAATCGCAAACAAACAAACCATGGTTCCCAACAGTGGTGGAAATTAAATCATTATACCTTTACTCAAGTGTAGTGTAGAAAATATACTCTATTTGGAAATGTTTAACTACTAGTTACTTTGTAGATTTGTATTATTACTAAACGTACTAGCCTACATTGTTCATTTACCACTACAGCCATATTTTGGCCATTTGGCTGATCTACAAGCTCACAATGCATTGTGATGTGACACATTGTGAGCTTTTAGATCTGTTATTTTCAAAAGGCCTCAGTAGAGGATAAAGTGAAGTATCCCTTTATTATATTAATTTTACAATGTATGAAATCTGGATAAAGAGTCTAATGTTTTTTTTTTTTATGTGTCTTACAGGTTAATCATGTGACCTTGGTGTCATGTGTGACCTTGGATGGGGTCATCAGGAGATGGCTGGTATTGGTAATAGAGTGTCTACTCGGTTGAGCTGAAACTTCTAACGGTGTCAACGAACGCTCTTCCTGAGATTACGAGGCGAACGGTGACGATCGGGACGTATTGTGCCATACAACCTTCGCGGCTCTATTAATACCGGCTATCTTCAACCGAGCGACGGAAGCCCCCCCATGGTACGTACCGGGATTGCATGTGGCTGTAGTAGAAACTATGGCTGTGTCAAATCTTATTTTAATTATTTTTGGGAGATAAACACTTTACTGAGGTTTTTAATGCGTCTTTAGTATTTCAAAGTGTCCATTATGTCATGGACACTTCCTACCCAGACTACAATTCCCATAATGCTTTGGTGCACTGATCCTTGTGGATAGGGTGAGGGCTGTCTTACTGAGACAACATGTAGTCCAGGAAGGAAGTGAGCCCAGTGTCCATGACATGTCATGGAGCCCATGGACACTTTTGTAAAATAATTATTGCCCACATAAAAAACCCAGGAAAGTGTTTCTTGTCTCCAAAACATAATTGAAATAAGCTCTGTTTGCAAAAGGGGTGAAGTCTCCCTTTAATGGGTTGAATCGTTAAAGCTGCTATAAGCAACATGTCAAATGTAATTTTATTTTTTGGTATTCAGACAGCAATGGGTAAAACTAAAACACAATTTTGTCTCTGACACATCTAGGGGCCACAATTTGCATTCAAAGATTTTCCTAGATTTGTCATTGGTCGATTTGCCTGTCTACTTCCTGATTGGTTAGTCATTTCGACCGGGTTTTATTTTTCTTCGACCAATGACAAAGCTTCTAGGAACATCTTTGACTGCAGATTATGTCCCCTAGATGTGTCACAGAGACTAAATCATTTGTGGTAGTGTTTTACTCATTGCTGGCTGTCTGAATGAAATAAAAATCATTATAATTGACATTATTGCTTATAGCTGCTTTAATCACACTTTTGACACTATATTAAAGTAAAATATTGGTGACGCATGTAGCCCTGTCAGTGACTGTTGTTAATACAGTAAAAGGATGGTGACACAGCTTTCAGTGACTGTTATGATTTCCAAAATGTCATCCTGTAGGCAGACAACTAATGTTTCCTATTTTCCCTGTCATTTCAGAACGTGAAGCTGGGCGACGTCTGTATTGAAGGTACAAACTCTATGCTGTTGCCGCTGCTGGGTGCTGTTAGCAGTGGAGGTTGGTAATGAACCTTTTGATTCCTGCTGCTTGTGTAAGTGGGCTACATGCTACCGTAGGCTACCGTAGGTTGTCATTCGCACCGTGTATCGTTTCACATCATTTGTGTATAATGCCACTCTACATCACATGCCGCTATGTGATGTTTGTGTAGGCATGTGATTTATTTATCGTTTAACATAATTTACGGGTAAAGCTTTCACGTCACATCACATATGTATGTTCTGTTCTAGTTTCTCCTTTCTCTTTTTTGCTTTTAATAAAGTTATTTGTTTTGGTTGTCTCAGGAAAAAAAAAAACACTTTTTATTTCTTCCTCCTTGCCTATCTATCGCCCTAGTTCTTCACTAGTGGACTGTACAAATGTGATGTGACGGTATGTGACTTATGTCCGGTAGCATGTAGCCTGCTTAACACTGTTTACAGCCTTCTATGCTGTAGATCTGTCCACACTAACAGGAAGAAAATTATGGCAGATTTTCTTCCTTCGTTAGTGTGTTTTGTTTAGTGCTGATAGTGAAGGTAAGTGAGCGTAGTTTATTATCTTTGGCTGTCGGGCAGAAACCTTGTATCTCCATAGTTTTGTAAATTAATTTCCTTACTTGGTCATGCTACAGTGTCACACACTAAAGTAGCAAATGGCTCAGGATGCAAAGATCATCCATTATTGAATATAACCTATTTTTGTATGTATCGAACCATTTAAGTATAAACAAAAGCTTGTGACTAAACATTGGAACACAGATCATTATATTAATAATAAATATAATCGTATCACAGGTTTTTTTTGTCCAGTAACTGTTTTGGACATGCACGGTTTCTACCCGACCTTTCATCTCCTCTTCTATTCTTTGCTTTAATAAAGTTATTGGTTTTTCTGGTCTCAGAGTTTTTAATCGCATTTTGCTTCATATTTTAAAGTAATTTCTTTCTTTCTTTCCTATCTATTGCTAGTTCTTCACTAGTGTATGTGGTGCGTGAGTCGTGTCTCGCGTACAGTTTCTAATCATTGATTGGAGCTGTATGTCGTTTCACGTCATTTGCGTTTGCGTCATTTGCCGGTAAAGCGCCATCACGTCAGTTCACATCAGATATGAACACACCCTGTATGTGATGTGCATTTATGTGATTTTTTTTGTGATTTATTTTCACAGTAATTGCGGATAGCTCGTCGGTGTCGTCGCACGCCATACGAATTTTGTTCAATGCTGTTGTGTTCTAATGTCATTCGTAGTGTTGTTGTGTTCTAATGTCATTCGTAGTGTTGTATGTTGTGTTCTAATGTCATTCGTAGTGTTGTTGTGTTCTAATGTCATCCGTAGTGTTGTTGTGTTCTCATGTTCATAGTGTTGCTGTATTGCTGACAAATACTGGGGTCCAAAGAATGCTGCTGCCATTGCATAATTTGCACCTCGTATAATTTATGTCAAACGTCCACAAATGGCATAAATTGTAATATATATTTTTTAAATGTAGGCAATTATTTTGAAAACACTAAATATAAAAAATAAAAATGTAGGAAACAAGGGACAACTGGCTAGAAAATCTTGCACCACGAAAACCTACGGCCAACTGCTTGGGCGGAGACCAAGAATCTTTTTGTTTTGTTCATGTTCATAAAGAGCTCCAAGTGCTTTAAGTGAAAGTCCAGCAGCAAACCTCTAGGTCATAAGACCATTGTTGGTGCTATATTATCAGATCTAATTTGTGAGTAAAGCTTCATCAAGTAAGCCCACATCACATGCCCGGTATGTGATGTGTGTTTATGTCTCGTATCATTTCACATTGGTGAGTAAGGCTTCATCACGTCATCCCCACATCACATAATGAACTTAGGGTTAGGGTAGTGTTAGGTATGTGATGTATGTCTTTTATAATGTGCGAGTGAAGCGTAATCGCGTCAGTTCAGATCACATTATGTGGTGTGTATTGATGTGATTTATTTATGCTGCCATTTGCAGCTAAAACTTCATTCATGCCGGTCAGTAGGCGAGGCATTGACGATGGGCCTATGACCCAAAGGTTTTCTGCTGCACTTTCACTTTTAGCACTTTGGAGCACTTTATGAGCATGGAAAAATAAAGATTTTCTTAGTTTATGTCAGGAGTTTTCTTTAAGGTATTTGTGGAGTGAGTCTTCTTCTTCTCGATTTCAATTGTATAAAGACATAATCATGGCTATCATTTATAGTCTGTTATGAATCAAATTGTTATGAATGATTGCTTTTGGACATGTAAATTACAACAAAACCAACTAAGGCACTGGTGTGGTACTACTGGTTTACCAGAATGGGGTTCAACTCCCTGCGGTGCCCTCAATTTGTTGTATTTACATGGTTCATTTTCTGCTCATTGTGTTTCCTTTGCATAGATGATAACCCCCAGGTTCTTTACTGTGTTTGTACTCTCTACAGTTGGGTTACAAGTCCATTTAGGGACCAAGACCAAATGGACTCTTGGTCCCTTATTTTTCTCTTCTCCTTCCACCAAAAATGCCAGTTCTGGCTGAACTGTCGGTTTTCACGAAAAGATATGTGACCAAATTTGACTGACTGCCATTGGATTCTTTTTGCTTTTTCATGTCTTATGAAAGCTGTGAATCATAGCTTCAAATTGATGTATCTGTTGTTCATATGGTATTTGGGTTTAGAGTTAAAGTTAGACTAAACCAAATTATAAAAAGGAAACTATCTGACACATTGGAAAGAAGCAACACAAAAGCAGAGTAAACTAGAATGCTATCTGGCCCTAAACAGAATACACAGTGGCAGAATACCTGAGCACCGTGACTGACCAAAAACAAAGGAAACTAGACAACCTCGTAGAGGTCGCAATTTTAATTGCAGAGTGTGGTTGCCGCAGTGGCTTACATATATATACCCCTCCCACTGATATTGGGTCACACCTTAGAGTCACACCTTAGATCGTGTGTAAGTAATTCGGAGGGGATTTAACCCCCGAAATTCTGGTTTTCCGACAAACTGTTACATTTATGGCGTTTGCGGCGCCCCCTATGGATGAAAATGGAATTGCTTTTGGAACTCGGTTGAACGAACCACCCCGGACATGTGATTCAAATTTTGGATGGATTGGACATTCCGTTCGTGATTTATGGCATTTTTCGTGATATAGGCCCCTCCTACTGACTTCGGAAGACGATTACGGCCGAACGATACGCACTACCGAAAATCTGCAGTTGGTGTTTTAATCGGATGGGTCCAGAGATCACGTGTACAGATTTTTGTGAGATTTGGACAATCTGCAGGAGGAAAAGCAAAAAGTGTGTTTTGGACAAAATTCAAAATGGCGGAAAATCCATCATGGCGGAAATGGGCGTGGCCTATATGGGAATCCAGGGAAAAAATAATTTTGATTTTACGACATACGGTTCAAGAGTTATGAGCCAAAAGGTAAAGTGGGCTGTTATAGCGCCACCATGAGGCCGACCTAAAAAAATATATTTTTAATTAATTTTAGTGATAATTAGGAAATATTCCTCCAAGTTTTGTAACTATAGTGCTTACAGTCTCAGAGGAAAAAATACTTGTGATTTCGGAAATTGCGGATTTTCTTTTCCATTTTTTCATTTTTTTCAAATTTGTCATTTCGTCTTTTTTTTTTCAAATCCTCAAAAATGATGAAAAACGGCGCGCTATAGTATGCCGTACGATATGGGCTATAGCCCATGGTCCAAAATGATGAGAAACGAGGCTAACTTTTTTTTTCAAAATTTCAAAAAACATGGGCTATAACCCATCGTTTTTGTCATTTCGTCATTTTTTTCAAATCTTAAAAAATGATGAAAAACGGCGCGCTATAGTATGCCGTACGATATGGGCTATAGCCCATGGTCCAAAATGATGAGAAACGAGGCTAACTTTTTTTTTCAAAATTTCAAAAAACATGGGCTATAACCCATCGTTTTTGTCATTTCGTAATTTTTTTCAAATCTTTAAAAATGATGAAAAACGGCGCGCTATAGTATGCCGTACGATATGGGCTATAGCCCATGGTCCAAAATGATGAGAAACGAGGCTAACTTTTTTTTTCAAAATTTCAAAAAACATGGGCTATAACCCATCGTTGTCATTTCGTCATTTTTTCAAATCTTTAAAAATGATGAAAAACGGCGCGCTATAGTATGCCGTACGATATGGGCTATAGCCCATGGTCCAAAATGATGAGAAACGAGGCTAACTTTTTTTTTCAAAATTTCAAAAAACATGGGCTATAACCTTTTGTTTTTGTCATTTTGTCATTTTTTTCAAATCTTCAAAAATGATGAAAAACGGCGCGCTATAGTATGCCGTACGATATGGGCTATAGCCCATGGTCCAAAATGATGAGAAACGAGGCTAACTTTTTTTTTCAAAATTTCAAAAAACATGGGCTATAACCTTTCGTTTTTGTCATTTTGTCATTTTTTTCAAATCTTCAAAAATGATGAAAAACGGCGCGCTATAGTATGCCGTACGATATGGGCTATAGCCCATGGTCCAAAATGATGAGAAACGAGGCTAACTTTTTTTTTCAAAATTTCAAAAAACATGGGCTATAACCCATCGTTTTTGTCATTTCGTCATTTTTTTCAATTCTTCAAAAATGATGAAAAACGGCGCGCTATAGTATGCCGTACGATATGGGCTATAGCCCATGGTCCAAAATGATGAGAAACGAGGCTAACTTTTTTTTTCAAAATTTCAAAAAACATGGGCTATAACCTTTCGTTTTTGTCATTTCGTCATTTTTTTCAAATCTTCAAAAATGATGAAAAACGGCGCGCTATAGTATGCCGTACGATATGGGCTATAGCCCATGGTCCAAAATGATGAGAAACGAGGCTAACTTTTTTTTTCAAAATTTCAAAAAACATGGGCTATAACCTTTCGTTTTTGTCATTTCGTCATTTTTTTCAAATCTTCAAAAAAGATGAAAAACGGCGCGCTATAGTATGCCGTACGATATGGGCTATAGCCCATGGTCCAAAATGATGAGAAACGAGGCTAACTTTTTTTTTCAAAATTTCAAAAAACATGGGCTATAACCCATCGTTTTTGTCATTTCGTCATTTTTTTCAAATCTTTAAAAATGATGAAAAACGGCGCGCTATAGTATGCCGTACGATATGGACTATAACCCATGGTCCAAAATGATGAGAAACGAGGCTAACTTTTTTTTTTTTTAATTCAAAAAACATGGGCTATAACCTTTCGTTTTTGTCATTTTGTCATTTTTTTCAAATCTTCAAAAATGATGAAAAACGGCGCGCTATAGTATGCCGTACGATATGGGCTATAGCCCATCGTCCAAAATGATGAGAAACGAGGCTAACTTTTTTTTTCAAAATTTCAAAAAACATGGGCTATAACCTTTCGTTTTTGTCATTTCGTCATTTTTTTCAAATCTTCAAAAATGATGAAAAACGGCGCGCTATAGTATGCCGTACGATATGGGCTATAGCCCATGGTCCAAAATGATGAGAAACGAGGCTAACTTTTTTTTTCAAAATTTCAAAAAACATGGGCTATAACCTTTCGTTTTTGTCATTTCGTCATTTTTTTCAAATCTTCAAAAATGATGAAAAACGGCGCGCTATAGTATGCCGTACGATATGGGCTATAGCCCATGGTCCAAAATGATGAGAAACGAGGCTAACTTTTTTTTTCAAAATTTCAAAAAACATGGGCTATAACCCATCGTTTTTGTCATTTCGTCATTTTTTTCAAATCTTTAAAAATGACGAAAAACGGCGCGCTATAGTATGCCGTACGATATGGGCTATAGCCCATGGTCCAAAATGATGAGAAACGAGGCTAACTTTTTTTTTTTTTTATTAAAAAAACATGGGCTATAACCTTTCTTTTTTGTCATTTCGTCATTTTTTTCAAATCTTCAAAAAAGATGAAAAACGGCACGCTATAGTATGCCGTACGATATGGGCTATAGCCCATGGTCCAAAATGATGAGAAACGAGGCTAACTTTTTTTTTCAAAATTTCAAAAAACATGGGCTATAACCCATCGTTTTTGTCATTTCGTCATTTTTTTCAAATCTTTAAAAATGATGAAAAACGGCGCGCTATAGTATGCCGTACGATATGGACTATAACCCATGGTCCAAAATGATGAGAAACGAGGCTAACTTTTTTTTTTTTTTTTCAAAAAACATGGGCTATAACCTTTCGTTTTTGTCATTTCGTCATTTTTTTCAAATCTTCAAAAATGATGAAAAACGGCGCGCTATAGTATGCCGTACGATATGGGCTATAGCCCATCGTCCAAAATGATGAGAAACGAGGCTAACTTTTTTTTTCAAAATTTCAAAAAACATGGGCTATAACCTTTCGTTTTTGTCATTTCGTCATTTTTTTCAAATCTTCAAAAATGATGAAAAACGGCGCGCTATAGTATGCCGTACGATATGGGCTATAGCCCATGGTCCAAAATGATGAGAAACGAGGCTAACTTTTTTTTCAAAATTTCAAAAAACATGGGCTATAACCTTTCGTTTTTGTCATTTCGTCATTTTTTTCAAATCTTCAAAAATGATGAAAAACGGCGCGCTATAGTATGCCGTACGATATGGGCTATAGCCCATGGTCCAAAATGATGAGAAACGAGGCTAACTTTTTTTTTCAAAATTTCAAAAAACATGGGCTATAACCCATCGTTTTTGTCATTTCGTCATTTTTTTCAAATCTTTAAAAATGACGAAAAACGGCGCGCTATAGTATGCCGTACGATATGGGCTATAGCCCATGGTCCAAAATGATGAGAAACGAGGCTAACTTTTTTTTTTTTAAATTAAAAAAACATGGGCTATAACCTTTCGTTTTTGTCATTTCGTCATTTTTTTCAAATCTTCAAAAATGATGAAAAACGGCGCGCTATAGTATGCCGTACGATATGGGCTATAGCCCATCGTCCAAAATGATGAGAAACGAGGCTAACTTTTTTTTTCAAAATTTCAAAAAACATGGGCTATAACCTTTCGTTTTTGTCATTTTGTCATTTTTTTCAAATCTTCAAAAATGATGAAAAACGGCGCGCTATAGTATGCCGTACGATATGGGCTATAGCCCATGGTCCAAAATGATGAGAAACGAGGCTAACTTTTTTTTTCAAAATTTAAAAAAACATGGGCTATAACCCATCGTTTTTGTCATTTTGTCATTTTTTTCAAATCTTCAAAAATGATGAAAAACGGCGCGCTATAGTATGCCGTACGATATGGGCTATAGCCCATGGTCCAAAATGATGAGAAACGAGGCTAACTTTTTTTTTCAAAATTTCAAAAAACATGGGCTATAACCCATCGTTTTTGTCATTTCGTCATTTTTTTCAAATCTTCAAAAATGATGAAAAACGGCGCGCTATAGTATGCCGTACGATATGGGCTATAGCCCATGGTCCAAAATGATGAGAAACGAGGCTAACTTTTTTTTTCAAAATTTCAAAAAACATGGGCTATAACCCATCGTTTTTGTCATTTCGTCATTTTTTTCAAATCTTTAAAAATGATGAAAAACGTCGCGCTATAGTATGCCGTACGATATGGGCTATAGCCCATGGTCCAAAATGATGAGAAACGAGTCTAACTTTTTTTTTCAAAATTTCAAAAAACATGGGCTATAACCTTTCGTTTTTGTCATTTCGTCATTTTTTTCAAATCTTCAAAAATGATGAAAAACGGCGCGCTATAGTATGCCGTACGATATGGGCTATAGCCCATGGTCCAAAATGATGAGAAACGAGGCTAACTTTTTTTTTCAAAATTTCAAAAAACATGGGCTATAACCTTTCGTTTTTGTCATTTCGTCATTTTTTTCAAATCTTCAAAAAAGATGAAAAACGGCGCGCTATAGTATGCCGTACGATATGGGCTATAGCCCATGGTCCAAAATGATGAGAAACGAGGCTAACTTTTTTTTTCAAAATTTCAAAAAACATGGGCTATAACCCATCGTTTTTGTCATTTCGTAATTTTTTTCAAATCTTTAAAAATGATGAAAAACGGCGCGCTATAGTATGCCGTACGATATGGACTATAACCCATGGTCCAAAATGATGAGAAACGAGGCTAACTTTTTTTTTTTTTAATTCAAAAAACATGGGCTATAACCTTTCGTTTTTGTCATTTCGTCATTTTTTTCAAATCTTCAAAAATGATGAAAAACGGCGCGCTATAGTATGCCGTACGATATGGGCTATAGCCCATCGTCCAAAATGATGAGAAACGAGGCTAACTTTTTTTTTCAAAATTTCAAAAAACATGGGCTATAACCTTTCGTTTTTGTCATTTCGTCATTTTTTTCAAATCTTCAAAAATGATGAAAAACGGCGCGCTATAGTATGCCGTACGATATGGGCTATAGCCCATGGTCCAAAATGATGAGAAACGAGGCTAACTTTTTTTTTCAAAATTTCAAAAAACATGGGCTATAACCTTTCGTTTTTGTCATTTCGTCATTTTTTTCAAATCTTCAAAAATGATGAAAAACGGCGCGCTATAGTATGCCGTACGATATGGGCTATAGCCCATGGTCCAAAATGATGAGAAACGAGGCTAACTTTTTTTTTCAAAATTTCAAAAAACATGGGCTATAACCCATCGTTTTTGTCATTTCGTCATTTTTTTCAAATCTTTAAAAATGACGAAAAACGGCGCGCTATAGTATGCCGTACGATATGGGCTATAGCCCATGGTCCAAAATGATGAGAAACGAGGCTAACTTTTTTTTTTTTAAATTAAAAAAACATGGGCTATAACCTTTCTTTTTTGTCATTTCGTCATTTTTTTCAAATCTTCAAAAAAGATGAAAAACGGCACGCTATAGTATGCCGTACGATATGGGCTATAGCCCATGGTCCAAAATGATGAGAAACGAGGCTAACTTTTTTTTTCAAAATTTCAAAAAACATGGGCTATAACCCATCGTTTTTGTCATTTCGTCATTTTTTTCAAATCTTTAAAAATGATGAAAAACGGCGCGCTATAGTATGCCGTACGATATGGACTATAACCCATGGTCCAAAATGATGAGAAACGAGGCTAACTTTTTTTTTTTTAATTCAAAAAACATGGGCTATAACCTTTCGTTTTTGTCATTTCGTCATTTTTTTCAAATCTTCAAAAATGATGAAAAACGGCGCGCTATAGTATGCCGTACGATATGGGCTATAGCCCATCGTCCAAAATGATGAGAAACGAGGCTAACTTTTTTTTTCAAAATTTCAAAAAACATGGGCTATAACCTTTCGTTTTTGTCATTTCGTCATTTTTTTCAAATCTTCAAAAATGATGAAAAACGGCGCGCTATAGTATGCCGTACGATATGGGCTATAGCCCATGGTCCAAAATGATGAGAAACGAGGCTAACTTTTTTTTCAAAATTTCAAAAAACATGGGCTATAACCTTTCGTTTTTGTCATTTCGTCATTTTTTTCAAATCTTCAAAAATGATGAAAAACGGCGCGCTATAGTATGCCGTACGATATGGGCTATAGCCCATGGTCCAAAATGATGAGAAACGAGGCTAACTTTTTTTTTCAAAATTTCAAAAAACATGGGCTATAACCCATCGTTTTTGTCATTTCGTCATTTTTTTCAAATCTTTAAAAATGACGAAAAACGGCGCGCTATAGTATGCCGTACGATATGGGCTATAGCCCATGGTCCAAAATGATGAGAAACGAGGCTAACTTTTTTTTTTTTAAATTAAAAAAACATGGGCTATAACCTTTCGTTTTTGTCATTTCGTCATTTTTTTCAAATCTTCAAAAATGATGAAAAACGGCGCGCTATAGTATGCCGTACGATATGGGCTATAGCCCATCGTCCAAAATGATGAGAAACGAGGCTAACTTTTTTTTTCAAAATTTCAAAAAACATGGGCTATAACCTTTCGTTTTTGTCATTTTGTCATTTTTTTCAAATCTTCAAAAATGATGAAAAACGGCGCGCTATAGTATGCCGTACGATATGGGCTATAGCCCATGGTCCAAAATGATGAGAAACGAGGCTAACTTTTTTTTTCAAAATTTAAAAAAACATGGGCTATAACCCATCGTTTTTGTCATTTTGTCATTTTTTTCAAATCTTCAAAAATGATGAAAAACGGCGCGCTATAGTATGCCGTACGATATGGGCTATAGCCCATGGTCCAAAATGATGAGAAACGAGGCTAACTTTTTTTTTCAAAATTTCAAAAAACATGGGCTATAACCCATCGTTTTTGTCATTTCGTCATTTTTTTCAAATCTTCAAAAATGATGAAAAACGGCGCGCTATAGTATGCCGTACGATATGGGCTATAGCCCATGGTCCAAAATGATGAGAAACGAGGCTAACTTTTTTTTTCAAAATTTCAAAAAACATGGGCTATAACCCATCGTTTTTGTCATTTCGTCATTTTTTTCAAATCTTTAAAAATGATGAAAAACGTCGCGCTATAGTATGCCGTACGATATGGGCTATAGCCCATGGTCCAAAATGATGAGAAACGAGTCTAACTTTTTTTTTCAAAATTTCAAAAAACATGGGCTATAACCTTTCGTTTTTGTCATTTCGTCATTTTTTTCAAATCTTCAAAAATGATGAAAAACGGCGCGCTATAGTATGCCGTACGATATGGGCTATAGCCCATGGTCCAAAATGATGAGAAACGAGGCTAACTTTTTTTTTCAAAATTTCAAAAAACATGGGCTATAACCTTTCGTTTTTGTCATTTCGTCATTTTTTTCAAATCTTCAAAAATGATGAAAAACGGCGCGCTATAGTATGCCGTACGATATGGGCTATAGCCCATGGTCCAAAATGATGAGAAACGAGGCTAACTTTTTTTTTCAAAATTTCAAAAAACATGGGCTATAACCTTTCGTTTTTGTCATTTTGTCATTTTTTTCAAATCTTCAAAAATGATGAAAAACGGCGCGCTATAGTATGCCGTACGATATGGGCTATAGCCCATGGTCCAAAATGATGAGAAACGAGGCTAAGTTTTTTTTTCAAAATTTCAAAAAACATGGGCTATAACCCATCGTTTTTGTCATTTCGTCATTTTTTTCAAATCTTCAAAAATGATGAAAAACGGCGCGCTATAGTATGCCGTACGATATGGGCTATAGCCCATGGTCCAAAATGATGAGAAACGAGGCTAACTTTTTTTTTCAAAATTTCAAAAAACATGGGCTATAACCCATCGTTTTTGTCATTTCGTCATTTTTTTCAATTCTTCAAAAATGATGAAAAACGGCGCGCTATAGTATGCCGTACGATATGGGCTATAGCCCATGGTCCAAAATGATGAGAAACGAGGCTAACTTATTTTTTCAAAATTTCAAAAAACATGGGCTATAACCTTTCGTTTTTGTCATTTCGTCATTTTTTTCAAATCTTCAAAAATGATGAAAAACGGCGCGCTATAGTATGCCGTACGATATGGGCTATAGCCCATGGTCCAAAATGATGAGAAACGAGGCTAACTTTTTTTTCCAAAATTTCAAAAAACATGGGCTATAACCCATCGTTTTTGTCATTTCGTCATTTTTTTCAAATCTTTAAAAATGATGAAAAACGGCGCGCTATAGTATGCCGTACGATATGGACTATAACCCATGGTCCAAAATGATGAGAAACGAGGCTAACTTTTTTTTTTTTAATTAAAAAAACATGGGCTATAACCTTTCGTTTTTGTCATTTCGTCATTTTTTTCAAATCTTCAAAAATGATGAAAAACGGCGCGCTATAGTATGCCGTACGATATGGGCTATAGCCCATCGTCCAAAATGATGAGAAACGAGGCTAACTTTTTTTTTCAAAATTTCAAAAAACATGGGCTATAACCTTTCGTTTTTGTCATTTCGTCATTTTTTTCAAATCTTCAAAAATGATGAAAAACGGCGCGCTATAGTATGCCGTACGATATGGGCTATAGCCCATGGTCCAAAATGATGAGAAACGAGGCTAACTTTTTTTTTCAAAATTTCAAAAAACATGGGCTATAACCTTTCGTTTTTGTCATTTCGTCATTTTTTTCAAATCTTCAAAAATGATGAAAAACGGCGCGCTATAGTATGCCGTACGATATGGGCTATAGCCCATGGTCCAAAATGATGAGAAACGAGGCTAACTTTTTTTTTCAAAATTTCAAAAAACATGGGCTATAACCCATCGTTTTTGTCATTTCGTCATTTTTTTCAAATCTTTAAAAATGATGAAAAACGGCGCGCTATAGTATGCCGTACGATATGGGCTATAGCCCATGGTCCAAAATGATGAGAAACGAGGCTAACTTTTTTTTTTTAAATTAAAAAAACATGGGCTATAACCTTTCGTTTTTGTCATTTCGTCATTTTTTTCAAATCTTCAAAAATGATGAAAAACGGCGCGCTATAGTATGCCGTACGATATGGGCTATAGCCCATCGTCCAAAATGATGAGAAACGAGGCTAACTTTTTTTTTCAAAATTTCAAAAAACATGGGCTATAACCTTTCGTTTTTGTCATTTTGTCATTTTTTTCAAATCTTCAAAAATGATGAAAAACGGTGCGCTATAGTATGCCGTACGATATGGGCTATAGCCCATGGTCCAAAATGATGAGAAACGAGGCTAACTTTTTTTTTCAAAATTTAAAAAAACATGGGCTATAACCCATCGTTTTTGTCATTTTGTCATTTTTTTCAAATCTTCAAAAATGATGAAAAACGGCGCACTATAGTATGCCGTACGATATGGGCTATAGCCCATGGTCCAAAATGATGAGAAACGAGGCTAACTTTTTTTTTCAAAATTTCAAAAAACATGGGCTATAACCCATCGTTTTTGTCATTTCGTCATTTTTTTCAAATCTTCAAAAATGATGAAAAACGGCGCGCTATAGTATGCCGTACGATATGGGCTATAGCCCATGGTCCAAAATGATGAGAAACGAGGCTAACTTTTTTTTTCAAAATTTCAAAAAACATGGGCTATAACCCATCGTTTTTGTCATTTCGTCATTTTTTTCAAATCTTTAAAAATGATGAAAAACGTCCCGCTATAGTATGCCGTACGATATGGGCTATAGCCCATGGTCCAAAATGATGAGAAACGAGTCTAACTTTTTTTTTCAAAATTTCAAAAAACATGGGCTATAACCTTTCGTTTTTGTCATTTCGTCATTTTTTTCAAATCTTCAAAAATGATGAAAAACGGCGCGCTATAGTATGCCGTACGATATGGGCTATAGCCCATGGTCCAAAATGATGAGAAACGAGGCTAACTTTTTTTTTCAAAATTTCAAAAAACATGGGCTATAACCCATCGTTTTTGTCATTTCGTAATTTTTTTCAAATCTTTAAAAATGATGAAAAACGGCGCGCTATAGTATGCCGTACGATATGGGCTATAGCCCATGGTCCAAAATGATGAGAAACGAGGCTAACTTTTTTTTTCAAAATTTCAAAAAACATGGGCTATAACCTTTCGTTTTTGTCATTTCGTCATTTTTTTAAAATCTTCAAAAATGATGAAAAACGGCGCGCTATAGTATGCCGTACGATATGGGCTATAGCCCATGGTCCAAAATGATGAGAAACGAGGCTAACTTTTTTTTTCAAAATTTCAAAAAACATGGGCTATAACCTTTCGTTTTTGTCATTTCGTCATTTTTTTCAAATCTTCAAAAATGATGAAAAACGGCGCGCTATAGAATGCCGTACGATATGGGCTATAGCCCATGGTCCAAAATGATGAGAAACGAGGCTAACTTTTTTTTTCAAAATTTCAAAAAACATGGGCTATAACCCATCGTTTTTGTCATTTCGTCATTTTTTTCAAATCTTCAAAAATGATGAAAAACGGCGCGCTATAGTATGCCGTACGATATGGGCTATAGCCCATGGTCCAAAATGATGAGAAACGAGGCTAACTTTTTTTTTCAAAATTTCAAAAAACATGGGCTATAACCTTTCGTTTTTGTCATTTCGTCATTTTTTTCAAATCTTCAAAAATGATGAAAAACGGCGCGCTATAGTATGCCGTACGATAATGGGCTATAGCCCATGGTCCAAAATGATGAGAAACGAGGCTAACTTTTTTTTTCAAAATTTCAAAAAACATGGGCTATAACCCATCGTTTTTGTCATTTCGTAATTTTTTTCAAATCTTTACAAATGATGAAAAACGGCGCGCTATAGTATGCCGTACGATAATGGGCTATAGCCCATGGTCCAAAATGATGAGAAACGAGGCTAACTTTTTTTTTCAAAATTTCAAAAAACATGGGCTATAACCTTTCGTTTTTGTCATTTCGTCATTTTTTTCAAATCTTCAAAAATGATGAAAAACGGCGCGCTATAGTATGCCGTACGATATGGGCTATAGCCCATGGTCCAAAATGATGAGAAACGAGGCTAACTTTTTTTTTCAAAATTTCAAAAAACATGGGCTATAACCTTTCGTTTTTGTCATTTTGTCATTTTTTTCAAATCTTCAAAAATGATGAAAAACGGCGCGCTATAGTATGCCGTACGATATGGGCTATAGCCCATGGTCCAAAATGATGAGAAACGAGGCTAACTTTTTTTTTCAAAATTTCAAAAAACATGGGCTATAACCTTTCGTTTTTGTCATTTCGTCATTTTTTTCAAATCTTTTAAAATTATGAAAAACGGCGCGCTATAGTATGCCGTACGATATGGGCTATAGCCCATGGTCCAAAATGATGAGAAACGAGGCTAACTTTTTTTTTCAAAATTTCAAAAAACATGGGCTATAACCCATCGTTTTTGTCATTTCGTCATTTTTTTCAAATCTTTAAAAATGATGAAAAACGGCGCGCTATAGTATGCCGTACGATATGGACTATAACCCATGGTCCAAAATGATGAGAAACGAGGCTAACTTTTTTTTTTTTTAATTCAAAAAACATGGGCTATAACCTTTCGTTTTTGTCATTTCGTCATTTTTTTCAAATCTTCAAAAATGATGAAAAACGGCGCGCTATAGTATGCCGTACGATATGGGCTATAGCCCATCGTCCAAAATGATGAGAAACGAGGCTAACTTTTTTTTTCAAAATTTCAAAAAACATGGGCTATAACCTTTCGTTTTTGTCATTTCGTCATTTTTTTCAAATCTTCAAAAATGATGAAAAACGGCGCGCTATAGTATGCCGTACGATATGGGCTATAGCCCATGGTCCAAAATGATGAGAAACGAGGCTAACTTTTTTTTTCAAAATTTCAAAAAACATGGGCTATAACCTTTCGTTTTTGTCATTTCGTCATTTTTTTCAAATCTTCAAAAATGATGAAAAACGGCGCGCTATAGTATGCCGTACGATATGGGCTATAGCCCATGGTCCAAAATGATGAGAAACGAGGCTAACTTTTTTTTTCAAAATTTCAAAAAACATGGGCTATAACCCATCGTTTTTGTCATTTCGTCATTTTTTTCAAATCTTTAAAAATGACGAAAAACGGCGCGCTATAGTATGCCGTACGATATGGGCTATAGCCCATGGTCCAAAATGATGAGAAACGAGGCTAACTTTTTTTTTTTTTAATTAAAAAAACATGGGCTATAACCTTTCTTTTTTGTCATTTCGTCATTTTTTTCAAATCTTCAAAAAAGATGAAAAACGGCACGCTATAGTATGCCGTACGATATGGGCTATAGCCCATGGTCCAAAATGATGAGAAACGAGGCTAACTTTTTTTTTCAAAATTTCAAAAAACATGGGCTATAACCCATCGTTTTTGTCATTTCGTCATTTTTTTCAAATCTTTAAAAATGATGAAAAACGGCGCGCTATAGTATGCCGTACGATATGGACTATAACCCATGGTCCAAAATGATGAGAAACGAGGCTAACTTTTTTTTTTTTTAATTCAAAAAACATGGGCTATAACCTTTCGTTTTTGTCATTTCGTCATTTTTTTCAAATCTTCAAAAATGATGAAAAACGGCGCGCTATAGTATGCCGTACGATATGGGCTATAGCCCATCGTCCAAAATGATGAGAAACGAGGCTAACTTTTTTTTTCAAAATTTCAAAAAACATGGGCTATAACCTTTCGTTTTTGTCATTTCGTCATTTTTTTCAAATCTTCAAAAATGATGAAAAACGGCGCGCTATAGTATGCCGTACGATATGGGCTATAGCCCATGGTCCAAAATGATGAGAAACGAGGCTAACTTTTTTTTCAAAATTTCAAAAAACATGGGCTATAACCTTTCGTTTTTGTCATTTCGTCATTTTTTTCAAATCTTCAAAAATGATGAAAAACGGCGCGCTATAGTATGCCGTACGATATGGGCTATAGCCCATGGTCCAAAATGATGAGAAACGAGGCTAACTTTTTTTTTCAAAATTTCAAAAAACATGGGCTATAACCCATCGTTTTTGTCATTTCGTCATTTTTTTCAAATCTTTAAAAATGACGAAAAACGGCGCGCTATAGTATGCCGTACGATATGGGCTATAGCCCATGGTCCAAAATGATGAGAAACGAGGCTAACTTTTTTTTTTTTAAATTAAAAAAACATGGGCTATAACCTTTCGTTTTTGTCATTTCGTCATTTTTTTCAAATCTTCAAAAATGATGAAAAACGGCGCGCTATAGTATGCCGTACGATATGGGCTATAGCCCATCGTCCAAAATGATGAGAAACGAGGCTAACTTTTTTTTTCAAAATTTCAAAAAACATGGGCTATAACCTTTCGTTTTTGTCATTTTGTCATTTTTTTCAAATCTTCAAAAATGATGAAAAACGGCGCGCTATAGTATGCCGTACGATATGGGCTATAGCCCATGGTCCAAAATGATGAGAAACGAGGCTAACTTTTTTTTCAAAATTTAAAAAAACATGGGCTATAACCCATCGTTTTTGTCATTTTGTCATTTTTTTCAAATCTTCAAAAATGATGAAAAACGGCGCGCTATAGTATGCCGTACGATATGGGCTATAGCCCATGGTCCAAAATGATGAGAAACGAGGCTAACTTTTTTTTTCAAAATTTCAAAAAACATGGGCTATAACCCATCGTTTTTGTCATTTCGTCATTTTTTTCAAATCTTCAAAAATGATGAAAAACGGCGCGCTATAGTATGCCGTACGATATGGGCTATAGCCCATGGTCCAAAATGATGAGAAACGAGGCTAACTTTTTTTTTCAAAATTTCAAAAAACATGGGCTATAACCCATCGTTTTTGTCATTTCGTCATTTTTTTCAAATCTTTAAAAATGATGAAAAACGTCGCGCTATAGTATGCCGTACGATATGGGCTATAGCCCATGGTCCAAAATGATGAGAAACGAGTCTAACTTTTTTTTTCAAAATTTCAAAAAACATGGGCTATAACCTTTCGTTTTTGTCATTTCGTCATTTTTTTCAAATCTTCAAAAATGATGAAAAACGGCGCGCTATAGTATGCCGTACGATATGGGCTATAGCCCATGGTCCAAAATGATGAGAAACGAGGCTAACTTTTTTTTTCAAAATTTCAAAAAACATGGGCTATAACCTTTCGTTTTTGTCATTTCGTCATTTTTTTCAAATCTTCAAAAATGATGAAAAACGGCGCGCTATAGTATGCCGTACGATATGGGCTATAGCCCATGGTCCAAAATGATGAGAAACGAGGCTAACTTTTTTTTTCAAAATTTCAAAAAACATGGGCTATAACCTTTCGTTTTTGTCATTTTGTCATTTTTTTCAAATCTTCAAAAATGATGAAAAACGGCGCGCTATAGTATGCCGTACGATATGGGCTATAGCCCATGGTCCAAAATGATGAGAAACGAGGCTAAGTTTTTTTTTCAAAATTTCAAAAAACATGGGCTATAACCCATCGTTTTTGTCATTTCGTCATTTTTTTCAAATCTTCAAAAATGATGAAAAACGGCGCGCTATAGTATGCCGTACGATATGGGCTATAGCCCATGGTCCAAAATGATGAGAAACGAGGCTAACTTTTTTTTTCAAAATTTCAAAAAACATGGGCTATAACCCATCGTTTTTGTCATTTCGTCATTTTTTTCAATTCTTCAAAAATGATGAAAAACGGCGCGCTATAGTATGCCGTACGATATGGGCTATAGCCCATGGTCCAAAATGATGAGAAACGAGGCTAACTTTTTTTTTCAAAATTTCAAAAAACATGGGCTATAACCTTTCGTTTTTGTCATTTCGTCATTTTTTTCAAATCTTCAAAAATGATGAAAAACGGCGCGCTATAGTATGCCGTACGATATGGGCTATAGCCCATGGTCCAAAATGATGAGAAACGAGGCTAACTTTTTTTTTCAAAATTTCAAAAAACATGGGCTATAACCTTTCGTTTTTGTCATTTCGTCATTTTTTTCAAATCTTCAAAAAAGATGAAAAACGGCGCGCTATAGTATGCCGTACGATATGGGCTATAGCCCATGGTCCAAAATGATGAGAAACGAGGCTAACTTTTTTTTTCAAAATTTCAAAAAACATGGGCTATAACCCATCGTTTTTGTCATTTCGTCATTTTTTTCAAATCTTTAAAAATGATGAAAAACGGCGCGCTATAGTATGCCGTACGATATGGACTATAACCCATGGTCCAAAATGATGAGAAACGAGGCTAACTTTTTTTTTTTTTAATTCAAAAAACATGGGCTATAACCTTTCGTTTTTGTCATTTCGTCATTTTTTTCAAATCTTCAAAAATGATGAAAAACGGCGCGCTATAGTATGCCGTACGATATGGGCTATAGCCCATCGTCCAAAATGATGAGAAACGAGGCTAACTTTTTTTTTCAAAATTTCAAAAAACATGGGCTATAACCTTTCGTTTTTGTCATTTCGTCATTTTTTTCAAATCTTCAAAAATGATGAAAAACGGCGCGCTATAGTATGCCGTACGATATGGGCTATAGCCCATGGTCCAAAATGATGAGAAACGAGGCTAACTTTTTTTTTCAAAATTTCAAAAAACATGGGCTATAACCTTTCGTTTTTGTCATTTCGTCATTTTTTTCAAATCTTCAAAAATGATGAAAAACGGCGCGCTATAGTATGCCGTACGATATGGGCTATAGCCCATGGTCCAAAATGATGAGAAACGAGGCTAACTTTTTTTTTCAAAATTTCAAAAAACATGGGCTATAACCCATCGTTTTTGTCATTTCGTCATTTTTTTCAAATCTTTAAAAATGATGAAAAACGGCGCGCTATAGTATGCCGTACGATATGGGCTATAGCCCATGGTCCAAAATGATGAGAAACGAGGCTAACTTTTTTTTTTTAAATTAAAAAAACATGGGCTATAACCTTTCGTTTTTGTCATTTCGTCATTTTTTTCAAATCTTCAAAAATGATGAAAAACGGCGCGCTATAGTATGCCGTACGATATGGGCTATAGCCCATGGTCCAAAATGATGAGAAACGAGGCTAACTTTTTTTTTCAAAATTTCAAAAAACATGGGCTATAACCCATCGTTTTTGTCATTTCGTAATTTTTTTCAAATCTTCAAAAATGATGAAAAACGGCGCGCTATAGTATGCCGTACGATATGGGCTATAGCCCATGGTCCAAAATGATGAGAAACGAGTCTAACTTTTTTTTTCAAAATTTCAAAAAACATGGGCTATAACCTTTCGTTTTTGTCATTTCGTCATTTTTTTCAAATCTTCAAAAATGATGAAAAACGGCGCGCTATAGTATGCCGTACGATATGGGCTATAGCCCATGGTCCAAAATGATGAGAAACGAGTCTAACTTTTTTTTTCAAAATTTCAAAAAACATGGGCTATAACCTTTCGTTTTTGTCATTTCGTCATTTTTTTCAAATCTTCAAAAATGATGAAAAACGGCGCGCTATAGTATGCCGTACGATATGGGCTATAGCCCATGGTCCAAAATGATGAGAAACGAGGCTAACTTTTTTTTTCAAAATTTCAAAAAACATGGGCTATAACCCATCGTTTTTGTCATTTCGTAATTTTTTTCAAATCTTTAAAAATGATGAAAAACGGCGCGCTATAGTATGCCGTACGATATGGGCTATAGCCCATGGTCCAAAATGATGAGAAACGAGGCTAACTTTTTTTTTCAAAATTTCAAAAAACATGGGCTATAACCTTTCGTTTTTGTCATTTCGTCATTTTTTTAAAATCTTCAAAAATGATGAAAAACGGCGCGCTATAGTATGCCGTACGATATGGGCTATAGCCCATGGTCCAAAATGATGAGAAACGAGGCTAACTTTTTTTTTCAAAATTTCAAAAAACATGGGCTATAACCTTTCGTTTTTGTCATTTCGTCATTTTTTTCAAATCTTCAAAAATGATGAAAAACGGCGCGCTATAGAATGCCGTACGATATGGGCTATAGCCCATGGTCCAAAATGATGAGAAACGAGGCTAACTTTTTTTTTCAAAATTTCAAAAAACATGGGCTATAACCCATCGTTTTTGTCATTTCGTCATTTTTTTCAAATCTTCAAAAATGATGAAAAACGGCGCGCTATAGTATGCCGTACGATATGGGCTATAGCCCATGGTCCAAAATGATGAGAAACGAGGCTAACTTTTTTTTTCAAAATTTCAAAAAACATGGGCTATAACCTTTCGTTTTTGTCATTTCGTCATTTTTTTCAAATCTTCAAAAATGATGAAAAACGGCGCGCTATAGTATGCCGTACGATAATGGGCTATAGCCCATGGTCCAAAATGATGAGAAACGAGGCTAACTTTTTTTTTCAAAATTTCAAAAAACATGGGCTATTACCCATCGTTTTTGTCATTTCGTAATTTTTTTCAAATCTTTACAAATGATGAAAAACGGCGCGCTATAGTATGCCGTACGATAATGGGCTATAGCCCATGGTCCAAAATGATGAGAAACGAGGCTAACTTTTTTTTTCAAAATTTCAAAAAACATGGGCTATAACCTTTCGTTTTTGTCATTTCGTCATTTTTTTCAAATCTTCAAAAATGATGAAAAACGGCGCGCTATAGTATGCCGTACGATATGGGCTATAGCCCATGGTCCAAAATGATGAGAAACGAGGCTAACTTTTTTTTTCAAAATTTCAAAAAACATGGGCTATAACCTTTCGTTTTTGTCATTTTGTCATTTTTTTCAAATCTTCAAAAATGATGAAAAACGGCGCGCTATAGTATGCCGTACGATATGGGCTATAGCCCATGGTCCAAAATGATGAGAAACGAGGCTAACTTTTTTTTTCAAAATTTCAAAAAACATGGGCTATAACCTTTCGTTTTTGTCATTTCGTCATTTTTTTCAAATCTTTTAAAATTATGAAAAACGGCGCGCTATAGTATGCCGTACGATATGGGCTATAGCCCATGGTCCAAAATGATGAGAAACGAGGCTAACTTTTTTTTTCAAAATTTCAAAAAACATGGGCTATAACCCATCGTTTTTGTCATTTCGTCATTTTTTTCAAATCTTTAAAAATGATGAAAAACGGCGCGCTATAGTATGCCGTACGATATGGACTATAACCCATGGTCCAAAATGATGAGAAACGAGGCTAACTTTTTTTTTTTTTAATTCAAAAAACATGGGCTATAACCTTTCGTTTTTGTCATTTCGTCATTTTTTTCAAATCTTCAAAAATGATGAAAAACGGCGCGCTATAGTATGCCGTACGATATGGGCTATAGCCCATCGTCCAAAATGATGAGAAACGAGGCTAACTTTTTTTTTCAAAATTTCAAAAAACATGGGCTATAACCTTTCGTTTTTGTCATTTCGTCATTTTTTTCAAATCTTCAAAAATGATGAAAAACGGCGCGCTATAGTATGCCGTATGATATGGGCTATAGCCCATGGTCCAAAATGATGAGAAACGAGGCTAACTTTTTTTTTCAAAATTTCAAAAAACATGGGCTATAACCTTTCGTTTTTGTCATTTCGTCATTTTTTTCAAATCTTCAAAAATGATGAAAAACGGCGCGCTATAGTATGCCGTACGATATGGGCTATAGCCCATGGTCCAAAATGATGAGAAACGAGGCTAACTTTTTTTTTCAAAATTTCAAAAAACATGGGCTATAACCCATCGTTTTTGTCATTTCGTCATTTTTTTCAAATCTTTAAAAATGACGAAAAACGGCGCGCTATAGTATGCCGTACGATATGGGCTATAGCCCATGGTCCAAAATGATGAGAAACGAGGCTAACTTTTTTTTTTTTAAATTAAAAAAACATGGGCTATAACCTTTCTTTTTTGTCATTTCGTCATTTTTTTCAAATCTTCAAAAAAGATGAAAAACGGCACGCTATAGTATGCCGTACGATATGGGCTATAGCCCATGGTCCAAAATGATGAGAAACGAGGCTAACTTTTTTTTTCAAAATTTCAAAAAACATGGGCTATAACCCATCGTTTTTGTCATTTCGTCATTTTTTTCAAATCTTTAAAAATGATGAAAAACGGCGCGCTATAGTATGCCGTACGATATGGACTATAACCCATGGTCCAAAATGATGAGAAACGAGGCTAACTTTTTTTTTTTTTAATTCAAAAAACATGGGCTATAACCTTTCGTTTTTGTCATTTCGTCATTTTTTTCAAATCTTCAAAAATGATGAAAAACGGCGCGCTATAGTATGCCGTACGATATGGGCTATAGCCCATCGTCCAAAATGATGAGAAACGAGGCTAACTTTTTTTTTCAAAATTTCAAAAAACATGGGCTATAACCTTTCGTTTTTGTCATTTCGTCATTTTTTTCAAATCTTCAAAAATGATGAAAAACGGCGCGCTATAGTATGCCGTACGATATGGGCTATAGCCCATGGTCCAAAATGATGAGAAACGAGGCTAACTTTTTTTTCAAAATTTCAAAAAACATGGGCTATAACCTTTCGTTTTTGTCATTTCGTCATTTTTTTCAAATCTTCAAAAATGATGAAAAACGGCGCGCTATAGTATGCCGTACGATATGGGCTATAGCCCATGGTCCAAAATGATGAGAAACGAGGCTAACTTTTTTTTTCAAAATTTCAAAAAACATGGGCTATAACCCATCGTTTTTGTCATTTCGTCATTTTTTTCAAATCTTTAAAAATGACGAAAAACGGCGCGCTATAGTATGCCGTACGATATGGGCTATAGCCCATGGTCCAAAATGATGAGAAACGAGGCTAACTTTTTTTTTTTTAAATTAAAAAAACATGGGCTATAACCTTTCGTTTTTGTCATTTCGTCATTTTTTTCAAATCTTCAAAAATGATGAAAAACGGCGCGCTATAGTATGCCGTACGATATGGGCTATAGCCCATCGTCCAAAATGATGAGAAACGAGGCTAACTTTTTTTTTCAAAATTTCAAAAAACATGGGCTATAACCTTTCGTTTTTGTCATTTTGTCATTTTTTTCAAATCTTCAAAAATGATGAAAAACGGCGCGCTATAGTATGCCGTACGATATGGGCTATAGCCCATGGTCCAAAATGATGAGAAACGAGGCTAACTTTTTTTTTCAAAATTTAAAAAAACATGGGCTATAACCCATCGTTTTTGTCATTTTGTCATTTTTTTCAAATCTTCAAAAATGATGAAAAACGGCGCGCTATAGTATGCCGTACGATATGGGCTATAGCCCATGGTCCAAAATGATGAGAAACGAGGCTAACTTTTTTTTTCAAAATTTCAAAAAACATGGGCTATAACCCATCGTTTTTGTCATTTCGTCATTTTTTTCAAATCTTCAAAAATGATGAAAAACGGCGCGCTATAGTATGCCGTACGATATGGGCTATAGCCCATGGTCCAAAATGATGAGAAACGAGGCTAACTTTTTTTTTCAAAATTTCAAAAAACATGGGCTATAACCCATCGTTTTTGTCATTTCGTCATTTTTTTCAAATCTTTAAAAATGATGAAAAACGTCGCGCTATAGTATGCCGTACGATATGGGCTATAGCCCATGGTCCAAAATGATGAGAAACGAGTCTAACTTTTTTTTTCAAAATTTCAAAAAACATGGGCTATAACCTTTCGTTTTTGTCATTTCGTCATTTTTTTCAAATCTTCAAAAATGATGAAAAACGGCGCGCTATAGTATGCCGTACGATATGGGCTATAGCCCATGGTCCAAAATGATGAGAAACGAGGCTAACTTTTTTTTTCAAAATTTCAAAAAACATGGGCTATAACCTTTCGTTTTTGTCATTTCGTCATTTTTTTCAAATCTTCAAAAATGATGAAAAACGGCGCGCTATAGTATGCCGTACGATATGGGCTATAGCCCATGGTCCAAAATGATGAGAAACGAGGCTAACTTTTTTTTTCAAAATTTCAAAAAACATGGGCTATAACCTTTCGTTTTTGTCATTTTGTCATTTTTTTCAAATCTTCAAAAATGATGAAAAACGGCGCGCTATAGTATGCCGTACGATATGGGCTATAGCCCATGGTCCAAAATGATGAGAAACGAGGCTAAGTTTTTTTTTCAAAATTTCAAAAAACATGGGCTATAACCCATCGTTTTTGTCATTTCGTCATTTTTTTCAAATCTTCAAAAATGATGAAAAACGGCGCGCTATAGTATGCCGTACGATATGGGCTATAGCCCATGGTCCAAAATGATGAGAAACGAGGCTAACTTTTTTTTTCAAAATTTCAAAAAACATGGGCTATAACCCATCGTTTTTGTCATTTCGTCATTTTTTTCAATTCTTCAAAAATGATGAAAAACGGCGCGCTATAGTATGCCGTACGATATGGGCTATAGCCCATGGTCCAAAATGATGAGAAACGAGGCTAACTTTTTTTTTCAAAATTTCAAAAAACATGGGCTATAACCTTTCGTTTTTGTCATTTCGTCATTTTTTTCAAATCTTCAAAAATGATGAAAAACGGCGCGCTATAGTATGCCGTACGATATGGGCTATAGCCCATGGTCCAAAATGATGAGAAACGAGGCTAACTTTTTTTTTCAAAATTTCAAAAAACATGGGCTATAACCTTTCGTTTTTGTCATTTCGTCATTTTTTTCAAATCTTCAAAAAAGATGAAAAACGGCGCGCTATAGTATGCCGTACGATATGGGCTATAGCCCATGGTCCAAAATGATGAGAAACGAGGCTAACTTTTTTTTTCAAAATTTCAAAAAACATGGGCTATAACCCATCGTTTTTGTCATTTCGTCATTTTTTTCAAATCTTTAAAAATGATGAAAAACGGCGCGCTATAGTATGCCGTACGATATGGACTATAACCCATGGTCCAAAATGATGAGAAACGAGGCTAACTTTTTTTTTTTTTAATTCAAAAAACATGGGCTATAACCTTTCGTTTTTGTCATTTCGTCATTTTTTTCAAATCTTCAAAAATGATGAAAAACGGCGCGCTATAGTATGCCGTACGATATGGGCTATAGCCCATCGTCCAAAATGATGAGAAACGAGGCTAACTTTTTTTTTCAAAATTTCAAAAAACATGGGCTATAACCTTTCGTTTTTGTCATTTCGTCATTTTTTTCAAATCTTCAAAAATGATGAAAAACGGCGCGCTATAGTATGCCGTACGATATGGGCTATAGCCCATGGTCCAAAATGATGAGAAACGAGGCTAACTTTTTTTTTCAAAATTTCAAAAAACATGGGCTATAACCTTTCGTTTTTGTCATTTCGTCATTTTTTTCAAATCTTCAAAAATGATGAAAAACGGCGCGCTATAGTATGCCGTACGATATGGGCTATAGCCCATGGTCCAAAATGATGAGAAACGAGGCTAACTTTTTTTTTCAAAATTTCAAAAAACATGGGCTATAACCCATCGTTTTTGTCATTTCGTCATTTTTTTCAAATCTTTAAAAATGATGAAAAACGGCGCGCTATAGTATGCCGTACGATATGGGCTATAGCCCATGGTCCAAAATGATGAGAAACGAGGCTAACTTTTTTTTTTTTAAATTAAAAAAACATGGGCTATAACCTTTCGTTTTTGTCATTTCGTCATTTTTTTCAAATCTTCAAAAATGATGAAAAACGGCGCGCTATAGTATGCCGTACGATATGGGCTATAGCCCATCGTCCAAAATGATGAGAAACGAGGCTAACTTTTTTTTTCAAAATTTCAAAAAACATGGGCTATAACCTTTCGTTTTTGTCATTTTGTCATTTTTTTCAAATCTTCAAAAATGATGAAAAACGGTGCGCTATAGTATGCCGTACGATATGGGCTATAGCCCATGGTCCAAAATGATGAGAAACGAGGCTAACTTTTTTTTTCAAAATTTAAAAAAACATGGGCTATAACCCATCGTTTTTGTCATTTTGTCATTTTTTTCAAATCTTCAAAAATGATGAAAAACGGCGCGCTATAGTATGCCGTACGATATGGGCTATAGCCCATGGTCCAAAATGATGAGAAACGAGGCTAACTTTTTTTTTCAAAATTTCAAAAAACATGGGCTATAACCCATCGTTTTTGTCATTTCGTCATTTTTTTCAAATCTTCAAAAATGATGAAAAACGGCGCGCTATAGTATGCCGTACGATATGGGCTATAGCCCATGGTCCAAAATGATGAGAAACGAGGCTAACTTTTTTTTTCAAAATTTCAAAAAACATGGGCTATAACCCATCGTTTTTGTCATTTCGTCATTTTTTTCAAATCTTTAAAAATGATGAAAAACGTCCCGCTATAGTATGCCGTACGATATGGGCTATAGCCCATGGTCCAAAATGATGAGAAACGAGTCTAACTTTTTTTTTCAAAATTTCAAAAAACATGGGCTATAACCTTTCGTTTTTGTCATTTCGTCATTTTTTTCAAATCTTCAAAAATGATGAAAAACGGCGCGCTATAGTATGCCGTACGATATGGGCTATAGCCCATGGTCCAAAATGATGAGAAACGAGGCTAACTTTTTTTTTCAAAATTTCAAAAAACATGGGCTATAACCCATCGTTTTTGTCATTTCGTAATTTTTTTCAAATCTTTAAAAATGATGAAAAACGGCGCGCTATAGTATGCCGTACGATATGGGCTATAGCCCATGGTCCAAAATGATGAGAAACGAGGCTAACTTTTTTTTTCAAAATTTCAAAAAACATGGGCTATAACCTTTCGTTTTTGTCATTTCGTCATTTTTTTAAAATCTTCAAAAATGATGAAAAACGGCGCGCTATAGTATGCCGTACGATATGGGCTATAGCCCATGGTCCAAAATGATGAGAAACGAGGCTAACTTTTTTTTTCAAAATTTCAAAAAACATGGGCTATAACCTTTCGTTTTTGTCATTTCGTCATTTTTTTCAAATCTTCAAAAATGATGAAAAACGGCGCGCTATAGAATGCCGTACGATATGGGCTATAGCCCATGGTCCAAAATGATGAGAAACGAGGCTAACTTTTTTTTTCAAAATTTCAAAAAACATGGGCTATAACCCATCGTTTTTGTCATTTCGTCATTTTTTTCAAATCTTCAAAAATGATGAAAAACGGCGCGCTATAGTATGCCGTACGATATGGGCTATAGCCCATGGTCCAAAATGATGAGAAACGAGGCTAACTTTTTTTTTCAAAATTTCAAAAAACATGGGCTATAACCTTTCGTTTTTGTCATTTCGTCATTTTTTTCAAATCTTCAAAAATGATGAAAAACGGCGCGCTATAGTATGCCGTACGATAATGGGCTATAGCCCATGGTCCAAAATGATGAGAAACGAGGCTAACTTTTTTTTTCAAAATTTCAAAAAACATGGGCTATAACCCATCGTTTTTGTCATTTCGTCATTTTTTTCAAATCTTCAAAAATGATGAAAAACGGCGCGCTATAGTATGCCGTACGATATGGGCTATAGCCCATGGTCCAAAATGATGAGAAACGAGGCTAACTTTTTTTTTCAAAATTTCAAAAAACATGGGCTATAACCCATCGTTTTTGTCATTTCGTAATTTTTTTCAAATCTTTACAAATGATGAAAAACGGCGCGCTATAGTATGCCGTACGATATGGGCTATAGCCCATGGTCCAAAATGATGAGAAACGAGGCTAACTTTTTTTTTCAAAATTTCAAAAAACATGGGCTATAACCTTTCGTTTTTGTCATTTCGTCATTTTTTTCAAATCTTCAAAAATGATGAAAAACGGCGCGCTATAGTATGCCGTACGATATGGGCTATAGCCCATGGTCCAAAATGATGAGAAACGAGGCTAACTTTTTTTTTCAAAATTTCAAAAAACATGGGCTATAACCTTTCGTTTTTGTCATTTTGTCATTTTTTTCAAATCTTCAAAAATGATGAAAAACGGCGCGCTATAGTATGCCGTACGATATGGGCTATAGCCCATGGTCCAAAATGATGAGAAACGAGGCTAACTTTTTTTTTCAAAATTTCAAAAAACATGGGATATAACCTTTCGTTTTTGTCATTTCGTCATTTTTTTCAAATCTTTTAAAATTATGAAAAACGGCGCGCTATAGTATGCCGTACGATATGGGCTATAGCCCATGGTCCAAAATGATGAGAAACGAGGCTAACTTTTTTTTTCAAAATTTCAAAAAACATGGGCTATAACCTTTCGTTTTTGTCATTTCGTCATTTTTTTCAAATGTTCAAAAATGATGAAAAACGGCGCGCTATAGTATGCCGTACGATATGGGCTATAGCCCATGGTCCAAAATGATGAGAAACGAGGCTAACTTTTTTTTCCAAAATTTCAAAAAACATGGGCTATAACCCATCGTTTTTGTCATTTCGTCATTTTTTTCAAATCTTTAAAAATGATGAAAAACGGCGCGCTATAGTATGCCGTACGATATGGGCTATAGCCCATGGTCCAAAATGATGAGAAACGAGTCTAACTTTTTTTTTCAAAATTTCAAAAAACATGGGCTATAACCTTTCGTTTTTGTCATTTCGTCATTTTTTTCAAATCTTCAAAAATGATGAAAAACGGCGCGCTATAGTATGCCGTACGATATGGGCTATAGCCCATGGTCCAAAATGATGAGAAACGAGGCTAACTTTTTTTTTCAAAATTTCAAAAAACATGGGCTATAACCCATCGTTTTTGTCATTTCGTAATTTTTTTCAAATCTTTACAAATGATGAAAAACGGCGCGCTATAGTATGCCGTACGATAATGGGCTATAGCCCATGGTCCAAAATGATGAGAAACGAGGCTAACTTTTTTTTTCAAAATTTCAAAAAACATGGGCTATAACCTTTCGTTTTTGTCATTTCGTCATTTTTTTCAAATCTTCAAAAATGATGAAAAACGGCGCGCTATAGTATGCCGTACGATATGGGCTATAGCCCATGGTCCAAAATGATGAGAAACGAGGCTAACTTTTTTTTTCAAAATTTCAAAAAACATGGGCTATAACCTTTCGTTTTTGTCATTTTGTCATTTTTTTCAAATCTTCAAAAATGATGAAAAACGGCGCGCTATAGTATGCCGTACGATATGGGCTATAGCCCATGGTCCAAAATGATGAGAAACGAGGCTAACTTTTTTTTTCAAAATTTCAAAAAACATGGGCTATAACCCATCGTTTTTGTCATTTCGTCATTTTTTTCAAATCTTTAAAAATGATGAAAAACGGCGCGCTATAGTATGCCGTACGATATGGGCTATAGCCCATGGTCCAAAATGATGAGAAACGAGGCTAACTTTTTTTTTCAAAATTTCAAAAAACATGGGCTATAACCTTTCGTTTTTGTCATTTCGTCATTTTTTTCAAATCTTTTTTCCAAAATGATGAGAAACGAGGCTAACTTTTTTTTTCAAAATTTCAAAAAACATGGGCTATAACCTTTCGTTTTTGTCATTTCGTCATTTTTTTCAAATCTTCAAAAATGATGAAAAACGGCGCGCTATAGTATGCCGTACGATATGGGCTATAGCCCATGGTCCAAAATGATGAGAAACGAGGCTAACTTTTTTTTTCAAAATTAAAAAAAACATGGGCTATAACCCATCGTTTTTGTCATTTCGTAATTTTTTTCAAATCTTTAAAAATGATGAAAAACGGCGCGCTATAGTATGCCGTACGATATGGGCTATAGCCCATGGTCCAAAATGATGAGAAACGAGGCTAACTTTTTTTTTCAAAATTTCAAAAAACATGGGCTATAACCTTTCGTTTTTGTCATTTCGTCATTTTTTTCAAATCTTCAAAAATGATGAAAAACGGCGCGCTATAGTATGCCGTACGATATGGGCTATAGCCCATGGTCCAAAATGATGAGAAACGAGGCTAACTTTTTTTTTCAAAATTTCAAAAAACATGGGCTATAACCCATCGTTTTTGTCATTTCGTCATTTTTTTCAAATCTTCAAAAATGATGAAAAACGGCGCGCTATAGTATGCCGTACGATATGGGCTATAGCCCATGGTCCAAAATGATGAGAAACGAGGCTAACTTTTTTTTTCAAAATTTCAAAAAACATGGGCTATAACCCATCGTTTTTGTCATTTCGTAATTTTTTTCAAATCTTTAAAAATGATGAAAAACGGCGCGCTATAGTATGCCGTACGATATGGGCTATAGCCCATGGTCCAAAATGATGAGAAACGAGGCTAACTTTTTTTTTCAAAATTTCAAAAAACATGGGCTATAACCTTTCGTTTTTGTCATTTCGTAATTTTTTTCAAATCTTTAAAAATGATGAAAACGGCGCGCTATAGAATGCCGTACGATATGGGCTATAGCCCACGGTCCAAAATGATGAGAAACGAGGCTAACTTTTTTTTTCAAAAAACATGGGCTATAACCCATCGTTTTTGTCATTTCGTCATTTTTTTCAAATCTTCAAAAATGATGAAAAACTGTGCGCTATAGTATGCCGTACGATATGGGCTATAGCCCATGGTCCAAAATGATGAGAAACGAGGCTAACATTTTTTTTCAAAATAAAAAAAAACATGGGCTATAACCCATCGTTTTTGTCATTTCGTCATTTTTTTCAAATCTTCAAAAATGATGAAAAACTGCGCGCTATAGTATGCCGTACGATATGGGCTATAGCCCACGGTCCAAAATGATGAGAAACGAGGCTAACTTTTTTTCCCAAAATTTCAAAAAACATGGGCTATAACCCATCGTTTTCGTCATTTTTTTCAAATCTTCAAAAATGATGAAAAACTGCGCGCTATAGTATGCCGTACGATATGGGCTATAGCCCACGGTCCAAAATGATGAGAAACGAGGCTAACTTTTTTTTTCGAAATTTCAAAAAACATGGGCTATAACCCATCGTTTTTGTCATTTCGTCATTTTTTTCAAATCTTCAAAAATGATGAAAAACTGCGCGCTATAGTATGCCGTACGATATGGGCTATAGCCCACGGTCCAAAATGATGAGAAACGAGGCTAACTTTTTTTTCCAAAATTTCAAAAAACATGGGCTATAACCCATCGTTTTTGTCATTTCGTCATTTTTTTCAAATCTTCAAAAATGATGAAAAACTGCGCGCTATAGTATGCCGTACGATATGGGCTATAGCCCACGGTCCAAAATGATGAGAAACGAGGCTAACCTTTTTTTTCAAAATTTCAAAAAACATGGGCTATAACCCATCGTTTTTGTCATTTCGTCATTTTTTTCAAATCTTCAAAAATGATGAAAAACGGCACGCTATAGTATGCCGTACGATATGGGCTATAGCCCACGGTCCAAAATGATGAGAAACGAGGCTAACTTTTTTTTTCAAAATTTCAAAAAACATGGGCTATAACCTTTCGTTTTTGTCATTTCGTCATTTTTTTCAAATCTTCAAAAATGATGAAAAACGGCGCGCTATAGTATGCCGTACGATATGGGCTATAGCCCATGGTCCAAAATGATGAGAAACGAGGCTAACTTTTTTTTTCAAAATTTCAAAAAACATGGGCTATAACCCATCGTTTTTGTCATTTCGTAATTTTTTTCAAATCTTTAAAAATGATGAAAAACGGCGCGCTATAGTATGCCGTACGATATGGGCTATAGCCCATGGTCCAAAATGATGAGAAACGAGGCTAACTTTTTTTTTCAAAATTTCAAAAAACATGGGCTATAACCCATCGTTTTTGTCATTTCGTCATTTTTTTCAAATCTTTAAAAATGATGAAAAACGTCGCGCTATAGTATGCCGTACGATATGGGCTATAGCCCATGGTCCAAAATGATGAGAAACGAGGCTAACTTTTTTTTTCAAAATTTCAAAAAACATGGGCTATAACCCATCGTTTTTGTCATTTCGTCATTTTTTTCAAATCTTCAAAAATGATGAAAAACGGCGCGCTATAGTATGCCGTACGATATGGGCTATAGCCCATGGTCCAAAATGATGAGAAACGAGGCTAACTTTTTTTTTCAAAATTTCAAAAAACATGGGCTATAACCCATCGTTTTTGTCATTTCGTAATTTTTTTCAAATCTTTACAAATGATGAAAAACGGCGCGCTATAGTATGCCGTACGATAATGGGCTATAGCCCATGGTCCAAAATGATGAGAAACGAGGCTAACTTTTTTTTTCAAAATTTCAAAAAACATGGGCTATAACCTTTCGTTTTTGTCATTTTGTCATTTTTTTCAAATCTTCAAAAATGATGAAAAACTGCGCGCTATAGTATGCCGTACGATATGGGCTATAGCCCATGGTCCAAAATGATGAGAAACGAGGCTAACTTTTTTTTTCAAAATTTCAAAAAACATGGGCTATAACCCATCGTTTTTGTCATTTCGTCATTTTTTTCAAATCTTCAAAAATGATGAAAAACGGCGCGCTATAGTATGACGTACGATATGGGCTATAGCCCATCGTCCAAAATGATGAGAAACGAGGCTAACTTTTTTTTTCAAAATTTCAAAAAACATGGGCTATAACCCATCGTTTTTGTCATTTTGTCATTTTTTTCAAATCTTCAAAAATGATGAAAAACGGCGCGCTATAGTATGCCGTACGATATGGGCTATAGCCCATGGTCCAAAATGATGAGAAACGAGGCTAACTTTTTTTTTCAAAATTTCAAAAAACATGGGCTATAACCCATCGTTTTTGTCATTTCGTAATTTTTTTCAAATCTTTACAAATGATGAAAAACGGCGCGCTATAGTATGCCGTACGATAATGGGCTATAGCCCATGGTCCAAAATGATGAGAAACGAGGCTAACTTTTTTTTTCAAAATTTCAAAAAACATGGGCTATAACCTTTCGTTTTTGTCATTTCGTCATTTTTTTCAAATCTTCAAAAATGATGAAAAACGGCGCGCTATAGTATGCCGTACGATATGGGCTATAGCCCATGGTCCAAAATGATGAGAAACGAGGCTAACTTTTTTTTTCAAAATTTCAAAAAACATGGGCTATAACCTTTCGTTTTTGTCATTTTGTCATTTTTTTCAAATCTTCAAAAATGATGAAAAACGGCGCGCTATAGTATGCCGTACGATATGGGCTATAGCCCATGGTCCAAAATGATGAGAAACGAGGCTAACTTTTTTTTTCAAAATTTCAAAAAACATGGGCTATAACCCATCGTTTTTGTCATTTCGTCATTTTTTTCAAATCTTTAAAAATGATGAAAAACGGCGCGCTATAGTATGCCGTACGATATGGGCTATAGCCCATGGTCCAAAATGATGAGAAACGAGGCTAACTTTTTTTTTCAAAATTTCAAAAAACATGGGCTATAACCTTTCGTTTTTGTCATTTCGTCATTTTTTTCAAATCTTTTTTCCAAAATGATGAGAAACGAGGCTAACTTTTTTTTTCAAAATTTCAAAAAACATGGGCTATAACCTTTCGTTTTTGTCATTTCGTCATTTTTTTCAAATCTTCAAAAATGATGAAAAACGGCGCGCTATAGTATGCCGTACGATATGGGCTATAGCCCATGGTCCAAAATGATGAGAAACGAGGCTAACTTTTTTTTTCAAAATTAAAAAAAACATGGGCTATAACCCATCGTTTTTGTCATTTCGTAATTTTTTTCAAATCTTTAAAAATGATGAAAAACGGCGCGCTATAGTATGCCGTACGATATGGGCTATAGCCCATGGTCCAAAATGATGAGAAACGAGGCTAACTTTTTTTTTCAAAATTTCAAAAAACATGGGCTATAACCTTTCGTTTTTGTCATTTCGTCATTTTTTTCAAATCTTCAAAAATGATGAAAAACGGCGCGCTATAGTATGCCGTACGATATGGGCTATAGCCCATGGTCCAAAATGATGAGAAACGAGGCTAACTTTTTTTTTCAAAATTTCAAAAAACATGGGCTATAACCCATCGTTTTTGTCATTTCGTCATTTTTTTCAAATCTTCAAAAATGATGAAAAACGGCGCGCTATAGTATGCCGTACGATATGGGCTATAGCCCATGGTCCAAAATGATGAGAAACGAGGCTAACTTTTTTTTTCAAAATTTCAAAAAACATGGGCTATAACCCATCGTTTTTGTCATTTCGTAATTTTTTTCAAATCTTTAAAAATGATGAAAAACGGCGCGCTATAGTATGCCGTACGATATGGGCTATAGCCCATGGTCCAAAATGATGAGAAACGAGGCTAACTTTTTTTTTCAAAATTTCAAAAAACATGGGCTATAACCTTTCGTTTTTGTCATTTCGTAATTTTTTTCAAATCTTTAAAAATGATGAAAACGGCGCGCTATAGAATGCCGTACGATATGGGCTATAGCCCACGGTCCAAAATGATGAGAAACGAGGCTAACTTTTTTTTTCAAAAAACATGGGCTATAACCCATCGTTTTTGTCATTTCGTCATTTTTTTCAAATCTTCAAAAATGATGAAAAACTGTGCGCTATAGTATGCCGTACGATATGGGCTATAGCCCATGGTCCAAAATGATGAGAAACGAGGCTAACATTTTTTTTCAAAATAAAAAAAAACATGGGCTATAACCCATCGTTTTTGTCATTTCGTCATTTTTTTCAAATCTTCAAAAATGATGAAAAACTGCGCGCTATAGTATGCCGTACGATATGGGCTATAGCCCACGGTCCAAAATGATGAGAAACGAGGCTAACTTTTTTTCCCAAAATTTCAAAAAACATGGGCTATAACCCATCGTTTTCGTCATTTTTTTCAAATCTTCAAAAATGATGAAAAACTGCGCGCTATAGTATGCCGTACGATATGGGCTATAGCCCACGGTCCAAAATGATGAGAAACGAGGCTAACTTTTTTTTTCGAAATTTCAAAAAACATGGGCTATAACCCATCGTTTTTGTCATTTCGTCATTTTTTTCAAATCTTCAAAAATGATGAAAAACTGCGCGCTATAGTATGCCGTACGATATGGGCTATAGCCCACGGTCCAAAATGATGAGAAACGAGGCTAACTTTTTTTTCCAAAATTTCAAAAAACATGGGCTATAACCCATCGTTTTTGTCATTTCGTCATTTTTTTCAAATCTTCAAAAATGATGAAAAACTGCGCGCTATAGTATGCCGTACGATATGGGCTATAGCCCACGGTCCAAAATGATGAGAAACGAGGCTAACCTTTTTTTTCAAAATTTCAAAAAACATGGGCTATAACCCATCGTTTTTGTCATTTCGTCATTTTTTTCAAATCTTCAAAAATGATGAAAAACGGCACGCTATAGTATGCCGTACGATATGGGCTATAGCCCACGGTCCAAAATGATGAGAAACGAGGCTAACTTTTTTTTTCAAAATTTCAAAAAACATGGGCTATAACCTTTCGTTTTTGTCATTTCGTCATTTTTTTCAAATCTTCAAAAATGATGAAAAACGGCGCGCTATAGTATGCCGTACGATATGGGCTATAGCCCATGGTCCAAAATGATGAGAAACGAGGCTAACTTTTTTTTTCAAAATTTCAAAAAACATGGGCTATAACCCATCGTTTTTGTCATTTCGTAATTTTTTTCAAATCTTTAAAAATGATGAAAAACGGCGCGCTATAGTATGCCGTACGATATGGGCTATAGCCCATGGTCCAAAATGATGAGAAACGAGGCTAACTTTTTTTTTCAAAATTTCAAAAAACATGGGCTATAACCCATCGTTTTTGTCATTTCGTCATTTTTTTCAAATCTTTAAAAATGATGAAAAACGTCGCGCTATAGTATGCCGTACGATATGGGCTATAGCCCATGGTCCAAAATGATGAGAAACGAGGCTAACTTTTTTTTTCAAAATTTCAAAAAACATGGGCTATAACCCATCGTTTTTGTCATTTCGTCATTTTTTTCAAATCTTCAAAAATGATGAAAAACGGCGCGCTATAGTATGCCGTACGATATGGGCTATAGCCCATGGTCCAAAATGATGAGAAACGAGGCTAACTTTTTTTTTCAAAATTTCAAAAAACATGGGCTATAACCCATCGTTTTTGTCATTTCGTAATTTTTTTCAAATCTTTAAAAATGATGAAAAACGGCGCGCTATAGTATGCCGTACGATATGGGCTATAGCCCATGGTCCAAAATGATGAGAAACGAGGCTAACTTTTTTTTTCAAAATTTCAAAAAACATGGGCTATAACCCATCGTTTTTGTCATTTCGTCATTTTTTTCAAATCTTTAAAAATGATGAAAAACGTCGCGCTATAGTATGCCGTACGATATGGGCTATAGCCCATGGTCCAAAATGATGAGAAACGAGGCTAACTTTTTTTTTCAAAATTTCAAAAAACATGGGCTATAACCCATCGTTTTTGTCATTTCGTCATTTTTTTCAAATCTTCAAAAATGATGAAAAACGGCGCGCTATAGTATGCCGTACGATATGGGCTATAGCCCATGGTCCAAAATGATGAGAAACGAGGCTAACTTTTTTTTTCAAAATTTCAAAAAACATGGGCTATAACCCATCGTTTTTGTCATTTCGTAATTTTTTTCAAATCTTTACAAATGATGAAAAACGGCGCGCTATAGTATGCCGTACGATAATGGGCTATAGCCCATGGTCCAAAATGATGAGAAACGAGGCTAACTTTTTTTTTCAAAATTTCAAAAAACATGGGCTATAACCTTTCGTTTTTGTCATTTTGTCATTTTTTTCAAATCTTCAAAAATGATGAAAAACTGCGCGCTATAGTATGCCGTACGATATGGGCTATAGCCCATGGTCCAAAATGATGAGAAACGAGGCTAACTTTTTTTTTCAAAATTTCAAAAAACATGGGCTATAACCCATCGTTTTTGTCATTTCGTCATTTTTTTCAAATCTTCAAAAATGATGAAAAACGGCGCGCTATAGTATGACGTACGATATGGGCTATAGCCCATCGTCCAAAATGATGAGAAACGAGGCTAACTTTTTTTTTCAAAATTTCAAAAAACATGGGCTATAACCCATCGTTTTTGTCATTTTGTCATTTTTTTCAAATCTTCAAAAATGATGAAAAACGGCGCGCTATAGTATGCCGTACGATATGGGCTATAGCCCATGGTCCAAAATGATGAGAAACGAGGCTAACTTTTTTTTTCAAAATTTCAAAAAACATGGGCTATAACCCATCGTTTTTGTCATTTCGTCATTTTTTTCAAATCTTCAAAAATGATGAAAAACGGCGCGCTATAGTATGCCGTACGATATGGGCTATAGCCCATGGTCCAAAATGATGAGAAACGAGGCTAACTTTTTTTTCAAAATTTCAAAAAACATGGGCTATAACCCATCGTTTTTGTCATTTCGTCATTTTTTTCAAATCTTTAAAAATGATGAAAAACGTCGCGCTATAGTATGCCGTACGATAATGGGCTATAGCCCATGGTCCAAAATGATGAGAAACGAGGCTAACTTTTTTTTTCAAAATTTCAAAAAACATGGGCTATAACCTTTCGTTTTTGTCATTTCGTCATTTTTTTCAAATCTTCAAAAATGATGAAAAACGGCGCGCTATAGTATGCCGTACGATATGGGCTATAGCCCATGGTCCAAAATGATGAGAAACGAGGCTAACTTTTTTTTTCAAAATTTCAAAAAACATGGGCTATAACCTTTCGTTTTTGTCATTTTGTCATTTTTTTCAAATCTTCAAAAATGATGAAAAACGGCGCGCTATAGTATGCCGTACGATATGGGCTATAGCCCATGGTCCAAAATGATGAGAAACGAGGCTAACCTTTTTTTTCAAAATTTCAAAAAACATGGGCTATAACCTTTCGTTTTTGTCATTTCGTCATTTTTTTCAAATCTTCAAAAATGATGAAAAACGGCGCGCTATAGTATGCCGTACGATATGGGCTATAGCCCATGGTCCAAAATGATGAGAAACGAGGCTAACTTTTTTTTTCAAAATTTCAAAAAACATGGGCTATAACCTTTCGTTTTTGTCATTTCGTCATTTTTTTCAAATCTTCAAAAATGATGAAAAACGGCGCGCTATAGTATGCCGTACGATATGGGCTATAGCCCATGGTCCAAAATGATGAGAAACGAGGCTAACTTTTTTTTTCAAAATTTCAAAAAACATGGGCTATAACCCATCGTTTTTGTCATTTCGTCATTTTTTTCAAATCTTCAAAAATGATGAAAAACGGCGCGCTATAGTATGCCGTACGATATGGGCTATAGCCCATGGTCCAAAATGATGAGAAACGAGGCTAACTTTTTTTTCCAAAATTTCAAAAAACATGGGCTATAACCTTTCGTTTTTGTCATTTTGTCATTTTTTTCAAATCTTCAAAAATGATGAAAAACGGCGCGCTATAGTATGCCGTACGATATGGGCTATAGCCCATGGTCCAAAATGATGAGAAACGAGGCTAACTTTTTTTTTCAAAATTTCAAAAAACATGGGCTATAACCTTTCGTTTTTGTCATTTCGTCATTTTTTCCAAATCTTCAAAAATGATGAAAAACGGCGCGTTATAGTATGCCGTACGATATGGGCTATAGCCCATGGTCCAAAATGATGAGAAACGAGGCTAACTTTTTTTTTCAAAATTTCAAAAAACATGGGCTATAACCTTTCGTTTTTGTCATTTCGTAATTTTTTTCAAATCTTTAAAAATGATGAAAACGGCGCGATATAGAATGCCGTACGATATGGGCTATAGCCCATGGTCCAAAATGATGAGAAACGAGGCTAACTTTTTTTTCCAAAATTTCAAAAAACATGGGCTATAACCCATCGTTTTTGTCATTTCGTCATTTTTTTCAAATCTTCAAAAATGATGAAAAACGGCGCGCTATAGTATGCCGTACGATATGGGCTATAGCCCATGGTCCAAAATGATGAGAAACGAGGCTAACTTTTTTTTTCAAAATTTCAAAAAACATGGGCTATAACCTTTCGTTTTTGTCATTTCGTCATTTTTTTCAAATCTTCAAAAATGATGAAAAACGGCGCGCTATAGTATGCCGTACGATATGGGCTATAGCCCATGGTCCAAAATGATGAGAAACGAGGCTAACTTTTTTTTTCAAAATTTCAAAAAACATGGGCTATAACCTTTCGTTTTTGTCATTTCGTCATTTTTTTCAAATCTTCAAAAATGATGAAAAACGGCGCGCTATAGTATGCCGTACGATATGGGCTATAGCCCATGGTCCAAAATGATGAGAAACGAGGCTAACTTTTTTTTTCAAAATTTCAAAAAACATGGGCTATAACCTTTCGTTTTTGTCATTTCGTCATTTTTTTCAAATCTTCAAAAATGATGAAAAACGGCGCGCTATAGTATGCCGTACGATATGGGCTATAGCCCATGGTCCAAAATGATGAGAAACGAGGCTAACTTTTTTTTTCAAAATTTAAAAAAACATGGGCTATAACCCATCGTTTTTGTCATTTCGTCATTTTTTTCAAATCTTCAAAAATGATGAAAAACGGCGCGCTATAGTATGCCGTACGATATGGGCTATAGCCCATGGTCCAAAATGATGAGAAACGAGGCTAACTTTTTTTTTCAAAATTTCAAAAAACATGGGCTATAACCCATCGTTTTTGTCATTTCGTAATTTTTTTCAAATCTTTAAAAATGATGAAAAACGGCGCGCTATAGTATGCCGTACGATATGGGCTATAGCCCATGGTCCAAAATGATGAGAAACGAGGCTAACTTTTTTTTTCAAAATTTCAAAAAACATGGGCTATAACCTTTCGTTTTTGTCATTTCGTAATTTTTTTCAAATCTTTAAAAATGATGAAAACGGCGCGATATAGAATGCCGTACGATATGGGCTATAGCCCATGGTCCAAAATGATGAGAAACGAGGCTAACTTTTTTTTCCAAAATTTCAAAAAACATGGGCTATAACCCATCGTTTTTGTCATTTCGTCATTTTTTTCAAATCTTCAAAAATGATGAAAAACGGCGCGCTATAGTATGCCGTACGATATGGGCTATAGCCCATGGTCCAAAATGATGAGAAACGAGGCTAACTTTTTTTTTCAAAATTTCAAAAAACATGGGCTATAACCTTTCGTTTTTGTCATTTCGTCATTTTTTTCAAATCTTCAAAAATGATGAAAAACGGCGCGCTATAGTATGCCGTACGATATGGGCTATAGCCCATGGTCCAAAATGATGAGAAACGAGGCTAACTTTTTTTTTCAAAATTTCAAAAAACATGGGCTATAACCTTTCGTTTTTGTCATTTCGTCATTTTTTTCAAATCTTCAAAAATGATGAAAAACGGCGCGCTATAGTATGCCGTACGATATGGGCTATAGCCCATGGTCCAAAATGATGAGAAACGAGGCTAACTTTTTTTTTCAAAATTTCAAAAAACATGGGCTATAACCTTTCGTTTTTGTCATTTCGTCATTTTTTTCAAATCTTCAAAAATGATGAAAAACGGCGCGCTATAGTATGCCGTACGATATGGGCTATAGCCCATGGTCCAAAATGATGAGAAACGAGGCTAACTTTTTTTTTCAAAATTTCAAAAAACATGGGCTATAACCCATCGTTTTTGTCATTTCGTCATTTTTTTCAAATCTTCAAAAATGATGAAAAACGGCGCGCTATAGTATGCCGTACGATATGGGCTATAGCCCATGGTCCAAAATGATGAGAAACGAGGCTAACTTTTTTTTTCAAAATTTCAAAAAACATGGGCTATAACCCATCGTTTTTGTCATTTCGTAATTTTTTTCAAATCTTTAAAAATGATGAAAAACGGCGCGCTATAGTATGCCGTACGATATGGGCTATAGCCCATGGTCCAAAATGATGAGAAACGAGGCTAACTTTTTTTTTCAAAATTTCAAAAAACATGGGCTATAACCTTTCGTTTTTGTCATTTCGTAATTTTTTTCAAATCTTTAAAAATGATGAAAACGGCGCGCTATAGAATGCCGTACGATATGGGCTATAGCCCACGGTCCAAAATGATGAGAAACGAGGCTAACTTTTTTTTTCAAAAAACATGGGCTATAACCCATCGTTTTTGTCATTTCGTCATTTTTTTCAAATCTTCAAAAATGATGAAAAACTGTGCGCTATAGTATGCCGTACGATATGGGCTATAGCCCATGGTCCAAAATGATGAGAAACGAGGCTAACATTTTTTTTCAAAATAAAAAAAAACATGGGCTATAACCCATCGTTTTTGTCATTTCGTCATTTTTTTCAAATCTTCAAAAATGATGAAAAACTGCGCGCTATAGTATGCCGTACGATATGGGCTATAGCCCACGGTCCAAAATGATGAGAAACGAGGCTAACTTTTTTTTCCAAAATTTCAAAAAACATGGGCTATAACCCATCGTTTTCGTCATTTTTTTCAAATCTTCAAAAATGATGAAAAACTGCGCGCTATAGTATGCCGTACGATATGGGCTATAGCCCACGGTCCAAAATGATGAGAAACGAGGCTAACTTTTTTTTTCGAAATTTCAAAAAACATGGGCTATAACCCATCGTTTTTGTCATTTCGTCATTTTTTTCAAATCTTCAAAAATGATGAAAAACTGCGCGCTATAGTATGCCGTACGATATGGGCTATAGCCCACGGTCCAAAATGATGAGAAACGAGGCTAACTTTTTTTTCCAAAATTTCAAAAAACATGGGCTATAACCCATCGTTTTTGTCATTTCGTCATTTTTTTCAAATCTTCAAAAATGATGAAAAACTGCGCGCTATAGTATGCCGTACGATATGGGCTATAGCCCACGGTCCAAAATGATGAGAAACGAGGCTAACCTTTTTTTTCAAAATTTCAAAAAACATGGGCTATAACCCATCGTTTTTGTCATTTCGTCATTTTTTTCAAATCTTCAAAAATGATGAAAAACGGCACGCTATAGTATGCCGTACGATATGGGCTATAGCCCACGGTCCAAAATGATGAGAAACGAGGCTAACTTTTTTTTTCAAAATTTCAAAAAACATGGGCTATAACCTTTCGTTTTTGTCATTTCGTCATTTTTTTCAAATCTTCAAAAATGATGAAAAACGGCGCGCTATAGTATGCCGTACGATATGGGCTATAGCCCATGGTCCAAAATGATGAGAAACGAGGCTAACTTTTTTTTTCAAAATTTCAAAAAACATGGGCTATAACCCATCGTTTTTGTCATTTCGTAATTTTTTTCAAATCTTTAAAAATGATGAAAAACGGCGCGCTATAGTATGCCGTACGATATGGGCTATAGCCCATGGTCCAAAATGATGAGAAACGAGGCTAACTTTTTTTTTCAAAATTTCAAAAAACATGGGCTATAACCCATCGTTTTTGTCATTTCGTCATTTTTTTCAAATCTTTAAAAATGATGAAAAACGTCGCGCTATAGTATGCCGTACGATATGGGCTATAGCCCATGGTCCAAAATGATGAGAAACGAGGCTAACTTTTTTTTTCAAAATTTCAAAAAACATGGGCTATAACCCATCGTTTTTGTCATTTCGTCATTTTTTTCAAATCTTCAAAAATGATGAAAAACGGCGCGCTATAGTATGCCGTACGATATGGGCTATAGCCCATGGTCCAAAATGATGAGAAACGAGGCTAACTTTTTTTTTCAAAATTTCAAAAAACATGGGCTATAACCCATCGTTTTTGTCATTTCGTAATTTTTTTCAAATCTTTACAAATGATGAAAAACGGCGCGCTATAGTATGCCGTACGATAATGGGCTATAGCCCATGGTCCAAAATGATGAGAAACGAGGCTAACTTTTTTTTTCAAAATTTCAAAAAACATGGGCTATAACCTTTCGTTTTTGTCATTTTGTCATTTTTTTCAAATCTTCAAAAATGATGAAAAACTGCGCGCTATAGTATGCCGTACGATATGGGCTATAGCCCATGGTCCAAAATGATGAGAAACGAGGCTAACTTTTTTTTTCAAAATTTCAAAAAACATGGGCTATAACCCATCGTTTTTGTCATTTCGTCATTTTTTTCAAATCTTCAAAAATGATGAAAAACGGCGCGCTATAGTATGACGTACGATATGGGCTATAGCCCATCGTCCAAAATGATGAGAAACGAGGCTAACTTTTTTTTTCAAAATTTCAAAAAACATGGGCTATAACCCATCGTTTTTGTCATTTTGTCATTTTTTTCAAATCTTCAAAAATGATGAAAAACGGCGCGCTATAGTATGCCGTACGATATGGGCTATAGCCCATGGTCCAAAATGATGAGAAACGAGGCTAACTTTTTTTTTCAAAATTTCAAAAAACATGGGCTATAACCCATCGTTTTTGTCATTTCGTCATTTTTTTCAAATCTTCAAAAATGATGAAAAACGGCGCGCTATAGTATGCCGTACGATATGGGCTATAGCCCATGGTCCAAAATGATGAGAAACGAGGCTAACTTTTTTTTTCAAAATTTCAAAAAACATGGGCTATAACCCATCGTTTTTGTCATTTCGTCATTTTTTTCAAATCTTTAAAAATGATGAAAAACGTCGCGCTATAGTATGCCGTACGATATGGGCTATAGCCCATGGTCCAAAATGATGAGAAACGAGGCTAACTTTTTTTTTCAAAATTTCAAAAAACATGGGCTATAACCTTTCGTTTTTGTCATTTCGTCATTTTTTTCAAATCTTCAAAAATGATGAAAAACGGCGCGCTATAGTATGCCGTACGATATGGGCTATAGCCCATGGTCCAAAATGATGAGAAACGAGGCTAACTATTTTTTTTCAAAATTTCAAAAAACATGGGCTATAACCCATCGTTTTTGTCATTTCGTAATTTTTTTCAAATCTTTACAAATGATAAAAAACGGCGCGCTATAGTATGCCGTACGATAATGGGCTATAGCCCATGGTCCAAAATGATGAGAAACGAGGCTAACTTTTTTTTTCAAAATTTCAAAAAACATGGGCTATAACCTTTCGTTTTTGTCATTTCGTCATTTTTTTCAAATCTTCAAAAATGATGAAAAACGGCGCGCTATAGTATGCCGTACGATATGGGCTATAGCCCATGGTCCAAAATGATGAGAAACGAGGCTAACTTTTTTTTTCAAAATTTCAAAAAACATGGGCTATAACCTTTCGTTTTTGTCATTTTGTCATTTTTTTCAAATCTTCAAAAATGATGAAAAACGGCGCGCTATAGTATGCCGTACGATATGGGCTATAGCCCATGGTCCAAAATGATGAGAAACGAGGCTAACCTTTTTTTTCAAAATTTCAAAAAACATGGGCTATAACCTTTCGTTTTTGTCATTTCGTCATTTTTTTCAAATCTTCAAAAATGATGAAAAACGGCGCGCTATAGTATGCCGTACGATATGGGCTATAGCCCATGGTCCAAAATGATGAGAAACGAGGCTAACTTTTTTTTTCAAAATTTCAAAAAACATGGGCTATAACCTTTCGTTTTTGTCATTTCGTCATTTTTTTCAAATCTTCAAAAATGATGAAAAACGGCGCGCTATAGTATGCCGTACGATATGGGCTATAGCCCATGGTCCAAAATGATGAGAAACGAGGCTAACTTTTTTTTTCAAAATTTCAAAAAACATGGGCTATAACCCATCGTTTTTGTCATTTCGTCATTTTTTTCAAATCTTCAAAAATGATGAAAAACGGCGCGCTATAGTATGCCGTACGATATGGGCTATAGCCCATGGTCCAAAATGATGAGAAACGAGGCTAACTTTTTTTTTCAAAATTTCAAAAAACATGGGCTATAACCTTTCGTTTTTGTCATTTTGTCATTTTTTTCAAATCTTCAAAAATGATGAAAAACGGCGCGCTATAGTATGCCGTACGATATGGGCTATAGCCCATGGTCCAAAATGATGAGAAACGAGGCTAACTTTTTTTTTCAAAATTTCAAAAAACATGGGCTATAACCTTTCGTTTTTGTCATTTCGTCATTTTTTCCAAATCTTCAAAAATGATGAAAAACGGCGCGTTATAGTATGCCGTACGATATGGGCTATAGCCCATGGTCCAAAATGATGAGAAACGAGGCTAACTTTTTTTTTCAAAATTTCAAAAAACATGGGCTATAACCTTTCGTTTTTGTCATTTCGTAATTTTTTTCAAATCTTTAAAAATGATGAAAACGGCGCGATATAGAATGCCGTACGATATGGGCTATAGCCCATGGTCCAAAATGATGAGAAACGAGGCTAACTTTTTTTTCCAAAATTTCAAAAAACATGGGCTATAACCCATCGTTTTTGTCATTTCGTCATTTTTTTCAAATCTTCAAAAATGATGAAAAACGGCGCGCTATAGTATGCCGTACGATATGGGCTATAGCCCATGGTCCAAAATGATGAGAAACGAGGCTAACTTTTTTTTTCAAAATTTCAAAAAACATGGGCTATAACCTTTCGTTTTTGTCATTTCGTCATTTTTTTCAAATCTTCAAAAATGATGAAAAACGGCGCGCTATAGTATGCCGTACGATATGGGCTATAGCCCATGGTCCAAAATGATGAGAAACGAGGCTAACTTTTTTTTTCAAAATTTCAAAAAACATGGGCTATAACCTTTCGTTTTTGTCATTTCGTCATTTTTTTCAAATCTTCAAAAATGATGAAAAACGGCGCGCTATAGTATGCCGTACGATATGGGCTATAGCCCATGGTCCAAAATGATGAGAAACGAGGCTAACTTTTTTTTTCAAAATTTCAAAAAACATGGGCTATAACCTTTCGTTTTTGTCATTTCGTCATTTTTTTCAAATCTTCAAAAATGATGAAAAACGGCGCGCTATAGTATGCCGTACGATATGGGCTATAGCCCATGGTCCAAAATGATGAGAAACGAGGCTAACTTTTTTTTTCAAAATTTCAAAAAACATGGGCTATAACCCATCGTTTTTGTCATTTCGTAATTTTTTTCAAATCTTTAAAAATGATGAAAAACGGCGCGCTATAGTATGCCGTACGATATGGGCTATAGCCCATGGTCCAAAATGATGAGAAACGAGGCTAACTTTTTTTTTCAAAATTTCAAAAAACATGGGCTATAACCTTTCGTTTTTGTCATTTCGTAATTTTTTTCAAATCTTTAAAAATGATGAAAACGGCGCGATATAGAATGCCGTACGATATGGGCTATAGCCCATGGTCCAAAATGATGAGAAACGAGGCTAACTTTTTTTTCCAAAATTTCAAAAAACATGGGCTATAACCCATCGTTTTTGTCATTTCGTCATTTTTTTCAAATCTTCAAAAATGATGAAAAACGGCGCGCTATAGTATGCCGTACGATATGGGCTATAGCCCATGGTCCAAAATGATGAGAAACGAGGCTAACTTTTTTTTTCAAAATTTCAAAAAACATGGGCTATAACCTTTCGTTTTTGTCATTTCGTCATTTTTTTCAAATCTTCAAAAATGATGAAAAACGGCGCGCTATAGTATGCCGTACGATATGGGCTATAGCCCATGGTCCAAAATGATGAGAAACGAGGCTAACTTTTTTTTTCAAAATTTCAAAAAACATGGGCTATAACCTTTCGTTTTTGTCATTTCGTCATTTTTTTCAAATCTTCAAAAATGATGAAAAACGGCGCGCTATAGTATGCCGTACGATATGGGCTATAGCCCATGGTCCAAAATGATGAGAAACGAGGCTAACTTTTTTTTTCAAAATTTCAAAAAACATGGGCTATAACCTTTCGTTTTTGTCATTTCGTCATTTTTTTCAAATCTTCAAAAATGATGAAAAACGGCGCGCTATAGTATGCCGTACGATATGGGCTATAGCCCATGGTCCAAAATGATGAGAAACGAGGCTAACTTTTTTTTTCAAAATTTCAAAAAACATGGGCTATAACCCATCGTTTTTGTCAATTCGTCATTTTTTTCAAATCTTCAAAAATGATGAAAAACGGCGCGCTATAGTATGCCGTACGATATGGGCTATAGCCCATGGTCCAAAATGATGAGAAACGAGGCTAACTTTTTTTTTCAAAATTTCAAAAAACATGGGCTATAACCCATCGTTTTTGTCATTTCGTAATTTTTTTCAAATCTTTAAAAATGATGAAAAACGGCGCGCTATAGTATGCCGTACGATATGGGCTATAGCCCATGGTCCAAAATGATGAGAAACGAGGCTAACTTTTTTTTTCAAAATTTCAAAAAACATGGGCTATAACCTTTCGTTTTTGTCATTTCGTAATTTTTTTCAAATCTTTAAAAATGATGAAAAACGGCGCGCTATAGTATGCCGTACGATATGGGCTATAGCCCATGGTCCAAAATGATGAGAAACGAGGCTAACTTTTTTTTTCAAAATTTCAAAAAACATGGGCTATAACCTTTCGTTTTTGTCATTTTGTCATTTTTTTCAAATCTTCAAAAATGATGAAAAACGGCGCGCTATAGTATGCCGTACGATATGGGCTATAGCCCATGGTCCAAAATGATGAGAAACGAGGCTAACCTTTTTTTTCAAAATTTCAAAAAACATGGGCTATAACCTTTCGTTTTTGTCATTTCGTCATTTTTTTCAAATCTTCAAAAATGATGAAAAACGGCGCGCTATAGTATGCCGTACGATATGGGCTATAGCCCATGGTCCAAAATGATGAGAAACGAGGCTAACTTTTTTTTTCAAAATTTCAAAAAACATGGGCTATAACCTTTCGTTTTTGTCATTTCGTCATTTTTTTCAAATCTTCAAAAATGATGAAAAACGGCGCGCTATAGTATGCCGTACGATATGGGCTATAGCCCATGGTCCAAAATGATGAGAAACGAGGCTAACTTTTTTTTTCAAAATTTCAAAAAACATGGGCTATAACCCATCGTTTTTGTCATTTCGTCATTTTTTTCAAATCTTCAAAAATGATGAAAAACGGCGCGCTATAGTATGCCGTACGATATGGGCTATAGCCCATGGTCCAAAATGATGAGAAACGAGGCTAACTTTTTTTTTCAAAATTTCAAAAAACATGGGCTATAACCTTTCGTTTTTGTCATTTTGTCATTTTTTTCAAATCTTCAAAAATGATGAAAAACGGCGCGCTATAGTATGCCGTACGATATGGGCTATAGCCCATGGTCCAAAATGATGAGAAACGAGGCTAACTTTTTTTTTCAAAATTTCAAAAAACATGGGCTATAACCTTTCGTTTTTGTCATTTCGTCATTTTTTCCAAATCTTCAAAAATGATGAAAAACGGCGCGTTATAGTATGCCGTACGATATGGGCTATAGCCCATGGTCCAAAATGATGAGAAACGAGGCTAACTTTTTTTTTCAAAATTTCAAAAAACATGGGCTATAACCTTTCGTTTTTGTCATTTCGTAATTTTTTTCAAATCTTTAAAAATGATGAAAACGGCGCGATATAGAATGCCGTACGATATGGGCTATAGCCCATGGTCCAAAATGATGAGAAACGAGGCTAACTTTTTTTTCCAAAATTTCAAAAAACATGGGCTATAACCCATCGTTTTTGTCATTTCGTCATTTTTTTCAAATCTTCAAAAATGATGAAAAACGGCGCGCTATAGTATGCCGTACGATATGGGCTATAGCCCATGGTCCAAAATGATGAGAAACGAGGCTAACTTTTTTTTTCAAAATTTCAAAAAACATGGGCTATAACCTTTCGTTTTTGTCATTTCGTCATTTTTTTCAAATCTTCAAAAATGATGAAAAACGGCGCGCTATAGTATGCCGTACGATATGGGCTATAGCCCATGGTCCAAAATGATGAGAAACGAGGCTAACTTTTTTTTTCAAAATTTCAAAAAACATGGGCTATAACCTTTCGTTTTTGTCATTTCGTCATTTTTTTCAAATCTTCAAAAATGATGAAAAACGGCGCGCTATAGTATGCCGTACGATATGGGCTATAGCCCATGGTCCAAAATGATGAGAAACGAGGCTAACTTTTTTTTTCAAAATTTCAAAAAACATGGGCTATAACCTTTCGTTTTTGTCATTTCGTCATTTTTTTCAAATCTTCAAAAATGATGAAAAACGGCGCGCTATAGTATGCCGTACGATATGGGCTATAGCCCATGGTCCAAAATGATGAGAAACGAGGCTAACTTTTTTTTTCAAAATTTCAAAAAACATGGGCTATAACCCATCGTTTTTGTCATTTCGTCATTTTTTTCAAATCTTCAAAAATGATGAAAAACGGCGCGCTATAGTATGCCGTACGATATGGGCTATAGCCCATGGTCCAAAATGATGAGAAACGAGGCTAACTTTTTTTTTCAAAATTTCAAAAAACATGGGCTATAACCCATCGTTTTTGTCATTTCGTAATTTTTTTCAAATCTTTAAAAATGATGAAAAACGGCGCGCTATAGTATGCCGTACGATATGGGCTATAGCCCATGGTCCAAAATGATGAGAAACGAGGCTAACTTTTTTTTTCAAAATTTCAAAAAACATGGGCTATAACCTTTCGTTTTTGTCATTTCGTAATTTTTTTCAAATCTTTAAAAATGATGAAAACGGCGCGATATAGAATGCCGTACGATATGGGCTATAGCCCATGGTCCAAAATGATGAGAAACGAGGCTAACTTTTTTTTCCAAAATTTCAAAAAACATGGGCTATAACCCATCGTTTTTGTCATTTCGTCATTTTTTTCAAATCTTCAAAAATGATGAAAAACGGCGCGCTATAGTATGCCGTACGATATGGGCTATAGCCCATGGTCCAAAATGATGAGAAACGAGGCTAACTTTTTTTTTCAAAATTTCAAAAAACATGGGCTATAACCTTTCGTTTTTGTCATTTCGTCATTTTTTTCAAATCTTCAAAAATGATGAAAAACGGCGCGCTATAGTATGCCGTACGATATGGGCTATAGCCCATGGTCCAAAATGATGAGAAACGAGGCTAACTTTTTTTTTCAAAATTTCAAAAAACATGGGCTATAACCTTTCGTTTTTGTCATTTCGTCATTTTTTTCAAATCTTCAAAAATGATGAAAAACGGCGCGCTATAGTATGCCGTACGATATGGGCTATAGCCCATGGTCCAAAATGATGAGAAACGAGGCTAACTTTTTTTTTCAAAATTTCAAAAAACATGGGCTATAACCTTTCGTTTTTGTCATTTCGTCATTTTTTTCAAATCTTCAAAAATGATGAAAAACGGCGCGCTATAGTATGCCGTACGATATGGGCTATAGCCCATGGTCCAAAATGATGAGAAACGAGGCTAACTTTTTTTTTCAAAATTTCAAAAAACATGGGCTATAACCCATCGTTTTTGTCATTTCGTCATTTTTTTCAAATCTTCAAAAATGATGAAAAACGGCGCGCTATAGTATGCCGTACGATATGGGCTATAGCCCATGGTCCAAAATGATGAGAAACGAGGCTAACTTTTTTTTTCAAAATTTCAAAAAACATGGGCTATAACCCATCGTTTTTGTCATTTCGTAATTTTTTTCAAATCTTTAAAAATGATGAAAAACGGCGCGCTATAGTATGCCGTACGATATGGGCTATAGCCCATGGTCCAAAATGATGAGAAACGAGGCTAACTTTTTTTTTCAAAATTTCAAAAAACATGGGCTATAACCTTTCGTTTTTGTCATTTCGTAATTTTTTTCAAATCTTTAAAAATAATGAAAACGGCGCGCTATAGAATGCCGTACGATATGGGCTATAGCCCATGGTCCAAAATGATGAGAAACGAGGCTAACTTTTTTTTCCAAAATTTCAAAAAACATGGGCTATAACCCATCGTTTTTGTCATTTCGTCATTTTTTTCAAATCTTCAAAAATGATGAAAAACGGCGCGCTATAGTATGCCGTACGATATGGGCTATAGCCCATGGTCCAAAATGATGAGAAACGAGGCTAACCTTTTTTTTCAAAATTTCAAAAAACATGGGCTATAACCTTTCGTTTTTGTCATTTCGTCATTTTTTTCAAATCTTCAAAAATGATGAAAAACGGCGCGCTATAGTATGCCGTACGATATGGGCTATAGCCCATGGTCCAAAATGATGAGAAACGAGGCTAACTTTTTTTTTCAAAATTTCAAAAAACATGGGCTATAACCTTTCGTTTTTGTCATTTCGTAATTTTTTTCAAATCTTCAAAAATGATGAAAAACGGCGCGCTATAGTATGCCGTACGATATGGGCTATAGCCCATGGTCCAAAATGATGAGAAACGAGGCTAACTTTTTTTTTCAAAATTTCAAAAAACATGGGCTATAACCCATCGTTTTTGTCATTTCGTCATTTTTTTCAAATCTTCAAAAATGATGAAAAACGGCGCGCTATAGTATGCCGTACGATATGGGCTATAGCCCATGGTCCAAAATGATGAGAAACGAGGCTAACTTTTTTTTTCAAAATTTCAAAAAACATGGGCTATAACCCATCGTTTTTGTCATTTCGTCATTTTTTTCAAATCTTTAAAAATGATGAAAAACGTCGCGCTATAGTATGCCGTACGATATGGGCTATAGCCCATGGTCCAAAATGATGAGAAACGAGTCTAACTTTTTTTTTCAAAATTTCAAAAAACATGGGCTATAACCTTTCGTTTTTGTCATTTCGTCATTTTTTTCAAATCTTCAAAAATGATGAAAAACGGCGCGCTATAGTATGCCGTACGATATGGGCTATAGCCCATCGTCCAAAATGATGAGAAACGAGGCTAACTTTTTTTTTCAAAATTTCAAAAAACATGGGCTATAACCTTTCGTTTTTGTCATTTTGTCATTTTTTTCAAATCTTCAAAAATGATGAAAAACGGCGCGCTATAGTATGCCGTACGATATGGGCTATAGCCCATGGTCCAAAATGATGAGAAACGAGGCTAACTTTTTTTTTCAAAATTTCAAAAAACATGGGCTATAACCCATCGTTTTTGTCATTTTGTCATTTTTTTCAAATCTTCAAAAATGATGAAAAACGGCGCGCTATAGTATGCCGTACGATATGGGCTATAGCCCATGGTCCAAAATGATGAGAAACGAGGCTAACTTTTTTTTTCAAAATTTCAAAAAACATGGGCTATAACCCATCGTTTTTGTCATTTCGTCATTTTTTTCAAATCTTCAAAAATGATGAAAAACGGCGCGCTATAGTATGCCGTACGATATGGGCTATAGCCCATGGTCCAAAATGATGAGAAACGAGGCTAACTTTTTTTTCCAAAATTTCAAAAAACATGGGCTATAACCCATCGTTTTTGTCATTTCGTCATTTTTTCAAATTTTTAAAAATGATGAAAAACGTCGCGCTATAGTATGCCGTACGATATGGGCTATAGCCCATGGTCCAAAATGATGAGAAACGAGTCTAACTTTTTTTTTCAAAATTTCAAAAAACATGGGCTATAACCTTTTGTTTTTGTCATTTCGTCATTTTTTTCAAATCTTCAAAAATGATGAAAAACGGCGCGCTATAGTATGCCGTACGATATGGGCTATAGCCCATCGTCCAAAATGATGAGAAACGAGGCTAACTTTTTTTTTCAAAATTTTGAAAAACATGGGCTATAACCTTTCGTTTTTGTCATTTTGTCATTTTTTTCAAATCTTCAAAAATGATGAAAAACGGCGCGCTATAGTATGCCGTACGATATGGGCTATAGCCCATGGTCCAAAATGATGAGAAACGAGGCTAACTTTTTTTTTCAAAATTAAAAAAAACATGGGCTATAACCCATCGTTTTTGTCATTTCGTAATTTTTTTCAAATCTTTAAAAATGATGAAAAACGGCGCGCTATAGTATGCCGTACGATATGGGCTATAGCCCATGGTCCAAAATGATGAGAAACGAGGCTAACTTTTTTTTTCAAAATTTCAAAAAACATGGGCTATAACCTTTCGTTTTTGTCATTTCGTCATTTTTTTCAAATCTTCAAAAATGATGAAAAACGGCGCGCTATAGTATGCCGTACGATATGGGCTATAGCCCATGGTCCAAAATGATGAGAAACGAGGCTAACTTTTTTTTTCAAAATTTCAAAAAACATGGGCTATAACCCATCGTTTTTGTCATTTCGTAATTTTTTTCAAATCTTCAAAAATGATGAAAAACGGCGCGCTATAGTATGCCGTACGATATGGGCTATAGCCCATGGTCCAAAATGATGAGAAACGAGGCTAACTTTTTTTTTCAAAATTTCAAAAAACATGGGCTATAACCCATCGTTTTTGTCATTTCGTAATTTTTTTCAAATCTTTAAAAATGATGAAAAACGGCGCGCTATAGTATGCCGTACGATATGGGCTATAGCCCATGGTCCAAAATGATGAGAAACGAGGCTAACTTTTTTTTTCAAAATTTCAAAAAACATGGGCTATAACCTTTCGTTTTTGTCATTTCGTAATTTTTTCAAATCTTTAAAAATGATGAAAACGGCGCGCTATAGAATGCCGTACGATATGGGCTATAGCCCATGGTCCAAAATGATGAGAAACGAGGCTAACTTTTTTTTCCAAAATTTCAAAAAACATGGGCTATAACCTTTCGTTTTTGTCATTTTGTCATTTTTTTCAAATCTTCAAAAATGATGAAAAACGGCGCGCTATAGTATGCCGTACGATATGGGCTATAGCCCATGGTCCAAAATGATGAGAAACGAGGCTAACTTTTTTTTTCAAAATTTCAAAAAACATGGGCTATAACCTTTCGTTTTTGTCATTTCGTCATTTTTTCCAAATCTTCAAAAATGATGAAAAACGGCGCGCTATAGTATGCCGTACGATATGGGCTATAGCCCATGGTCCAAAATGATGAGAAACGAGGCTAACTTTTTTTTTCAAAATTTCAAAAAACATGGGCTATAACCTTTCGTTTTTGTCATTTCGTAATTTTTTTCAAATCTTTAAAAATGATGAAAACGGCGCGCTATAGAATGCCGTACGATATGGGCTATAGCCCATGGTCCAAAATGATGAGAAACGAGGCTAACTTTTTTTTCCAAAATTTCAAAAAACATGGGCTATAACCCATCGTTTTTGTCATTTCGTCATTTTTTTCAAATCTTCAAAAATGATGAAAAACGGCGCGCTATAGTATGCCGTACGATATGGGCTATAGCCCATGGTCCAAAATGATGAGAAACGAGGCTAACTTTTTTTTTCAAAATTTCAAAAAACATGGGCTATAACCTTTCGTTTTTGTCATTTCGTCATTTTTTTCAAATCTTCAAAAATGATGAAAAACGGCGCGCTATAGTATGCCGTACGATATGGGCTATAGCCCATGGTCCAAAATGATGAGAAACGAGGCTAACTTTTTTTTTCAAAATTTCAAAAAACATGGGCTATAACCTTTCGTTTTTGTCATTTCGTCATTTTTTTCAAATCTTCAAAAATGATGAAAAACGGCGCGCTATAGTATGCCGTACGATATGGGCTATAGCCCATGGTCCAAAATGATGAGAAACGAGGCTAACTTTTTTTTTCAAAATTTCAAAAAACATGGGCTATAACCTTTCGTTTTTGTCATTTCGTCATTTTTTTCAAATCTTCAAAAATGATGAAAAACGGCGCGCTATAGTATGCCGTACGATATGGGCTATAGCCCATGGTCCAAAATGATGAGAAACGAGGCTAACTTTTTTTTTCAAAATTTCAAAAAACATGGGATATAACCCATCGTTTTTGTCATTTTGTCATTTTTTTCAAATCTTCAAAAATGATGAAAAACGGCGCGCTATAGTATGCCGTACGATATGGGCTATAGCCCAGGGATATTCAATTGGCGGCCCGCGGGCCACATGTGGCCCGCGGAGCGCCTCCTTGTGGCCCCTGGAAGAAATTTGAAAAAAAAAAAAAAAAAAAAAAAAAACTTTCTTTTTTCTTTTTCTTTTTTGAGAATAATAATAGGGCTAATAAGAGTTACAGGTATGGTGTGTGCGATATTAAATGTGAGATTACCATAATGACAGTAATCATTAAAGGACCACTTTTCAACCTATCTTCATATAATAGGTCCTCACTAATAATCATGATAAAATGACACGTTTTTTTCTACTCTGTCTGTGTCACATAGGAGGGCTGTGGGCAGTTCAGAAACCCACCCAACAGTGACATCAATGGAGAATCCAAGCTAATAGAAACTGCAGGCTTTCTAGTCCTGAAAAGTTGCGAAAATGGAAGCCATCATTCTCACAATAATAAACCCTGTTAGGGTCCATTTGGTTCCATTTGTACACTCTCAGAGTTACAGACCCATAAGGGTCCATTTGATTCCAAACCATTTCCCTGGGGACCCCCTGGAACTGCCTCAAGGACCCTGGGGGTCCCCGGACCCCGAACCCCACTTTGGAATCACTGCTCTATATGTAATGTTTGTGTGTGTGTGTGTGTGTGTGTGTGTGTGTGTGTGTGTGTGTGTGTGTGTGTCCGTCCAGCTGATGGTCGTTAATGTCAAAGCAATGCTGTTTATGCACTGTCAAATAGGTCTAGGCCTACATCTATTCTAAGGTGGCATATACCTGTATAGACATATTACCCTGCTCATTACTGTGCGGAAATATACATAAATCTTCGTGTTTGAGCACAAAAAGCATTTTGAGAACCCACAAATTTCCGCGCTTCGCGCGCACACAGTGCGGCCCCCCACACACAATCATTCTACAGTTGTGGCCCCCGGCCTAATCTAATTGAATACCCCTGCTATAGCCCATGGTCCAAAATGATGAGAAACGAGGCTAACTTTTTTTTTCAAAATTTCAAAAAACATGGGCTATAACCCATCGTTTTTGTCATTTCGTAATTTTTTTCAAATCTTTAAAAATGATGAAAAACGGCGCGCTATAGTATGCCGTACGATATGGGCTATAGCCCATGGTCCAAAATGATGAGAAACGAGGCTAACTTTTTTTTTCAAAATTTCAAAAAACATGGGCTATAACCTTTCGTTTTTGTCATTTCGTAATTTTTTTCAAATCTTTAAAAATGATGAAAACGGCGCGCTATAGAATGCCGTACGATATGGGCTATAGCCCATGGTCCAAAATGATGAGAAACGAGGCTAACTTTTTTTTCCAAAATTTCAAAAAACATGGGCTATAACCCATCGTTTTTGTCATTTCGTCATTTTTTTCAAATCTTCAAAAATGATGAAAAACGGCGCGCTATAGTATGCCGTACGATATGGGCTATAGCCCATGGTCCAAAATGATGAGAAACGAGGCTAACTTTTTTTTTCAAAATTTCAAAAAACATGGGCTATAACCTTTCGTTTTTGTCATTTCGTCATTTTTTTCAAATCTTCAAAAATGATGAAAAACGGCGCGCTATAGTATGCCGTACGATATGGGCTATAGCCCATGGTCCAAAATGATGAGAAACGAGGCTAACTTTTTTTTTCAAAATTTCAAAAAACATGGGCTATAACCTTTCGTTTTTGTCATTTCGTCATTTTTTTCAAATCTTCAAAAATGATGAAAAACGGCGCGCTATAGTATGCCGTACGATATGGGCTATAGCCCATGGTCCAAAATGATGAGAAACGAGGCTAACTTTTTTTTTCAAAATTTCAAAAAACATGGGCTATAACCTTTCGTTTTTGTCATTTTGTCATTTTTTTCAAATCTTCAAAAATGATGAAAAACGGCGCGCTATAGTATGCCGTACGATATGGGCTATAGCCCATGGTCCAAAATGATGAGAAACGAGGCTAACTTTTTTTTTCAAAATTTCAAAAAACATGGGCTATAACCTTTCGTTTTTGTCATTTCGTCATTTTTTCCAAATCTTCAAAAATGATGAAAAACGGCGCGCTATAGTATGCCGTACGATATGGGCTATAGCCCATGGTCCAAAATGATGAGAAACGAGGCTAACTTTTTTTTTCAAAATTTCAAAAAACATGGGCTATAACCTTTCGTTTTTGTCATTTCGTAATTTTTTTCAAATCTTTAAAAATGATGAAAAACGGCGCGCTATAGAATGCCGTACGATATGGGCTATAGCCCATGGTCCAAAATGATGAGAAACGAGGCTAACTTTTTTTTCCAAAATTTCAAAAAACATGGGCTATAACCCATCGTTTTTGTCATTTCGTCATTTTTTTCAAATCTTCAAAAATGATGAAAAACGGCGCGCTATAGTATGCCGTACGATATGGGCTATAGCCCATGGTCCAAAATGATGAGAAACGAGGCTAACTTTTTTTTTCAAAATTTCAAAAAACATGGGCTATAACCTTTCGTTTTTGTCATTTCGTCATTTTTTTCAAATCTTCAAAAATGATGAAAAACGGCGCGCTATAGTATGCCGTACGATATGGGCTATAGCCCATGGTCCAAAATGATGAGAAACGAGGCTAACTTTTTTTTTCAAAATTTCAAAAAACATGGGCTATAACCTTTCGTTTTTGTCATTTCGTCATTTTTTTCAAATCTTCAAAAATGATGAAAAACGGCGCGCTATAGTATGCCGTACGATATGGGCTATAGCCCATGGTCCAAAATGATGAGAAACGAGGCTAACTTTTTTTTTCAAAATTTCAAAAAACATGGGCTATAACCTTTCGTTTTTGTCATTTCGTCATTTTTTTCAAATCTTCAAAAATGATGAAAAACGGCGCGCTATAGTATGCCGTACGATATGGGCTATAGCCCATGGTCCAAAATGATGAGAAACGAGGCTAACTTTTTTTTTCAAAATTTCAAAAAACATGGGCTATAACCCATCGTTTTTGTCATTTTGTCATTTTTTTCAAATCTTCAAAAATGATGAAAAACGGCGCGCTATAGTATGCCGTACGATATGGGCTATAGCCCATGGTCCAAAATGATGAGAAACGAGGCTAACTTTTTTTTTCAAAATTTCAAAAAACATGGGCTATAACCCATCGTTTTTGTCATTTCGTAATTTTTTTCAAATCTTTAAAAATGATGAAAAACGGCGCGCTATAGTATGCCGTACGATATGGGCTATAGCCCATGGTCCAAAATGATGAGAAACGAGGCTAACTTTTTTTTTCAAAATTTCAAAAAACATGGGCTATAACCTTTCGTTTTTGTCATTTCGTAATTTTTTTCAAATCTTTAAAAATGATGAAAACGGCGCGCTATAGAATGCCGTACGATATGGGCTATAGCCCATGGTCCAAAATGATGAGAAACGAGGCTAACTTTTTTTTCCAAAATTTCAAAAAACATGGGCTATAACCCATCGTTTTTGTCATTTCGTCATTTTTTTCAAATCTTCAAAAATGATGAAAAACGGCGCGCTATAGTATGCCGTACGATATGGGCTATAGCCCATGGTCCAAAATGATGAGAAACGAGGCTAACTTTTTTTTTCAAAATTTCAAAAAACATGGGCTATAACCTTTCGTTTTTGTCATTTCGTCATTTTTTTCAAATCTTCAAAAATGATGAAAAACGGCGCGCTATAGTATGCCGTACGATATGGGCTATAGCCCATGGTCCAAAATGATGAGAAACGAGGCTAACTTTTTTTTTCAAAATCTCAAAAAACATGGGCTATAACCTTTCGTTTTTGTCATTTCGTCATTTTTTTCAAATCTTCAAAAATGATGAAAAACGGCGCGCTATAGTATGCCGTACGATATGGGCTATAGCCCATGGTCCAAAATGATGAGAAACGAGGCTAACTTTTTTTTTCAAAATTTCAAAAAACATGGGCTATAACCTTTCGTTTTTGTCATTTCGTCATTTTTTTCAAATCTTCAAAAATGATGAAAAACGGCGCGCTATAGTATGCCGTACGATATGGGCTATAGCCCATGGTCCAAAATGATGAGAAACGAGGCTAACTTTTTTTTTCAAAATTTCAAAAAACATGGGCTATAACCCATCGTTTTTGTCATTTTGTCATTTTTTTCAAATCTTCAAAAATGATGAAAAACGGCGCGCTATAGTATGCCGTACGATATGGGCTATAGCCCATGGTCCAAAATGATGAGAAACGAGGCTAACTTTTTTTTTCAAAATTTCAAAAAACATGGGCTATAACCCATCGTTTTTGTCATTTCGTAATTTTTTTCAAATCTTTAAAAATGATGAAAAACGGCGCGCTATAGTATGCCGTACGATATGGGCTATAGCCCATGGTCCAAAATGATGAGAAACGAGGCTAACTTTTTTTTTCAAAATTTCAAAAAACATGGGCTATATCCTTTCGTTTTTGTCATTTCGTAATTTTTTTCAAATCTTTAAAAATGATGAAAACGGCGCGCTATAGAATGCCGTACGATATGGGCTATAGCCCATGGTCCAAAATGATGAGAAACGAGGCTAACTTTTTTTCCAAAATTTCAAAAAACATGGGCTATAACCCATCGTTTTTGTCATTTCGTCATTTTTTTCAAATCTTCAAAAATGATGAAAAACGGCGCGCTATAGTATGCCGTACGATATGGGCTATAGCCCATGGTCCAAAATGATGAGAAACGAGGCTAACCTTTTTTTTCAAAATTTCAAAAAACATGGGCTATAACCTTTCGTTTTTGTCATTTCGTCATTTTTTTCAAATCTTCAAAAATGATGAAAAACGGCGCGCTATAGTATGCCGTACGATATGGGCTATAGCCCATGGTCCAAAATGATGAGAAACGAGGCTAACTTTTTTTTTCAAAATTTCAAAAAACATGGGCTATAACCTTTCGTTTTTGTCATTTCGTCATTTTTTTCAAATCTTCAAAAATGATGAAAAACGGCGCGCTATAGTATGCCGTACGATATGGGCTATAGCCCATGGTCCAAAATGATGAGAAACGAGGCTAACTTTTTTTTTCAAAATTTCAAAAAACATGGGCCGTTTTTCGTTTTTGTCATTTTGTCATTTTTTTCAAATCTTCAAAAATGATGAAAAACGGCGAGCTATAGTATGCCGTACGATATGGGCTATAGCCCATGGTCCAAAATGATGAGAAACGAGGCTAACTTTTTTTTTCAAAATTTCAAAAAACATGGGCTATAACCCATCGTTTTTGTCATTTCGTCATTTTTTTCAAATCTTCAAAAATGATGAAAAACGGCGCGCTATAGTATGCCGTACGATATGGGCTATAGCCCATGGTCCAAAATGATGAGAAACGAGGCTAACTTTTTTTTTCAAAATTTCAAAAAACATGGGCTATAACCTTTCGTTTTTGTCATTTTGTCATTTTTTTCAAATCTTCAAAAATGATGAAAAACGGCGCGCTATAGTATGCCGTACGATATGGGCTATAGCCCATGGTCCAAAATGATGAGAAACGAGGCTAACTTTTTTTTTCAAAATTTCAAAAAACATGGGCTATAACCTTTCGTTTTTGTCATTTCGTCATTTTTTCCAAATCTTCAAAAATGATGAAAAACGGCGCGCTATAGTATGCCGTACGATATGGGCTATAGCCCATGGTCCAAAATGATGAGAAACGAGGCTAACTTTTTTTTTCAAAATTTCAAAAAACATGGGCTATAACCTTTCGTTTTTGTCATTTCGTCATTTTTTCCAAATCTTCAAAAATGATGAAAAACGGCGCGCTATAGTATGCCGTACGATATGGGCTATAGCCCATGGTCCAAAATGATGAGAAACGAGGCTAACTTTTTTTTTCAAAATTTCAAAAAACATGGGCTATAACCTTTCGTTTTTGTCATTTCGTAATTTTTTTCAAATCTTTAAAAATGATGAAAACGGCGCGCTATAGAATGCCGTACGATATGGGCTATAGCCCATGGTCCAAAATGATAAGAAACGAGGCTAACTTTTTTTTCCAAAATTTCAAAAAACATGGGCTATAACCCATCGTTTTTGTCATTTCGTCATTTTTTTCAAATCTTCAAAAATGATGAAAAACGGCGCGCTATAGTATGCCGTACGATATGGGCTATAGCCCATGGTCCAAAATGATGAGAAACGAGGCTAACTTTTTTTTTCAAAATTTCAAAAAACATGGGCTATAACCTTTCGTTTTTGTCATTTCGTCATTTTTTTCAAATCTTCAAAAATGATGAAAAACGGCGCGCTATAGTATGCCGTACGATATGGGCTATAGCCCATGGTCCAAAATGATGAGAAACGAGGCTAACTTTTTTTTTCAAAATTTCAAAAAACATGGGCTATAACCTTTCGTTTTTGACATTTTGTCATTTTTTTCAAATCTTCAAAAATGACGAAAAACGGCGCGCTATAGTATGCCGTACGATATGGGCTATAGCCCATGGTCCAAAATGATGAGAAACGAGGCTAACTTTTTTTTTCAAAATTTCAAAAAACATGGGCTATAACCTTTCGTTTTTGTCATTTCGTCATTTTTTCCAAATCTTCAAAAATGATGAAAAACGGCGCGCTATAGTATGCCGTACGATATGGGCTATAGCCCATGGTCCAAAATGATGAGAAACGAGGCTAACTTTTTTTTTCAAAATTTCAAAAAACATGGGCTATAACCTTTTGTTTTTGTCATTTCGTCATTTTTTTCAAATCTTCAAAAATGATGAAAAACGGCGCGCTATAGTATGCCGTACGATATGGGCTATAGCCCATGGTCCAAAATGATGAGAAACGAGGCTAACTTTTTTTTTCAAAATTTCAAAAAACATGGGCTATAACCTTTCGTTTTTGTCATTTTGTCATTTTTTTCAAATCTTCAAAAATGATGAAAAACGGCGCGCTATAGTATGCCGTACGATATGGGCTATAGCCCATGGTCCAAAATGATGAGAAACGAGGCTAACTTTTTTTTTCAAAATTTCAAAAAACATGGGCTATAACCTTTCGTTTTTGTCATTTCGTCATTTTTTTCAAATCTTTTAAAATGATGAAAAACGGCGCGCTATAGTATGCCGTACGATATGGGCTATAGCCCATGGTCCAAAATGATGAGAAACGAGGCTAACTTTTTTTTTCAAAATTTCAAAAAACATGGGCTATAACCTTTCGTTTTTGTCATTTCGTCATTTTTTTCAAATGTTCAAAAATGATGAAAAACGGCGCGCTATAGTATGCCGTACGATATGGGCTATAGCCCATGGTCCAAAATGATGAGAAACGAGGCTAACTTTTTTTTTCAAAATTTCAAAAAACATGGGCTATAACCCATCGTTTTTGTCATTTCGTCATTTTTTTCAAATCTTCAAAAATGATGAAAAACGGCGCGCTATAGTATGCCGTACGATATGGGCTATAGCCCATGGTCCAAAATGATGAGAAACGAGGCTAACTTTTTTTTTCAAAATTTCAAAAAACATGGGCTATAACCTTTCGTTTTTGTCATTTTGTCATTTTTTTCAAATCTTCAAAAATGATGAAAAACGGCGCGCTATAGTATGCCGTACGATATGGGCTATAGCCCATGGTCCAAAATGATGAGAAACGAGGCTAACTTTTTTTTTCAAAATTTCAAAAAACATGGGCTATAACCTTTCGTTTTTGTCATTTCGTCATTTTTTTCAAATCTTTTAAAATGATGAAAAACGGCGCGCTATAGTATGCCGTACGATATGGGCTATAGCCCATGGTCCAAAATGATGAGAAACGAGGCTAACTTTTTTTTTCAAAATTTCAAAAAACATGGGCTATAACCTTTCGTTTTTGTCATTTCGTCATTTTTTTCAAATGTTCAAAAATGATGAAAAACGGCGCGCTATAGTATGCCGTACGATATGGGCTATAGCCCATGGTCCAAAATGATGAGAAACGAGGCTAACTTTTTTTTTCAAAATTTCAAAAAACATGGGCTATAACCCATCGTTTTTGTCATTTCGTCATTTTTTTCAAATCTTCAAAAATGATGAAAAACGGCGCGCTATAGTATGCCGTACGATATGGGCTATAGCCCATGGTCCAAAATGATGAGAAACGAGGCTAACTTTTTTTTTCAAAATTTCAAAAAACATGGGCTATAACCTTTCGTTTTTGTCATTTTGTCATTTTTTTCAAATCTTCAAAAATGATGAAAAACGGCGCGCTATAGTATGCCGTACGATATGGGCTATAGCCCATGGTCCAAAATGATGAGAAACGAGGCTAACTTTTTTTTTCAAAATTTCAAAAAACATGGGCTATAACCCATCGTTTTTGTCATTTCGTCATTTTTTTCAAATCTTTAAAAATGATGAAAAACGTCGCGCTATAGTATGCCGTACGATATGGGCTATAGCCCATGGTCCAAAATGATGAGAAACGAGGCTAACTTTTTTTTTCAAAATTTCAAAAAACATGGGCTATAACCCATCGTTTTTGTCATTTCGTCATTTTTTTCAAATCTTCAAAAATGATGAAAAACGGCGCGCTATAGTATGCCGTACGATATGGGCTATAGCCCATGGTCCAAAATGATGAGAAACGAGGCTAACTTTTTTTTTCAAAATTTCAAAAAACATGGGCTATAACCTTTCGTTTTTGTCATTTCGTCATTTTTTTCAAATCTTCAAAAATGATGAAAAACGGCGCGCTATAGTATGCCGTACGATATGGGCTATAGCCCATGGTCCAAAATGATGAGAAACGAGGCTAACTTTTTTTTTCAAAATTTCAAAAAACATGGGCTATAACCCATCGTTTTTGTCATTTCGTAATTTTTTTCAAATCTTTACAAATGATGAAAAACGGCGCGCTATAGTATGCCGTACGATAATGGGCTATAGCCCATGGTCCAAAATGATGAGAAACGAGGCTAACTTTTTTTTTCAAAATTTCAAAAAACATGGGCTATAACCTTTCGTTTTTGTCATTTCGTCATTTTTTTCAAATCTTCAAAAATGATGAAAAACGGCGCGCTATAGTATGCCGTACGATATGGGCTATAGCCCATGGTCCAAAATGATGAGAAACGAGGCTAACTTTTTTTTTCAAAATTTCAAAAAACATGGGCTATAACCTTTCGTTTTTGTCATTTTGTCATTTTTTTCAAATCTTCAAAAATGATGAAAAACGGCGCGCTATAGTATGCCGTACGATATGGGCTATAGCCCATGGTCCAAAATGATGAGAAACGAGGCTAACTTTTTTTTTCAAAATTTCAAAAAACATGGGCTATAACCTTTCGTTTTTGTCATTTCGTCATTTTTTTCAAATCTTTTAAAATTATGAAAAACGGCGCGCTATAGTATGCCGTACGATATGGGCTATAGCCCATGGTCCAAAATGATGAGAAACGAGGCTAACTTTTTTTTTCAAAATTTCAAAAAACATGGGCTATAACCTTTCGTTTTTGTCATTTCGTCATTTTTTTCAAATGTTCAAAAATGATGAAAAACGGCGCGCTATAGTATGCCGTACGATATGGGCTATAGCCCATGGTCCAAAATGATGAGAAACGAGGCTAACTTTTTTTTTCAAAATTTCAAAAAACATGGGCTATAACCCATCGTTTTTGTCATTTCGTCATTTTTTTCAAATCTTTAAAAATGATGAAAAACGGCGCGCTATAGTATGCCGTACGATATGGGCTATAGCCCATGGTCCAAAATGATGAGAAACGAGGCTAACTTTTTTTTTCAAAATTTCAAAAAACATGGGCTATAACCTTTCGTTTTTGTCATTTCGTCATTTTTTTCAAATCTTCAAAAATGATGAAAAACGGCGCGCTATAGTATGCCGTACGATATGGGCTATAGCCCATGGTCCAAAATGATGAGAAACGAGGCTAACTTTTTTTTTCAAAATTTCAAAAAACATGGGCTATAACCCATCGTTTTTGTCATTTCGTAATTTTTTTCAAATCTTTACAAATGATGAAAAACGGCGCGCTATAGTATGCCGTACGATAATGGGCTATAGCCCATGGTCCAAAATGATGAGAAACGAGGCTAACTTTTTTTTTCAAAATTTCAAAAAACATGGGCTATAACCCATCGTTTTTGTCATTTCGTCATTTTTTTCAAATCTTTAAAAATGATGAAAAACGGCGCGCTATAGTATGCCGTACGATATGGGCTATAGCCCATGGTCCAAAATGATGAGAAACGAGGCTAACTTTTTTTTTCAAAATTTCAAAAAACATGGGCTATAACCTTTCGTTTTTGTCATTTCGTCATTTTTTTCAAATCTTCAAAAATGATGAAAAACGGCGCGCTATAGTATGCCGTACGATATGGGCTATAGCCCATGGTCCAAAATGATGAGAAACGAGGCTAACTTTTTTTTTCAAAATTTCAAAAAACATGGGCTATAACCCATCGTTTTTGTCATTTCGTAATTTTTTTCAAATCTTTACAAATGATGAAAAACGGCGCGCTATAGTATGCCGTACGATAATGGGCTATAGCCCATGGTCCAAAATGATGAGAAACGAGGCTAACTTTTTTTTTTTAAATTTCAAAAAACATGGGCTATAACCTTTCGTTTTTGTCATTTCGTCATTTTTTTCAAATCTTCAAAAATGATGAAAAACGGCGCGCTATAGTATGCCGTACGATATGGGCTATAGCCCATGGTCCAAAATGATGAGAAACGAGGCTAACTTTTTTTTTCAAAATTTCAAAAAACATGGGCTATAACCTTTCGTTTTTGTCATTTTGTCATTTTTTTCAAATCTTCAAAAATGATGAAAAACGGCGCGCTATAGTATGCCGTACGATATGGGCTATAGCCCATGGTCCAAAATGATGAGAAACGAGGCTAACTTTTTTTTTCAAAATTTCAAAAAACATGGGCTATAACCTTTCGTTTTTGTCATTTCGTCATTTTTTTCAAATCTTTTAAAATGATGAAAAACGGCGCGCTATAGTATGCCGTACGATATGGGCTATAGCCCATGGTCCAAAATGATGAGAAACGAGGCTAACTTTTTTTTCCAAAATTTCAAAAAACATGGGCTATAACCTTTCGTTTTTGTCATTTCGTCATTTTTTTCAAATGTTCAAAAATGATGAAAAACGGCGCGCTATAGTATGCCGTACGATATGGGCTATAGCCCATGGTCCAAAATGATGAGAAACGAGGCTAACTTTTTTTTTCAAAATTTCAAAAAACATGGGCTATAACCCATCGTTTTTGTCATTTCGTCATTTTTTTCAAATCTTCAAAAATGATGAAAAACGGCGCGCTATAGTATGCCGTACGATATGGGCTATAGCCCATGGTCCAAAATGATGAGAAACGAGGCTAACTTTTTTTTTCAAAATTTCAAAAAACATGGGCTATAACCTTTCGTTTTTGTCATTTTGTCATTTTTTTCAAATCTTCAAAAATGATGAAAAACGGCGCGCTATAGTATGCCGTACGATATGGGCTATAGCCCATGGTCCAAAATGATGAGAAACGAGGCTAACTTTTTTTTTCAAAATTTCAAAAAACATGGGCTATAACCCATCGTTTTTGTCATTTCGTCATTTTTTTCAAATCTTTAAAAATGATGAAAAACGTCGCGCTATAGTATGCCGTACGATATGGGCTATAGCCCATGGTCCAAAATGATGAGAAACGAGGCTAACTTTTTTTTTCAAAATTTCAAAAAACATGGGCTATAACCCATCGTTTTTGTCATTTCGTCATTTTTTCAAATCTTCAAAAATGATGAAAAACGGCGCGCTATAGTATGCCGTACGATATGGGCTATAGCCCATGGTCCAAAATGATGAGAAACGAGGCTAACTTTTTTTTTCAAAATTTCAAAAAACATGGGCTATAACCCATCGTTTTTGTCATTTCGTAATTTTTTTCAAATCTTTACAAATGATGAAAAACGGCGCGCTATAGTATGCCGTACGATAATGGGCTATAGCCCATGGTCCAAAATGATGAGAAACGAGGCTAACTTTTTTTTTCAAAATTTCAAAAAACATGGGCTATAACCTTTCGTTTTTGTCATTTCGTCATTTTTTTCAAATCTTTAAAAATGATGAAAAACGTCGCGCTATAGTATGCCGTACGATATGGGCTATAGCCCATGGTCCAAAATGATGAGAAACGAGGCTAACTTTTTTTTTCAAAATTTCAAAAAACATGGGCTATAACCCATCGTTTTTGTCATTTCGTAATTTTTTTCAAATCTTTACAAATGATGAAAAACGGCGCGCTATAGTATGCCGTACGATAATGGGCTATAGCCCATGGTCCAAAATGATGAGAAACGAGGCTAACTTTTTTTTTCAAAATTTCAAAAAACATGGGCTATAACCTTTCGTTTTTGTCATTTCGTCATTTTTTTCAAATCTTCAAAAATGATGAAAAACGGCGCGCTATAGTATGCCGTACGATATGGGCTATAGCCCATGGTCCAAAATGATGAGAAACGAGGCTAACTTTTTTTTTCAAAATTTCAAAAAACATGGGCTATAACCTTTCGTTTTTGTCATTTTGTCATTTTTTTCAAATCTTCAAAAATGATGAAAAACGGCGCGCTATAGTATGCCGTACGATATGGGCTATAGCCCATGGTCCAAAATGATGAGAAACGAGGCTAACTTTTTTTTTCAAATTTTCAAAAAACATGGGCTATAACCTTTCGTTTTTGTCATTTCGTCATTTTTTTCAAATCTTTTAAAATGATGAAAAACGGCGCGCTATAGTATGCCGTACGATATGGGCTATAGCCCATGGTCCAAAATGATGAGAAACGAGGCTAACTTTTTTTTTCAAAATTTCAAAAAACATGGGCTATAACCTTTCGTTTTTGTCATTTCGTCATTTTTTTCAAATCTTCAAAAATGATGAAAAACGGCGCGCTATAGTATGCCGTACGATATGGGCTATAGCCCATGGTCCAAAATGATGAGAAACGAGGCTAACTTTTTTTTTCAAAATTTCAAAAAACATGGGCTATAACCTTTCGTTTTTGTCATTTTGTCATTTTTTTCAAATCTTCAAAAATGATGAAAAACGGCGCGCTATAGTATGCCGTACGATATGGGCTATAGCCCATGGTCCAAAATGATGAGAAACGAGGCTAACTTTTTTTTTCAAAATTTCAAAAAACATGGGCTATAACCTTTCGTTTTTGTCATTTTGTCATTTTTTTCAAATCTTCAAAAATGATGAAAAACGGCGCGCTATAGTATGCCGTACGATATGGGCTATAGCCCATGGTCCAAAATGATGAGAAACGAGGCTAACTTTTTTTTTCAAAATTTCAAAAAACATGGGCTATAACCTTTCGTTTTTGTCATTTTGTCATTTTTTTCAAATCTTCAAAAATGATGAAAAACGGCGCGCTATAGTATGCCGTACGATATGGGCTATAGCCCATGGTCCAAAATGATGAGAAACGAGGCTAACTTTTTTTTTCAAAATTTCAAAAAACATGGGCTATAACCTTTCGTTTTTGTCATTTCGTCATTTTTTTCAAATCTTCAAAAATGATGAAAAACGGCGCGCTATAGTATGCCGTACGATATGGGCTATAGCCCATGGTCCAAAATGATGAGAAACGAGGCTAACTTTTTTTTTCAAAATTTCAAAAAACATGGGCTATAACCTTTCGTTTTTGTCATTTTGTCATTTTTTTCAAATCTTCAAAAATGATGAAAAACGGCGCGCTATAGTATGCCGTACGATATGGGCTATAGCCCATGGTCCAAAATGATGAGAAACGAGGCTAACTTTTTTTTTCAAATTTTCAAAAAACATGGGCTATAACCTTTCGTTTTTGTCATTTCGTCATTTTTTTCAAATCTTTTAAAATGATGAAAAACGGCGCGCTATAGTATGCCGTACGATATGGGCTATAGCCCATGGTCCAAAATGATGAGAAACGAGGCTAACTTTTTTTTTCAAAATTTCAAAAAACATGGGCTATAACCTTTCGTTTTTGTCATTTCGTCATTTTTTTCAAATGTTCAAAAATGATGAAAAACGGCGCGCTATAGTATGCCGTACGATATGGGCTATAGCCCATGGTCCAAAATGATGAGAAACGAGGCTAACTTTTTTTTTCAAAATTTCAAAAAACATGGGCTATAACCTTTCGTTTTTGTCATTTTGTCATTTTTTTCAAATCTTCAAAAATGATGAAAAACGGCGCGCTATAGTATGCCGTACGATATGGGCTTTAGCCCATGGTCCAAAATGATGAGAAACGAGGCTAACTTTTTTTTTCAAAATTTCAAAAAACATGGGCTATAACCTTTCGTTTTTGTCATTTCGTCATTTTTTTCAAATCTTTTAAAATGATGAAAAACGGCGCGCTATAGTATGCCGTACGATATGGGCTATAGCCCATGGTCCAAAATGATGAGAAACGAGGCTAACTTTTTTTTTCAAAATTTCAAAAAACATGGGCTATAACCTTTCGTTTTTGTCATTTCGTCATTTTTTTCAAATGTTCAAAAATGATGAAAAACGGCGCGCTATAGTATGCCGTACGATATGGGCTATAGCCCATGGTCCAAAATGATGAGAAACGAGGCTAACTTTTTTTTTCAAAATTTCAAAAAACATGGGCTATAACCTTTCGTTTTTGTCATTTTGTCATTTTTTTCAAATCTTCAAAAATGATGAAAAACGGCGCGCTATAGTATGCCGTACGATATGGGCTATAGCCCATGGTCCAAAATGATGAGAAACGAGGCTAACTTTTTTTTTCAAAATTTCAAAAAACATGGGCTATAACCTTTCGTTTTTGTCATTTCGTCATTTTTTTCAAATCTTTTAAAATGATGAAAAACGGCGCGCTATAGTATGCCGTACGATATGGGCTATAGCCCATGGTCCAAAATGATGAGAAACGAGGCTAACTTTTTTTTTCAAAATTTCAAAAAACATGGGCTATAACCTTTCGTTTTTGTCATTTCGTCATTTTTTTCAAATGTTCAAAAATGATGAAAAACGGCGCGCTATAGTATGCCGTACGATATGGGCTATAGCCCATGGTCCAAAATGATGAGAAACGAGGCTAACTTTTTTTTTCAAAATTTCAAAAAACATGGGCTATAACCCATCGTTTTTGTCATTTCGTCATTTTTTTCAAATCTTTAAAAATGATGAAAAACGGCGCGCTATAGTATGCCGTACGATATGGGCTATAGCCCATGGTCCAAAATGATGAGAAACGAGGCTAACTTTTTTTTTCAAAATTTCAAAAAACATGGGCTATAACCTTTCGTTTTTGTCATTTCGTCATTTTTTTCAAATCTTCAAAAATGATGAAAAACGGCGCGCTATAGTATGCCGTACGATATGGGCTATAGCCCATGGTCCAAAATGATGAGAAACGAGGCTAACTTTTTTTTTCAAAATTTCAAAAAACATGGGCTATAACCCATCGTTTTTGTCATTTCGTAATTTTTTTCAAATCTTTACAAATGATGAAAAACGGCGCGCTATAGTATGCCGTACGATAATGGGCTATAGCCCATGGTCCAAAATGATGAGAAACGAGGCTAACTTTTTTTTTCAAAATTTCAAAAAACATGGGCTATAACCTTTCGTTTTTGTCATTTCGTCATTTTTTTCAAATCTTCAAAAATGATGAAAAACGGCGCGCTATAGTATGCCGTACGATATGGGCTATAGCCCATGGTCCAAAATGATGAGAAACGAGGCTAACTTTTTTTTTCAAAATTTCAAAAAACATGGGCTATAACCTTTCGTTTTTGTCATTTTGTCATTTTTTTCAAATCTTCAAAAATGATGAAAAACGGCACGCTATAGTATGCCGTACGATATGGGCTATAGCCCATGGTCCAAAATGATGAGAAACGAGGCTAACTTTTTTTTTCAAAATTTCAAAAAACATGGGCTATAACCTTTCGTTTTTGTCATTTCGTCATTTTTTTCAAATCTTTTAAAATGATGAAAAACGGCGCGCTATAGTATGCCGTACGATATGGGCTATAGCCCATGGTCCAAAATGATGAGAAACGAGGCTAACTTTTTTTTTCAAAATTAAAAAAAACATGGGCTATAACCTTTCGTTTTTGTCATTTCGTCATTTTTTTCAAATGTTCAAAAATGATGAAAAACGGCGCGCTATAGTATGCCGTACGATATGGGCTATAGCCCATGGTCCAAAATGATGAGAAACGAGGCTAACTTTTTTTTTTCAAAATTTCAAAAAACATGGGCTATAACCCATCGTTTTTGTCATTTCGTCATTTTTTTCAAATCTTCAAAAATGATGAAAAACGGCGCGCTATAGTATGCCGTACGATATGGGCTATAGCCCATGGTCCAAAATGATGAGAAACGAGGCTAACTTTTTTTTTCAAAATTTCAAAAAACATGGGCTATAACCTTTCGTTTTTGTCATTTTGTCATTTTTTTCAAATCTTCAAAAATGATGAAAAACGGCGCGCTATAGTATGCCGTACGATATGGGCTATAGCCCATGGTCCAAAATGATGAGAAACGAGGCTAACTTTTTTTTTCAAAATTTCAAAAAACATGGGCTATAACCTTTCGTTTTTGTCATTTTGTCATTTTTTTCAAATCTTCAAAAATGATGAAAAACGGCGCGCTATAGTATGCCGTACGATATGGGCTTTAGCCCATGGTCCAAAATGATGAGAAACGAGGCTAACTTTTTTTTTCAAAATTTCAAAAAACATGGGCTATAACCCATCGTTTTTGTCATTTCGTCATTTTTTTCAAATCTTTAAAAATGATGAAAAACGTCGCGCTATAGTATGCCGTACGATATGGGCTATAGCCCATGGTCCAAAATGATGAGAAACGAGGCTAACTTTTTTTTTCAAAATTTCAAAAAACATGGGCTATAACCCATCGTTTTTGTCATTTCGTCATTTTTTTCAAATCTTCAAAAATGATGAAAAACGGCGCGCTATAGTATGCCGTACGATATGGGCTATAGCCCATGGTCCAAAATGATGAGAAACGAGGCTAACTTTTTTTTTCAAAATTTCAAAAAACATGGGCTATAACCCATCGTTTTTGTCATTTCGTAATTTTTTTCAAATCTTTACAAATGATGAAAAACGGCGCGCTATAGTATGCCGTACGATAATGGGCTATAGCCCATGGTCCAAAATGATGAGAAACGAGGCTAACTTTTTTTTTCCAAATTTCAAAAAACATGGGCTATAACCTTTCGTTTTTGTCATTTCGTCATTTTTTTCAAATCTTCAAAAATGATGAAAAACGGCGCGCTATAGTATGCCGTACGATATGGGCTATAGCCCATGGTCCAAAATGATGAGAAACGAGGCTAACTTTTTTTTTCAAAATTTCAAAAAACATGGGCTATAACCTTTCGTTTTTGTCATTTTGTCATTTTTTTCAAATCTTCAAAAATGATGAAAAACTGCGCGCTATAGTATGCCGTACGATATGGGCTATAGCCCATGGTCCAAAATGATGAGAAACGAGGCTAACTTTTTTTTTCAAAATTTCAAAAAACATGGGCTATAACCCATCGTTTTTGTCATTTCGTCATTTTTTTCAAATCTTCAAAAATGATGAAAAACGGCGCGCTATAGTATGCCGTACGATATGGGCTATAGCCCATGGTCCAAAATGATGAGAAACGAGGCTAACTTTTTTTTTCAAAATTTCAAAAAACATGGGCTATAACCCATCGTTTTTGTCATTTCGTCATTTTTTTCAAATCTTCAAAAATGATGAAAAACGGCGCGCTATAGTATGCCGTACGATATGGGCTATAGCCCATGGTCCAAAATGATGAGAAACGAGGCTAACTTTTTTTTTCAAAATTTCAAAAAACATGGGCTATAACCCATCGTTTTTGTCATTTCGTAATTTTTTTCAAATCTTTAAAAATGATGAAAAACGGCGCGCTATAGTATGCCGTACGATATGGGCTATAGCCCATGGTCCAAAATGATGAGAAACGAGGCTAACTTTTTTTTTCAAAATTTCAAAAAACATGGGCTATAACCTTTCGTTTTTGTCATTTCGTCATTTTTTTCAAATCTTCAAAAATGATGAAAAACGGCGCGCTATAGTATGCCGTACGATATGGGCTATAGCCCATGGTCCAAAATGATGAGAAACGAGGCTAACTTTTTTTTTCAAAATTTCAAAAAACATGGGCTATAACCTTTCGTTTTTGTCATTTCGTCATTTTTTTCAAATCTTCAAAAATGATGAAAAACGGCGCGCTATAGTATGCCGTACGATATGGGCTATAGCCCATGGTCCAAAATGATGAGAAACGAGGCTAACTTTTTTTTTCAAAATTTCAAAAAACATGGGCTATAACCTTTCGTTTTTGTCATTTCGTCATTTTTTTCAAATCTTTTAAAATTATGAAAAACGGCGCGCTATAGTATGCCGTACGATATGGGCTATAGCCCATGGTCCAAAATGATGAGAAACGAGGCTAACTTTTTTTTTCAAAATTTCAAAAAACATGGGCTATAACCTTTCGTTTTTGTCATTTCGTCATTTTTTTCAAATGTTCAAAAATGATGAAAAACGGCGCGCTATAGTATGCCGTACGATATGGGCTATAGCCCATGGTCCAAAATGATGAGAAACGAGGCTAACTTTTTTTTTCAAAATTTCAAAAAACATGGGCTATAACCCATCGTTTTTGTCATTTCGTCATTTTTTTCAAATCTTTAAAAATGATGAAAAACGGCGCGCTATAGTATGCCGTACGATATGGGCTATAGCCCATGGTCCAAAATGATGAGAAACGAGGCTAACTTTTTTTTTCAAAATTTCAAAAAACATGGGCTATAACCTTTCGTTTTTGTCATTTCGTCATTTTTTTCAAATCTTCAAAAATGATGAAAAACGGCGCGCTATAGTATGCCGTACGATATGGGCTATAGCCCATGGTCCAAAATGATGAGAAACGAGGCTAACTTTTTTTTTCAAAATTTCAAAAAACATGGGCTATAACCCATCGTTTTTGTCATTTCGTAATTTTTTTCAAATCTTTACAAATGATGAAAAACGGCGCGCTATAGTATGCCGTACGATAATGGGCTATAGCCCATGGTCCAAAATGATGAGAAACGAGGCTAACTTTTTTTTTCAAAATTTCAAAAAACATGGGCTATAACCCATCGTTTTTGTCATTTCGTCATTTTTTTCAAATCTTTAAAAATGATGAAAAACGGCGCGCTATAGTATGCCGTACGATATGGGCTATAGCCCATGGTCCAAAATGATGAGAAACGAGGCTAACTTTTTTTTTCAAAATTTCAAAAAACATGGGCTATAACCTTTCGTTTTTGTCATTTCGTCATTTTTTTCAAATCTTCAAAAATGATGAAAAACGGCGCGCTATAGTATGCCGTACGATATGGGCTATAGCCCATGGTCCAAAATGATGAGAAACGAGGCTAACTTTTTTTTTCAAAATTTCAAAAAACATGGGCTATAACCCATCGTTTTTGTCATTTCGTAATTTTTTTCAAATCTTTACAAATGATGAAAAACGGCGCGCTATAGTATGCCGTACGATAATGGGCTATAGCCCATGGTCCAAAATGATGAGAAACGAGGCTAACTTTTTTTTTTTAAATTTCAAAAAACATGGGCTATAACCTTTCGTTTTTGTCATTTCGTCATTTTTTTCAAATCTTCAAAAATGATGAAAAACGGCGCGCTATAGTATGCCGTACGATATGGGCTATAGCCCATGGTCCAAAATGATGAGAAACGAGGCTAACTTTTTTTTTCAAAATTTCAAAAAACATGGGCTATAACCTTTCGTTTTTGTCATTTTGTCATTTTTTTCAAATCTTCAAAAATGATGAAAAACGGCGCGCTATAGTATGCCGTACGATATGGGCTATAGCCCATGGTCCAAAATGATGAGAAACGAGGCTAACTTTTTTTTTCAAAATTTCAAAAAACATGGGCTATAACCTTTCGTTTTTGTCATTTCGTCATTTTTTTCAAATCTTTTAAAATGATGAAAAACGGCGCGCTATAGTATGCCGTACGATATGGGCTATAGCCCATGGTCCAAAATGATGAGAAACGAGGCTAACTTTTTTTTCCAAAATTTCAAAAAACATGGGCTATAACCTTTCGTTTTTGTCATTTCGTCATTTTTTTCAAATGTTCAAAAATGATGAAAAACGGCGCGCTATAGTATGCCGTACGATATGGGCTATAGCCCATGGTCCAAAATGATGAGAAACGAGGCTAACTTTTTTTTTCAAAATTTCAAAAAACATGGGCTATAACCCATCGTTTTTGTCATTTCGTCATTTTTTTCAAATCTTCAAAAATGATGAAAAACGGCGCGCTATAGTATGCCGTACGATATGGGCTATAGCCCATGGTCCAAAATGATGAGAAACGAGGCTAACTTTTTTTTTCAAAATTTCAAAAAACATGGGCTATAACCTTTCGTTTTTGTCATTTTGTCATTTTTTTCAAATCTTCAAAAATGATGAAAAACGGCGCGCTATAGTATGCCGTACGATATGGGCTATAGCCCATGGTCCAAAATGATGAGAAACGAGGCTAACTTTTTTTTTCAAAATTTCAAAAAACATGGGCTATAACCCATCGTTTTTGTCATTTCGTCATTTTTTTCAAATCTTTAAAAATGATGAAAAACGTCGCGCTATAGTATGCCGTACGATATGGGCTATAGCCCATGGTCCAAAATGATGAGAAACGAGGCTAACTTTTTTTTTCAAAATTTCAAAAAACATGGGCTATAACCCATCGTTTTTGTCATTTCGTCATTTTTTCAAATCTTCAAAAATGATGAAAAACGGCGCGCTATAGTATGCCGTACGATATGGGCTATAGCCCATGGTCCAAAATGATGAGAAACGAGGCTAACTTTTTTTTTCAAAATTTCAAAAAACATGGGCTATAACCCATCGTTTTTGTCATTTCGTAATTTTTTTCAAATCTTTACAAATGATGAAAAACGGCGCGCTATAGTATGCCGTACGATAATGGGCTATAGCCCATGGTCCAAAATGATGAGAAACGAGGCTAACTTTTTTTTTCAAAATTTCAAAAAACATGGGCTATAACCTTTCGTTTTTGTCATTTCGTCATTTTTTTCAAATCTTTAAAAATGATGAAAAACGTCGCGCTATAGTATGCCGTACGATATGGGCTATAGCCCATGGTCCAAAATGATGAGAAACGAGGCTAACTTTTTTTTTCAAAATTTCAAAAAACATGGGCTATAACCCATCGTTTTTGTCATTTCGTAATTTTTTTCAAATCTTTACAAATGATGAAAAACGGCGCGCTATAGTATGCCGTACGATAATGGGCTATAGCCCATGGTCCAAAATGATGAGAAACGAGGCTAACTTTTTTTTTCAAAATTTCAAAAAACATGGGCTATAACCTTTCGTTTTTGTCATTTCGTCATTTTTTTCAAATCTTCAAAAATGATGAAAAACGGCGCGCTATAGTATGCCGTACGATATGGGCTATAGCCCATGGTCCAAAATGATGAGAAACGAGGCTAACTTTTTTTTTCAAAATTTCAAAAAACATGGGCTATAACCTTTCGTTTTTGTCATTTTGTCATTTTTTTCAAATCTTCAAAAATGATGAAAAACGGCGCGCTATAGTATGCCGTACGATATGGGCTATAGCCCATGGTCCAAAATGATGAGAAACGAGGCTAACTTTTTTTTTCAAATTTTCAAAAAACATGGGCTATAACCTTTCGTTTTTGTCATTTCGTCATTTTTTTCAAATCTTTTAAAATGATGAAAAACGGCGCGCTATAGTATGCCGTACGATATGGGCTATAGCCCATGGTCCAAAATGATGAGAAACGAGGCTAACTTTTTTTTTCAAAATTTCAAAAAACATGGGCTATAACCTTTCGTTTTTGTCATTTCGTCATTTTTTTCAAATCTTCAAAAATGATGAAAAACGGCGCGCTATAGTATGCCGTACGATATGGGCTATAGCCCATGGTCCAAAATGATGAGAAACGAGGCTAACTTTTTTTTTCAAAATTTCAAAAAACATGGGCTATAACCTTTCGTTTTTGTCATTTTGTCATTTTTTTCAAATCTTCAAAAATGATGAAAAACGGCGCGCTATAGTATGCCGTACGATATGGGCTATAGCCCATGGTCCAAAATGATGAGAAACGAGGCTAACTTTTTTTTTCAAAATTTCAAAAAACATGGGCTATAACCTTTCGTTTTTGTCATTTTGTCATTTTTTTCAAATCTTCAAAAATGATGAAAAACGGCGCGCTATAGTATGCCGTACGATATGGGCTATAGCCCATGGTCCAAAATGATGAGAAACGAGGCTAACTTTTTTTTTCAAAATTTCAAAAAACATGGGCTATAACCTTTCGTTTTTGTCATTTTGTCATTTTTTTCAAATCTTCAAAAATGATGAAAAACGGCGCGCTATAGTATGCCGTACGATATGGGCTATAGCCCATGGTCCAAAATGATGAGAAACGAGGCTAACTTTTTTTTTCAAAATTTCAAAAAACATGGGCTATAACCTTTCGTTTTTGTCATTTCGTCATTTTTTTCAAATCTTCAAAAATGATGAAAAACGGCGCGCTATAGTATGCCGTACGATATGGGCTATAGCCCATGGTCCAAAATGATGAGAAACGAGGCTAACTTTTTTTTTCAAAATTTCAAAAAACATGGGCTATAACCTTTCGTTTTTGTCATTTTGTCATTTTTTTCAAATCTTCAAAAATGATGAAAAACGGCGCGCTATAGTATGCCGTACGATATGGGCTATAGCCCATGGTCCAAAATGATGAGAAACGAGGCTAACTTTTTTTTTCAAATTTTCAAAAAACATGGGCTATAACCTTTCGTTTTTGTCATTTCGTCATTTTTTTCAAATCTTTACAAATGATGAAAAACGGCGCGCTATAGTATGCCGTACGATAATGGGCTATAGCCCATGGTCCAAAATGATGAGAAACGAGGCTAACTTTTTTTTTCCAAATTTCAAAAAACATGGGCTATAACCTTTCGTTTTTGTCATTTCGTCATTTTTTTCAAATCTTCAAAAATGATGAAAAACGGCGCGCTATAGTATGCCGTACGATATGGGCTATAGCCCATGGTCCAAAATGATGAGAAACGAGGCTAACTTTTTTTTTCAAAATTTCAAAAAACATGGGCTATAACCTTTCGTTTTTGTCATTTTGTCATTTTTTTCAAATCTTCAAAAATGATGAAAAACTGCGCGCTATAGTATGCCGTACGATATGGGCTATAGCCCATGGTCCAAAATGATGAGAAACGAGGCTAACTTTTTTTTTCAAAATTTCAAAAAACATGGGCTATAACCCATCGTTTTTGTCATTTCGTCATTTTTTTCAAATCTTCAAAAATGATGAAAAACGGCGCGCTATAGTATGCCGTACGATATGGGCTATAGCCCATGGTCCAAAATGATGAGAAACGAGGCTAACTTTTTTTTTCAAAATTTCAAAAAACATGGGCTATAACCCATCGTTTTTGTCATTTCGTCATTTTTTTCAAATCTTCAAAAATGATGAAAAACGGCGCGCTATAGTATGCCGTACGATATGGGCTATAGCCCATGGTCCAAAATGATGAGAAACGAGGCTAACTTTTTTTTTCAAAATTTCAAAAAACATGGGCTATAACCCATCGTTTTTGTCATTTCGTAATTTTTTTCAAATCTTTAAAAATGATGAAAAACGGCGCGCTATAGTATGCCGTACGATATGGGCTATAGCCCATGGTCCAAAATGATGAGAAACGAGGCTAACTTTTTTTTTCAAAATTTCAAAAAACATGGGCTATAACCTTTCGTTTTTGTCATTTCGTCATTTTTTTCAAATCTTCAAAAATGATGAAAAACGGCGCGCTATAGTATGCCGTACGATATGGGCTATAGCCCATGGTCCAAAATGATGAGAAACGAGGCTAACTTTTTTTTTCAAAATTTCAAAAAACATGGGCTATAACCTTTCGTTTTTGTCATTTCGTCATTTTTTTCAAATCTTCAAAAATGATGAAAAACGGCGCGCTATAGTATGCCGTACGATATGGGCTATAGCCCATGGTCCAAAATGATGAGAAACGAGGCTAACTTTTTTTTTCAAAATTTCAAAAAACATGGGCTATAACCTTTCGTTTTTGTCATTTCGTCATTTTTTTCAAATCTTTTAAAATTATGAAAAACGGCGCGCTATAGTATGCCGTACGATATGGGCTATAGCCCATGGTCCAAAATGATGAGAAACGAGGCTAACTTTTTTTTTCAAAATTTCAAAAAACATGGGCTATAACCTTTCGTTTTTGTCATTTCGTCATTTTTTTCAAATGTTCAAAAATGATGAAAAACGGCGCGCTATAGTATGCCGTACGATATGGGCTATAGCCCATGGTCCAAAATGATGAGAAACGAGGCTAACTTTTTTTTTCAAAATTTCAAAAAACATGGGCTATAACCCATCGTTTTTGTCATTTCGTCATTTTTTTCAAATCTTTAAAAATGATGAAAAACGGCGCGCTATAGTATGCCGTACGATATGGGCTATAGCCCATGGTCCAAAATGATGAGAAACGAGGCTAACTTTTTTTTTCAAAATTTCAAAAAACATGGGCTATAACCTTTCGTTTTTGTCATTTCGTCATTTTTTTCAAATCTTCAAAAATGATGAAAAACGGCGCGCTATAGTATGCCGTACGATATGGGCTATAGCCCATGGTCCAAAATGATGAGAAACGAGGCTAACTTTTTTTTTCAAAATTTCAAAAAACATGGGCTATAACCCATCGTTTTTGTCATTTCGTAATTTTTTTCAAATCTTTACAAATGATGAAAAACGGCGCGCTATAGTATGCCGTACGATAATGGGCTATAGCCCATGGTCCAAAATGATGAGAAACGAGGCTAACTTTTTTTTTCAAAATTTCAAAAAACATGGGCTATAACCCATCGTTTTTGTCATTTCGTCATTTTTTTCAAATCTTTAAAAATGATGAAAAACGGCGCGCTATAGTATGCCGTACGATATGGGCTATAGCCCATGGTCCAAAATGATGAGAAACGAGGCTAACTTTTTTTTTCAAAATTTCAAAAAACATGGGCTATAACCTTTCGTTTTTGTCATTTCGTCATTTTTTTCAAATCTTCAAAAATGATGAAAAACGGCGCGCTATAGTATGCCGTACGATATGGGCTATAGCCCATGGTCCAAAATGATGAGAAACGAGGCTAACTTTTTTTTTCAAAATTTCAAAAAACATGGGCTATAACCCATCGTTTTTGTCATTTCGTAATTTTTTTCAAATCTTTACAAATGATGAAAAACGGCGCGCTATAGTATGCCGTACGATAATGGGCTATAGCCCATGGTCCAAAATGATGAGAAACGAGGCTAACTTTTTTTTTTTAAATTTCAAAAAACATGGGCTATAACCTTTCGTTTTTGTCATTTCGTCATTTTTTTCAAATCTTCAAAAATGATGAAAAACGGCGCGCTATAGTATGCCGTACGATATGGGCTATAGCCCATGGTCCAAAATGATGAGAAACGAGGCTAACTTTTTTTTTCAAAATTTCAAAAAACATGGGCTATAACCTTTCGTTTTTGTCATTTTGTCATTTTTTTCAAATCTTCAAAAATGATGAAAAACGGCGCGCTATAGTATGCCGTACGATATGGGCTATAGCCCATGGTCCAAAATGATGAGAAACGAGGCTAACTTTTTTTTTCAAAATTTCAAAAAACATGGGCTATAACCTTTCGTTTTTGTCATTTCGTCATTTTTTTCAAATCTTTTAAAATGATGAAAAACGGCGCGCTATAGTATGCCGTACGATATGGGCTATAGCCCATGGTCCAAAATGATGAGAAACGAGGCTAACTTTTTTTTCCAAAATTTCAAAAAACATGGGCTATAACCTTTCGTTTTTGTCATTTCGTCATTTTTTTCAAATGTTCAAAAATGATGAAAAACGGCGCGCTATAGTATGCCGTACGATATGGGCTATAGCCCATGGTCCAAAATGATGAGAAACGAGGCTAACTTTTTTTTTCAAAATTTCAAAAAACATGGGCTATAACCCATCGTTTTTGTCATTTCGTCATTTTTTTCAAATCTTCAAAAATGATGAAAAACGGCGCGCTATAGTATGCCGTACGATATGGGCTATAGCCCATGGTCCAAAATGATGAGAAACGAGGCTAACTTTTTTTTTCAAAATTTCAAAAAACATGGGCTATAACCTTTCGTTTTTGTCATTTTGTCATTTTTTTCAAATCTTCAAAAATGATGAAAAACGGCGCGCTATAGTATGCCGTACGATATGGGCTATAGCCCATGGTCCAAAATGATGAGAAACGAGGCTAACTTTTTTTTTCAAAATTTCAAAAAACATGGGCTATAACCCATCGTTTTTGTCATTTCGTCATTTTTTTCAAATCTTTAAAAATGATGAAAAACGTCGCGCTATAGTATGCCGTACGATATGGGCTATAGCCCATGGTCCAAAATGATGAGAAACGAGGCTAACTTTTTTTTTCAAAATTTCAAAAAACATGGGCTATAACCCATCGTTTTTGTCATTTCGTCATTTTTTCAAATCTTCAAAAATGATGAAAAACGGCGCGCTATAGTATGCCGTACGATATGGGCTATAGCCCATGGTCCAAAATGATGAGAAACGAGGCTAACTTTTTTTTTCAAAATTTCAAAAAACATGGGCTATAACCCATCGTTTTTGTCATTTCGTAATTTTTTTCAAATCTTTACAAATGATGAAAAACGGCGCGCTATAGTATGCCGTACGATAATGGGCTATAGCCCATGGTCCAAAATGATGAGAAACGAGGCTAACTTTTTTTTTCAAAATTTCAAAAAACATGGGCTATAACCTTTCGTTTTTGTCATTTCGTCATTTTTTTCAAATCTTTAAAAATGATGAAAAACGTCGCGCTATAGTATGCCGTACGATATGGGCTATAGCCCATGGTCCAAAATGATGAGAAACGAGGCTAACTTTTTTTTTCAAAATTTCAAAAAACATGGGCTATAACCCATCGTTTTTGTCATTTCGTAATTTTTTTCAAATCTTTACAAATGATGAAAAACGGCGCGCTATAGTATGCCGTACGATAATGGGCTATAGCCCATGGTCCAAAATGATGAGAAACGAGGCTAACTTTTTTTTTCAAAATTTCAAAAAACATGGGCTATAACCTTTCGTTTTTGTCATTTCGTCATTTTTTTCAAATCTTCAAAAATGATGAAAAACGGCGCGCTATAGTATGCCGTACGATATGGGCTATAGCCCATGGTCCAAAATGATGAGAAACGAGGCTAACTTTTTTTTTCAAAATTTCAAAAAACATGGGCTATAACCTTTCGTTTTTGTCATTTTGTCATTTTTTTCAAATCTTCAAAAATGATGAAAAACGGCGCGCTATAGTATGCCGTACGATATGGGCTATAGCCCATGGTCCAAAATGATGAGAAACGAGGCTAACTTTTTTTTTCAAATTTTCAAAAAACATGGGCTATAACCTTTCGTTTTTGTCATTTCGTCATTTTTTTCAAATCTTTTAAAATGATGAAAAACGGCGCGCTATAGTATGCCGTACGATATGGGCTATAGCCCATGGTCCAAAATGATGAGAAACGAGGCTAACTTTTTTTTTCAAAATTTCAAAAAACATGGGCTATAACCTTTCGTTTTTGTCATTTCGTCATTTTTTTCAAATCTTCAAAAATGATGAAAAACGGCGCGCTATAGTATGCCGTACGATATGGGCTATAGCCCATGGTCCAAAATGATGAGAAACGAGGCTAACTTTTTTTTTCAAAATTTCAAAAAACATGGGCTATAACCTTTCGTTTTTGTCATTTTGTCATTTTTTTCAAATCTTCAAAAATGATGAAAAACGGCGCGCTATAGTATGCCGTACGATATGGGCTATAGCCCATGGTCCAAAATGATGAGAAACGAGGCTAACTTTTTTTTTCAAAATTTCAAAAAACATGGGCTATAACCTTTCGTTTTTGTCATTTTGTCATTTTTTTCAAATCTTCAAAAATGATGAAAAACGGCGCGCTATAGTATGCCGTACGATATGGGCTATAGCCCATGGTCCAAAATGATGAGAAACGAGGCTAACTTTTTTTTTCAAAATTTCAAAAAACATGGGCTATAACCTTTCGTTTTTGTCATTTTGTCATTTTTTTCAAATCTTCAAAAATGATGAAAAACGGCGCGCTATAGTATGCCGTACGATATGGGCTATAGCCCATGGTCCAAAATGATGAGAAACGAGGCTAACTTTTTTTTTCAAAATTTCAAAAAACATGGGCTATAACCTTTCGTTTTTGTCATTTCGTCATTTTTTTCAAATCTTCAAAAATGATGAAAAACGGCGCGCTATAGTATGCCGTACGATATGGGCTATAGCCCATGGTCCAAAATGATGAGAAACGAGGCTAACTTTTTTTTTCAAAATTTCAAAAAACATGGGCTTTAACCTTTCGTTTTTGTCATTTTGTCATTTTTTTCAAATCTTCAAAAATGATGAAAAACGGCGCGCTATAGTATGCCGTACGATATGGGCTATAGCCCATGGTCCAAAATGATGAGAAACGAGGCTAACTTTTTTTTTCAAATTTTCAAAAAACATGGGCTATAACCTTTCGTTTTTGTCATTTCGTCATTTTTTTCAAATCTTTTAAAATGATGAAAAACGGCGCGCTATAGTATGCCGTACGATATGGGCTATAGCCCATGGTCCAAAATGATGAGAAACGAGGCTAACTTTTTTTTTCAAAATTTCAAAAAACATGGGCTATAACCTTTCGTTTTTGTCATTTCGTCATTTTTTTCAAATGTTCAAAAATGATGAAAAACGGCGCGCTATAGTATGCCGTACGATATGGGCTATAGCCCATGGTCCAAAATGATGAGAAACGAGGCTAACTTTTTTTTTCAAAATTTCAAAAAACATGGGCTATAACCTTTCGTTTTTGTCATTTTGTCATTTTTTTCAAATCTTCAAAAATGATGAAAAACGGCGCGCTATAGTATGCCGTACGATATGGGCTATAGCCCATGGTCCAAAATGATGAGAAACGAGGCTAACTTTTTTTTTCAAAATTTCAAAAAACATGGGCTATAACCTTTCGTTTTTGTCATTTCGTCATTTTTTTCAAATCTTTTAAAATGATGAAAAACGGCGCGCTATAGTATGCCGTACGATATGGGCTATAGCCCATGGTCCAAAATGATGAGAAACGAGGCTAACTTTTTTTTTCAAAATTTCAAAAAACATGGGCTATAACCTTTCGTTTTTGTCATTTCGTCATTTTTTTCAAATGTTCAAAAATGATGAAAAACGGCGCGCTATAGTATGCCGTACGATATGGGCTATAGCCCATGGTCCAAAATGATGAGAAACGAGGCTAACTTTTTTTTTCAAAATTTCAAAAAACATGGGCTATAACCTTTCGTTTTTGTCATTTTGTCATTTTTTTCAAATCTTCAAAAATGATGAAAAACGGCGCGCTATAGTATGCCGTACGATATGGGCTATAGCCCATGGTCCAAAATGATGAGAAACGAGGCTAACTTTTTTTTTCAAAATTTCAAAAAACATGGGCTATAACCTTTCGTTTTTGTCATTTCGTCATTTTTTTCAAATCTTTTAAAATGATGAAAAACGGCGCGCTATAGTATGCCGTACGATATGGGCTATAGCCCATGGTCCAAAATGATGAGAAACGAGGCTAACTTTTTTTTTCAAAATTTCAAAAAACATGGGCTATAACCTTTCGTTTTTGTCATTTCGTCATTTTTTTCAAATGTTCAAAAATGATGAAAAACGGCGCGCTATAGTATGCCGTACGATATGGGCTATAGCCCATGGTCCAAAATGATGAGAAACGAGGCTAACTTTTTTTTTCAAAATTTCAAAAAACATGGGCTATAACCCATCGTTTTTGTCATTTCGTCATTTTTTTCAAATCTTTAAAAATGATGAAAAACGGCGCGCTATAGTATGCCGTACGATATGGGCTATAGCCCATGGTCCAAAATGATGAGAAACGAGGCTAACTTTTTTTTTCAAAATTTCAAAAAACATGGGCTATAACCTTTCGTTTTTGTCATTTCGTCATTTTTTTCAAATCTTCAAAAATGATGAAAAACGGCGCGCTATAGTATGCCGTACGATATGGGCTATAGCCCATGGTCCAAAATGATGAGAAACGAGGCTAACTTTTTTTTTCAAAATTTCAAAAAACATGGGCTATAACCCATCGTTTTTGTCATTTCGTAATTTTTTTCAAATCTTTACAAATGATGAAAAACGGCGCGCTATAGTATGCCGTACGATAATGGGCTATAGCCCATGGTCCAAAATGATGAGAAACGAGGCTAACTTTTTTTTTCAAAATTTCAAAAAACATGGGCTATAACCTTTCGTTTTTGTCATTTCGTCATTTTTTTCAAATCTTCAAAAATGATGAAAAACGGCGCGCTATAGTATGCCGTACGATATGGGCTATAGCCCATGGTCCAAAATGATGAGAAACGAGGCTAACTTTTTTTTTCAAAATTTCAAAAAACATGGGCTATAACCTTTCGTTTTTGTCATTTTGTCATTTTTTTCAAATCTTCAAAAATGATGAAAAACGGCACGCTATAGTATGCCGTACGATATGGGCTATAGCCCATGGTCCAAAATGATGAGAAACGAGGCTAACTTTTTTTTTCAAAATTTCAAAAAACATGGGCTATAACCTTTCGTTTTTGTCATTTCGTCATTTTTTTCAAATCTTTTAAAATGATGAAAAACGGCGCGCTATAGTATGCCGTACGATATGGGCTATAGCCCATGGTCCAAAATGATGAGAAACGAGGCTAACTTTTTTTTTCAAAATTAAAAAAAACATGGGCTATAACCTTTCGTTTTTGTCATTTCGTCATTTTTTTCAAATGTTCAAAAATGATGAAAAACGGCGCGCTATAGTATGCCGTACGATATGGGCTATAGCCCATGGTCCAAAATGATGAGAAACGAGGCTAACTTTTTTTTTTCAAAATTTCAAAAAACATGGGCTATAACCCATCGTTTTTGTCATTTCGTCATTTTTTTCAAATCTTCAAAAATGATGAAAAACGGCGCGCTATAGTATGCCGTACGATATGGGCTATAGCCCATGGTCCAAAATGATGAGAAACGAGGCTAACTTTTTTTTTCAAAATTTCAAAAAACATGGGCTATAACCTTTCGTTTTTGTCATTTTGTCATTTTTTTCAAATCTTCAAAAATGATGAAAAACGGCGCGCTATAGTATGCCGTACGATATGGGCTATAGCCCATGGTCCAAAATGATGAGAAACGAGGCTAACTTTTTTTTTCAAAATTTCAAAAAACATGGGCTATAACCTTTCGTTTTTGTCATTTTGTCATTTTTTTCAAATCTTCAAAAATGATGAAAAACGGCGCGCTATAGTATGCCGTACGATATGGGCTTTAGCCCATGGTCCAAAATGATGAGAAACGAGGCTAACTTTTTTTTTCAAAATTTCAAAAAACATGGGCTATAACCCATCGTTTTTGTCATTTCGTCATTTTTTTCAAATCTTTAAAAATGATGAAAAACGTCGCGCTATAGTATGCCGTACGATATGGGCTATAGCCCATGGTCCAAAATGATGAGAAACGAGGCTAACTTTTTTTTTCAAAATTTCAAAAAACATGGGCTATAACCCATCGTTTTTGTCATTTCGTCATTTTTTTCAAATCTTCAAAAATGATGAAAAACGGCGCGCTATAGTATGCCGTACGATATGGGCTATAGCCCATGGTCCAAAATGATGAGAAACGAGGCTAACTTTTTTTTTCAAAATTTCAAAAAACATGGGCTATAACCCATCGTTTTTGTCATTTCGTAATTTTTTTCAAATCTTTACAAATGATGAAAAACGGCGCGCTATAGTATGCCGTACGATAATGGGCTATAGCCCATGGTCCAAAATGATGAGAAACGAGGCTAACTTTTTTTTTCCAAATTTCAAAAAACATGGGCTATAACCTTTCGTTTTTGTCATTTCGTCATTTTTTTCAAATCTTCAAAAATGATGAAAAACGGCGCGCTATAGTATGCCGTACGATATGGGCTATAGCCCATGGTCCAAAATGATGAGAAACGAGGCTAACTTTTTTTTTCAAAATTTCAAAAAACATGGGCTATAACCTTTCGTTTTTGTCATTTTGTCATTTTTTTCAAATCTTCAAAAATGATGAAAAACTGCGCGCTATAGTATGCCGTACGATATGGGCTATAGCCCATGGTCCAAAATGATGAGAAACGAGGCTAACTTTTTTTTTCAAAATTTCAAAAAACATGGGCTATAACCCATCGTTTTTGTCATTTCGTCATTTTTTTCAAATCTTCAAAAATGATGAAAAACGGCGCGCTATAGTATGCCGTACGATATGGGCTATAGCCCATGGTCCAAAATGATGAGAAACGAGGCTAACTTTTTTTTTCAAAATTTCAAAAAACATGGGCTATAACCCATCGTTTTTGTCATTTCGTCATTTTTTTCAAATCTTCAAAAATGATGAAAAACGGCGCGCTATAGTATGCCGTACGATATGGGCTATAGCCCATGGTCCAAAATGATGAGAAACGAGGCTAACCTTTTTTTTCAAAATTTCAAAAAACATGGGCTATAACCCATCGTTTTTGTCATTTCGTCATTTTTTTCAAATCTTTAAAAATGATGAAAAACGTCGCGCTATAGTATGCCGTACGATATGGGCTATAGCCCATGGTCCAAAATGATGAGAAACGAGGCTAACTTTTTTTTTCAAAATTTCAAAAAACATGGGCTATAACCTTTCGTTTTTGTCATTTCGTCATTTTTTTCAAATCTTCAAAAATGATGAAAAACGGCGCGCTATAGTATGCCGTACGATATGGGCTATAGCCCATCGTCCAAAATGATGAGAAACGAGGCTAACTTTTTTTTTCAAAATTTCAAAAAACATGGGATATAACCTTTCGTTTTTGTCATTTTGTCATTTTTTTCAAATCTTCAAAAATGATGAAAAACGGCGCGCTATAGTATGCCGTACGATATGGGCTATAGCCCATGGTCCAAAATGATGAGAAACGAGGCTAACTTTTTTTTTCAAAATTTAAAAAAACATGGGCTATAACCCATCGTTTTTGTCATTTTGTCATTTTTTTCAAATCTTCAAAAATGATGAAAAACGGCGCGCTATAGTATGCCGTACGATATGGGCTATAGCCCATGGTCCAAAATGATGAGAAACGAGGCTAACTTTTTTTTTCAAAATTTCAAAAAACATGGGCTATAACCCATCGTTTTTGTCATTTCGTAATTTTTTTCAAATCTTCAAAAATGATGAAAAACGGCGCGCTATAGTATGCCGTACGATATGGGCTATAGCCCATGGTCCAAAATGATGAGAAACGAGGCTAACTTTTTTTTTCAAAATTTAAAAAAACATGGGCTATAACCCATCGTTTTTGTCATTTCGTCATTTTTTTCAAATCTTTAAAAATGATGAAAAACGTTGCGCTATAGTATGCCGTACGATATGGGCTATAGCCCATGGTCCAAAATGATGAGAAACGAGGCTAACTTTTTTTTTCAAAATATCAAAAAACATGGGCTATAACCTATCGTTTTTGTCATTTCGTCATTTTTTTCAAATCTTCAAAAATGATGAAAAACGGCGCGCTATAGTATGCCGTACGATATGGGCTATAGCCCATCGTCCAAAATGATGAGAAACGAGGCTAACTTTTTTTTTCAAAATTTCAAAAAACATGGGCTATAACCTTTCGTTTTTGTCATTTTGTCATTTTTTTCAAATCTTCAAAAATGATGAAAAACGGCGCGCTATAGTATGCCGTACGATATGGGCTATAGCCCATGGTCCAAAATAATGAGAAACGAGGCTAACTTTTTTTTTCAAAATTTAAAAAAACATGGGCTATAACCCATCGTTTTTGTCATTTCGTCATTTTTTTCAAATCTTTAAAAATGATGAAAAACGTCGCGCTATAGTATGCCGTACGATATGGGCTATAGCCCATGGTCCAAAATGATGAGAAACGAGGCTAACTTTTTTTTTCAAAATTTCAAAAAACATGGGCTATAACCTTTCGTTTTTGTCATTTCGTCATTTTTTTCAAATCTTCAAAAATGATGAAAAACGGCGCGCTATAGTATGCCGTACGATATGGGCTATAGCCCATGGTCCAAAATGATGAGAAACGAGGCTAACTTTTTTTTTCAAAATTTCAAAAAACATGGGCTATAACCCATCGTTTTTGTCATTTCGTTTTTTTTTTCAAATCTTTACAAATGATGAAAAACGGCGCGCTGTAGTATGCCGTACGATAATGGGCTATAGCCCATGGTCCAAAATGATGAGAAACGAGGCTAACTTTTTTTTTCAAAATTTCAAAAAACATGGGCTATAACCTTTCGTTTTTGTCATTTCGTCATTTTTTTCAAATCTTCAAAAATGATGAAAAACGGCGCGCTATAGTATGCCGTACGATATGGGCTATAGCCCATGGTCCAAAATGATGAGAAACGAGGCTAACTTTTTTTTTCAAAATTTCAAAAAACATGGGCTATAACCCATCGTTTTTGTCATTTAGTCATTTTTTTCAAATCTTTAAAAATGATGAAAAACGTCGCGCTATAGTATGCCGTACGATATGGGCTATAGCCCATGGTCCAAAATGATGAGAAACGAGGCTAACTTTTTTTTTCAAAATTTCAAAAAACATGGGCTATAACCTTTCGTTTTTGTCATTTCGTCATTTTTTTCAAATCTTCAAAAATGATGAAAAACGGCGCGCTATAGTATGCCGTACGATATGGGCTATAGCCCATCGTCCAAAATGATGAGAAACGAGGCTAACTTTTTTTTTCAAAATTTCAAAAAACATGGGCTATAACCTTTCGTTTTTGTCATTTTGTCATTTTTTTCAAATCTTCAAAAATGATGAAAAACGGCGCGCTATAGTATGCCGTACGATATGGGCTATAGCCCATGGTCCAAAATGATGAGAAACGAGGCTAACTTTTTTTTTCAAAATTTAAAAAAACATGGGCTAAAACCCATCGTTTTTGTCATTTCGTCATTTTTTTCAAATCTTTAAAAATGATGAAAAACGTCGCGCTATAGTATGCCGTACGATATGGGCTATAGCCCATGGTCCAAAATGATGAGAAACGAGGCTAACTTTTTTTTTCAAAATTTCAAAAAACATGGGCTATAACCTTTCGTTTTTGTCATTTCGTCATTTTTTTCAAATCTTCAAAAATGATGAAAAACGGCGCGCTATAGTATGCCGTACGATATGGGCTATAGCCCATGGTCCAAAATGATGAGAAACGAGGCTAACTTTTTTTTCAAAATTTCAAAAAACATGGGCTATAACCTTTCGTTTTTGTCATTTCGTCATTTTTTTCAAATCTTCAAAAATGATGAAAAACGGCGCGCTATAGTATGCCGTACGATATGGGCTATAGCCCATGGTCCAAAATGATGAGAAACGAGGCTAACTTTTTTTTTCAAAATTTCAAAAAACATGGGCTATAACCTTTCGTTTTTGTCATTTCGTCATTTTTTTCAAATCTTCAAAAATGATGAAAAACGGCGCGCTATAGTATGCCGTACGATATGGGCTATAGCCCATGGTCCAAAATGATGAGAAACGAGGCTAAGTTTTTTTTTCAAAATTTCAAAAAACATGGGCTATAACCTTTAGTTTTTGTCATTTCGTCATTTTTTTCAAATCTTCAAAAATGATGAAAAACGGCGCGCTATAGTATGCCGTACGATATGGGCTATAGCCCATGGTCCAAAATGATGAGAAACGAGGCTAACTTTTTTTTTCAAAATTTCAAAAAACATGGGCTATAACCTTTCGTTTTTGTCATTTCGTCATTTTTTTCAAATCTTCAAAAATGATGAAAAACGGCGCGCTATAGTATGCCGTACGATATGGGCTATAGCCCATGGTCCAAAATGATGAGAAACGAGGCTAACTTTTTTTTTCAAAATTTCAAAAAACATGGGCTATAACCCATCGTTTTTGTCATTTCGTCATTTTTTTCAAATCTTCAAAAATGATGAAAAACGGCGCGCTATAGTATGCCGTACGATATGGGCTATAGCCCATGGTCCAAAATGATGAGAAACGAGGCTAACTTTTTTTTTCAAAATTTCAAAAAACATGGGCTATAACCCATCGTTTTTGTCATTTCGTAATTTTTTTCAAATCTTTAAAAATGATGAAAAACGGCGCGCTATAGTATGCCGTACGATATGGGCTATAGCCCATGGTCCAAAATGATGAGAAACGAGGCTAACTTTTTTTTTCAAAATTTCAAAAAACATGGGCTATAACCTTTCGTTTTTGTCATTTCGTCATTTTTTTCAAATCTTCAAAAATGATGAAAAACGGCGCGCTATAGTATGCCGTACGATATGGGCTATAGCCCATGGTCCAAAATGATGAGAAACGAGGCTAACTTTTTTTTTCAAAATTTCAAAAAACATGGGCTATAACCTTTCGTTTTTGTCATTTCGTCATTTTTTTCAAATCTTCAAAAATGATGAAAAACGGCGCGCTATAGTATGCCGTACGATATGGGCTATAGCCCATGGTCCAAAATGATGAGAAACGAGGCTAACTTTTTTTTTCAAAATTTCAAAAAACATGGGCTATAACCTTTCGTTTTTGTCATTTCGTCATTTTTTTCAAATCTTCAAAAATGATGAAAAACGGCGCGCTATAGTATGCCGTACGATATGGGCTATAGCCCATGGTCCAAAATGATGAGAAACGAGGCTAACTTTTTTTTTCAAAATTTCAAAAAACATGGGCTATAACCTTTCGTTTTTGTCATTTCGTCATTTTTTTCAAATCTTCAAAAATGATGAAAAACGGCGCGCTATAGTATGCCGTACGATATGGGCTATAGCCCATGGTCCAAAATGATGAGAAACGAGGCTAACTTTTTTTTTCAAAATTTCAAAAAACATGGGCTATAACCCATCGTTTTTGTCATTTCGTCATTTTTTTCAAATCTTCAAAAATGATGAAAAACGGCGCGCTATAGTATGCCGTACGATATGGGCTATAGCCCATGGTCCAAAATGATGAGAAACGAGGCTAACTTTTTTTTTCAAAATTTCAAAAAACATGGGCTATAACCCATCGTTTTTGTCATTTCGTAATTTTTTTCAAATCTTTAAAAATGATGAAAAACGGCGCGCTATAGTATGCCGTACGATATGGGCTATAGCCCATGGTCCAAAATGATGAGAAACGAGGCTAACTTTTTTTTTCAAAATTTCAAAAAACATGGGCTATAACCTTTCGTTTTTGTCATTTCGTCATTTTTTTCAAATCTTCAAAAATGATGAAAAACGGCGCGCTATAGTATGCCGTACGATATGGGCTATAGCCCATGGTCCAAAATGATGAGAAACGAGGCTAACTTTTTTTTTCAAAATTTCAAAAAACATGGGCTATAACCTTTCGTTTTTGTCATTTCGTCATTTTTTTCAAATCTTCAAAAATGATGAAAAACGGCGCGCTATAGTATGCCGTACGATATGGGCTATAGCCCATGGTCCAAAATGATGAGAAACGAGGCTAACTTTTTTTTTCAAAATTTCAAAAAACATGGGCTATAACCTTTCGTTTTTGTCATTTCGTCATTTTTTTCAAATCTTCAAAAATGATGAAAAACGGCGCGCTATAGTATGCCGTACGATATGGGCTATAGCCCATGGTCCAAAATGATGAGAAACGAGGCTAACTTTTTTTTTCAAAATTTCAAAAAACATGGGCTATAACCCATCGTTTTTGTCATTTCGTCATTTTTTTCAAATCTTCAAAAATGATGAAAAACGGCGCGCTATAGTATGCCGTACGATATGGGCTATAGCCCATGGTCCAAAATGATGAGAAACGAGGCTAACTTTTTTTTTCAAAATTTCAAAAAACATGGGCTATAACCCATCGTTTTTGTCATTTCGTCATTTTTTTCAAATCTTCAAAAATGATGAAAAACGGCGCGCTATAGTATGCCGTACGATATGGGCTATAGCCCATGGTCCAAAATGATGAGAAACGAGGCTAACCTTTTTTTTCAAAATTTCAAAAAACATGGGCTATAACCCATCGTTTTTGTCATTTCGTCATTTTTTTCAAATCTTTAAAAATGATGAAAAACGTCGCGCTATAGTATGCCGTACGATATGGGCTATAGCCCATGGTCCAAAATGATGAGAAACGAGGCTAACTTTTTTTTTCAAAATTTCAAAAAACATGGGCTATAACCTTTCGTTTTTGTCATTTCGTCATTTTTTTCAAATCTTCAAAAATGATGAAAAACGGCGCGCTATAGTATGCCGTACGATATGGGCTATAGCCCATCGTCCAAAATGATGAGAAACGAGGCTAACTTTTTTTTTCAAAATTTCAAAAAACATGGGATATAACCTTTCGTTTTTGTCATTTTGTCATTTTTTTCAAATCTTCAAAAATGATGAAAAACGGCGCGCTATAGTATGCCGTACGATATGGGCTATAGCCCATGGTCCAAAATGATGAGAAACGAGGCTAACTTTTTTTTTCAAAATTTAAAAAAACATGGGCTATAACCCATCGTTTTTGTCATTTTGTCATTTTTTTCAAATCTTCAAAAATGATGAAAAACGGCGCGCTATAGTATGCCGTACGATATGGGCTATAGCCCATGGTCCAAAATGATGAGAAACGAGGCTAACTTTTTTTTTCAAAATTTCAAAAAACATGGGCTATAACCCATCGTTTTTGTCATTTCGTAATTTTTTTCAAATCTTCAAAAATGATGAAAAACGGCGCGCTATAGTATGCCGTACGATATGGGCTATAGCCCATGGTCCAAAATGATGAGAAACGAGGCTAACTTTTTTTTTCAAAATTTAAAAAAACATGGGCTATAACCCATCGTTTTTGTCATTTCGTCATTTTTTTCAAATCTTTAAAAATGATGAAAAACGTTGCGCTATAGTATGCCGTACGATATGGGCTATAGCCCATGGTCCAAAATGATGAGAAACGAGGCTAACTTTTTTTTTCAAAATATCAAAAAACATGGGCTATAACCTATCGTTTTTGTCATTTCGTCATTTTTTTCAAATCTTCAAAAATGATGAAAAACGGCGCGCTATAGTATGCCGTACGATATGGGCTATAGCCCATCGTCCAAAATGATGAGAAACGAGGCTAACTTTTTTTTTCAAAATTTCAAAAAACATGGGCTATAACCTTTCGTTTTTGTCATTTTGTCATTTTTTTCAAATCTTCAAAAATGATGAAAAACGGCGCGCTATAGTATGCCGTACGATATGGGCTATAGCCCATGGTCCAAAATAATGAGAAACGAGGCTAACTTTTTTTTTCAAAATTTAAAAAAACATGGGCTATAACCCATCGTTTTTGTCATTTCGTCATTTTTTTCAAATCTTTAAAAATGATGAAAAACGTCGCGCTATAGTATGCCGTACGATATGGGCTATAGCCCATGGTCCAAAATGATGAGAAACGAGGCTAACTTTTTTTTTCAAAATTTCAAAAAACATGGGCTATAACCTTTCGTTTTTGTCATTTCGTCATTTTTTTCAAATCTTCAAAAATGATGAAAAACGGCGCGCTATAGTATGCCGTACGATATGGGCTATAGCCCATGGTCCAAAATGATGAGAAACGAGGCTAACTTTTTTTTTCAAAATTTCAAAAAACATGGGCTATAACCCATCGTTTTTGTCATTTCGTTTTTTTTTTCAAATCTTTACAAATGATGAAAAACGGCGCGCTGTAGTATGCCGTACGATAATGGGCTATAGCCCATGGTCCAAAATGATGAGAAACGAGGCTAACTTTTTTTTTCAAAATTTCAAAAAACATGGGCTATAACCTTTCGTTTTTGTCATTTCGTCATTTTTTTCAAATCTTCAAAAATGATGAAAAACGGCGCGCTATAGTATGCCGTACGATATGGGCTATAGCCCATGGTCCAAAATGATGAGAAACGAGGCTAACTTTTTTTTTCAAAATTTCAAAAAACATGGGCTATAACCCATCGTTTTTGTCATTTAGTCATTTTTTTCAAATCTTTAAAAATGATGAAAAACGTCGCGCTATAGTATGCCGTACGATATGGGCTATAGCCCATGGTCCAAAATGATGAGAAACGAGGCTAACTTTTTTTTTCAAAATTTCAAAAAACATGGGCTATAACCTTTCGTTTTTGTCATTTCGTCATTTTTTTCAAATCTTCAAAAATGATGAAAAACGGCGCGCTATAGTATGCCGTACGATATGGGCTATAGCCCATCGTCCAAAATGATGAGAAACGAGGCTAACTTTTTTTTTCAAAATTTCAAAAAACATGGGCTATAACCTTTCGTTTTTGTCATTTTGTCATTTTTTTCAAATCTTCAAAAATGATGAAAAACGGCGCGCTATAGTATGCCGTACGATATGGGCTATAGCCCATGGTCCAAAATGATGAGAAACGAGGCTAACTTTTTTTTTCAAAATTTAAAAAAACATGGGCTAAAACCCATCGTTTTTGTCATTTCGTCATTTTTTTCAAATCTTTAAAAATGATGAAAAACGTCGCGCTATAGTATGCCGTACGATATGGGCTATAGCCCATGGTCCAAAATGATGAGAAACGAGGCTAACTTTTTTTTTCAAAATTTCAAAAAACATGGGCTATAACCTTTCGTTTTTGTCATTTTGTCATTTTTTTCAAATCTTCAAAAATGATGAAAAACGGCGCGCTATAGTATGCCGTACGATATGGGCTATAGCCCATGGTCCAAAATGATGAGAAACGAGGCTAACTTTTTTTTCAAAATTTCAAAAAACATGGGCTATAACCTTTCGTTTTTGTCATTTCGTCATTTTTTTCAAATCTTCAAAAATGATGAAAAACGGCGCGCTATAGTATGCCGTACGATATGGGCTATAGCCCATGGTCCAAAATGATGAGAAACGAGGCTAACTTTTTTTTTCAAAATTTCAAAAAACATGGGCTATAACCTTTCGTTTTTGTCATTTCGTCATTTTTTTCAAATCTTCAAAAATGATGAAAAACGGCGCGCTATAGTATGCCGTACGATATGGGCTATAGCCCATGGTCCAAAATGATGAGAAACGAGGCTAAGTTTTTTTTTCAAAATTTCAAAAAACATGGGCTATAACCTTTAGTTTTTGTCATTTCGTCATTTTTTTCAAATCTTCAAAAATGATGAAAAACGGCGCGCTATAGTATGCCGTACGATATGGGCTATAGCCCATGGTCCAAAATGATGAGAAACGAGGCTAACTTTTTTTTTCAAAATTTCAAAAAACATGGGCTATAACCTTTCGTTTTTGTCATTTCGTCATTTTTTTCAAATCTTCAAAAATGATGAAAAACGGCGCGCTATAGTATGCCGTACGATATGGGCTATAGCCCATGGTCCAAAATGATGAGAAACGAGGCTAACTTTTTTTTTCAAAATTTCAAAAAACATGGGCTATAACCCATCGTTTTTGTCATTTCGTCATTTTTTTCAAATCTTCAAAAATGATGAAAAACGGCGCGCTATAGTATGCCGTACGATATGGGCTATAGCCCATGGTCCAAAATGATGAGAAACGAGGCTAACTTTTTTTTTCAAAATTTCAAAAAACATGGGCTATAACCCATCGTTTTTGTCATTTCGTAATTTTTTTCAAATCTTTAAAAATGATGAAAAACGGCGCGCTATAGTATGCCGTACGATATGGGCTATAGCCCATGGTCCAAAATGATGAGAAACGAGGCTAACTTTTTTTTTCAAAATTTCAAAAAACATGGGCTATAACCTTTCGTTTTTGTCATTTCGTCATTTTTTTCAAATCTTCAAAAATGATGAAAAACGGCGCGCTATAGTATGCCGTACGATATGGGCTATAGCCCATGGTCCAAAATGATGAGAAACGAGGCTAACTTTTTTTTTCAAAATTTCAAAAAACATGGGCTATAACCTTTCGTTTTTGTCATTTCGTCATTTTTTTCAAATCTTCAAAAATGATGAAAAACGGCGCGCTATAGTATGCCGTACGATATGGGCTATAGCCCATGGTCCAAAATGATGAGAAACGAGGCTAACTTTTTTTTTCAAAATTTCAAAAAACATGGGCTATAACCTTTCGTTTTTGTCATTTCGTCATTTTTTTCAAATCTTCAAAAATGATGAAAAACGGCGCGCTATAGTATGCCGTACGATATGGGCTATAGCCCATGGTCCAAAATGATGAGAAACGAGGCTAACTTTTTTTTTCAAAATTTCAAAAAACATGGGCTATAACCCATCGTTTTTGTCATTTCGTCATTTTTTTCAAATCTTCAAAAATGATGAAAAACGGCGCGCTATAGTATGCCGTACGATATGGGCTATAGCCCATGGTCCAAAATGATGAGAAACGAGGCTAACCTTTTTTTTCAAAATTTCAAAAAACATGGGCTATAACCCATCGTTTTTGTCATTTCGTCATTTTTTATAAATCTTCAAAAATTATGAAAAACGGCGCGCTATAGTATGCCGTACGATATGGGCTATAGCCCATGGTCCAAAATGATGAGAAACGAGGCTAACTTTTTTTTTCAAAATTTAAAAAAACATGGGCTATAACCCATCGTTTTTGTCATTTTGTCATTTTTTTCAAATCTTCAAAAATGATGAAAAACGGCGCGCTATAGTATGCCGTACGATATGGGCTATAGCCCATGGTCCAAAATGATGAGAAACGAGGCTAACTTTTTTTTTCAAAATTTCAAAAAACATGGGCTATAACCCATCGTTTTTGTCATTTCGTCATTTTTTTCAAATCTTCAAAAATGATGAAAAACGGCGCGCTATAGTATGCCGTACGATATGGGCTATAGCCCATGGTCCAAAATGATGAGAAACGAGGCTAACTTTTTTTTTCAAAATTTCAAAAAACATGGGCTATAACCCATCGTTTTTGTCATTTCGTCATTTTTTCAAATCTTTAAAAATGATGAAAAACGTCGCGCTATAGTATGCCGTACGATATGGGCTATAGCCCATGGTCCAAAATGATGAGAAACGAGTCTAACTTTTTTTTTCAAAATTTCAAAAAACATGGGCTATAACCTTTCGTTTTTGTCATTTCGTCATTTTTTTTCAAATCTTCAAAAATGATGAAAAACGGCGCGCTATAGTATGCCGTACGATATGGGCTATAGCCCATCGTCCAAAATGATGAGAAACGAGGCTAACTTTTTTTTTCAAAATTTTGAAAAACATGGGCTATAACCTTTCGTTTTTGTCATTTTGTCATTTTTTTCAAATCTTCAAAAATGATGAAAAACGGCGCGCTATAGTATGCCGTACGATATGGGCTATAGCCCATGGTCCAAAATGATGAGAAACGAGGCTAACTTTTTTTTTCAAAATTAAAAAAAACATGGGCTATAACCCATCGTTTTTGTCATTTCGTAATTTTTTTCAAATCTTTAAAAATGATGAAAAACGGCGCGCTATAGTATGCCGTACGATATGGGCTATAGCCCATGGTCCAAAATGATGAGAAACGAGGCTAACTTTTTTTTTCAAAATTTCAAAAAACATGGGCTATAACCCATCGTTTTTGTCATTTCGTCATTTTTTTCAAATCTTTAAAAATGATGAAAAACGGCGCGCTATAGTATGCCGTACGATATGGGCTATAGCCCATGGTCCAAAATGATGAGAAACGAGTCTAACTTTTTTTTTCAAAATTTCAAAAAACATGGGCTATAACCTTTCGTTTTTGTCATTTCGTCATTTTTTTTCAAATCTTCAAAAATGATGAAAAACGGCGCGCTATAGTATGCCGTACGATATGGGCTATAGCCCATCGTCCAAAATGATGAGAAACGAGGCTAACTTTTTTTTTCAAAATTTTGAAAAACATGGGCTATAACCTTTCGTTTTTGTCATTTTGTCATTTTTTTCAAATCTTCAAAAATGATGAAAAACGGCGCGCTATAGTATGCCGTACGATATGGGCTATAGCCCATGGTCCAAAATGATGAGAAACGAGGCTAACTTTTTTTTTCAAAATTAAAAAAAACATGGGCTATAACCCATCGTTTTTGTCATTTCGTAATTTTTTTCAAATCTTTAAAAATGATGAAAAAGGGCGCGCTATAGTATGCCGTACGATATGGGCTATAGCCCATGGTCCAAAATGATGAGAAACGAGGCTAACTTTTTTTTTCAAAATTTCAAAAAACATGGGCTATAACCCATCGTTTTTGTCATTTCGTCATTTTTTTCAAATCTTCAAAAATGATGAAAAACGGCGCGCTATAGTATGCCGTACGATATGGGCTATAGCCCATGGTCCAAAATGATGAGAAACGAGGCTAACTTTTTTTTTCAAAATTTCAAAAAACATGGGCTATAACCCATCGTTTTTGTCATTTCGTCATTTTTTTCAAATCTTTAAAAATGATGAAAAACGTCGCGCTATAGTATGCTGTACGATATGGGCTATAGCCCATGGTCCAAAATGATGAGAAACGAGTCTAACTTTTTTTTTCAAAATTTCAAAAAACATGGGCTATAACCTTTCGTTTTTGTCATTTCGTCATTTTTTTCAAATCTTCAAAAATGATGAAAAACGGCGCGCTATAGTATGCCGTACGATATGGGCTATAGCCCATCGTCCAAAATGATGAGAAACGAGGCTAACTTTTTTTTTCAAAATTTCAAAAAACATGGGCTATAACCTTTCGTTTTTGTCATTTTGTCATTTTTTTCAAATCTTCAAAAATGATGAAAAACGGCGCGCTATAGTATGCCGTACGATATGGGCTATAGCCCATGGTCCAAAATGATGAGAAACGAGGCTAACTTTTTTTTTCAAAATTTAAAAAAACATGGGCTATAACCCATCGTTTTTGTCATTTTGTCATTTTTTTCAAATCTTCAAAAATGATGAAAAAGGGCGCGCTATAGTATGCCGTACGATATGGGCTATAGCCCATGGTCCAAAATGATGAGAAACGAGGCTAACTTTTTTTTTCAAAATTTCAAAAAACATGGGCTATAACCCATCGTTTTTGTCATTTCGTCATTTTTTTCAAATCTTCAAAAATGATGAAAAACGGCGCGCTATAGTATGCCGTACGATATGGGCTATAGCCCATGGTCCAAAATGATGAGAAACGAGGCTAACTTTTTTTTTCAAAATTTCAAAAAACATGGGCTATAACCCATCGTTTTTGTCATTTCGTCATTTTTTCAAATCTTTAAAAATGATGAAAAACGTCGCGCTATAGTATGCCGTACGATATGGGCTATAGCCCATGGTCCAAAATGATGAGAAACGAGTCTAACTTTTTTTTTCAAAATTTCAAAAAACATGGGCTATAACCTTTCGTTTTTGTCATTTCGTCATTTTTTTCAAATCTTCAAAAATGATGAAAAACGGCGCGCTATAGTATGCCGTACGATATGGGCTATAGCCCATCGTCCAAAATGATGAGAAACGAGGCTAACTTTTTTTTTCAAAATTTCAAAAAACATGGGCTATAACCTTTCGTTTTTGTCATTTTGTCATTTTTTTCAAATCTTCAAAAATGATGAAAAACGGCGCGCTATAGTATGCCGTACGATATGGGCTATAGCCCATGGTCCAAAATGATGAGAAACGAGGCTAACTTTTTTTTTCAAAATTTCAAAAAACATGGGATATAACCTTTCGTTTTTGTCATTTTGTCATTTTTTTCAAATCTTCAAAAATGATGAAAAACGGCGCGCTATAGTATGCCGTACGATATGGGCTATAGCCCATGGTCCAAAATGATGAGAAACGAGGCTAACTTTTTTTTTCAAAATTTCAAAAAACATGGGCTATAACCCATCGTTTTTGTCATTTCGTCATTTTTTTCAAATCTTCAAAAATGATGAAAAACGGCGCGCTATAGTATGCCGTACGATATGGGCTATAGCCCATGGTCCAAAATGATGAGAAACGAGGCTAACTTTTTTTTTCAAAATTTCAAAAAACATGGGCTATAACCCATCGTTTTTGTCATTTCGTCATTTTTTCAAATCTTTAAAAATGATGAAAAACGTCGCGCTATAGTATGCCGTACGATATGGGCTATAGCCCATGGTCCAAAATGATGAGAAACGAGTCTAACTTTTTTTTTCAAAATTTCAAAAAACATGGGCTATAACCTTTCGTTTTTGTCATTTCGTCATTTTTTTCAAATCTTCAAAAATGATGAAAAACGGCGCGCTATAGTATGCCGTACGATATGGGCTATAGCCCATCGTCCAAAATGATGAGAAACGAGGCTAACTTTTTTTTTCAAAATTTCAAAAAACATGGGCTATAACCTTTCGTTTTTGTCATTTTGTCATTTTTTTCAAATCTTCAAAAATGATGAAAAACGGCGCGCTATAGTATGCCGTACGATATGGGCTATAGCCCATGGTCCAAAATGATGAGAAACGAGGCTAACTTTTTTTTTCAAAATTTCAAAAAACATGGGCTATAACCCATCGTTTTTGTCATTTCGTCATTTTTTTCAAATCTTCAAAAATGATGAAAAACGGCGCGCTATAGTATGCCGTACGATATGGGCTATAGCCCATGGTCCAAAATGATGAGAAACGAGGCTAACTTTTTTTTTCAAAATTTCAAAAAACATGGGCTATAACCCATCGTTTTTGTCATTTCGTCATTTTTTCAAATCTTTAAAAATGATGAAAAACGTCGCGCTATAGTATGCCGTACGATATGGGCTATAGCCCATGGTCCAAAATGATGAGAAACGAGTCTAACTTTTTTTTTCAAAATTTCAAAAAACATGGGCTATAACCTTTCGTTTTTGTCATTTCGTCATTTTTTTCAAATCTTCAAAAATGATGAAAAACGGCGAGCTATAGTATGCCGTACGATATGGGCTATAGCCCATCGTCCAAAATGATGAGAAACGAGGCTAACTTTTTTTTTCAAAATTTCAAAAAACATGGGCTATAACCTTTCGTTTTTGTCATTTTGTCATTTTTTTCAAATCTTCAAAAATGATGAAAAACGGCGCGCTATAGTATGCCGTACGATATGGGCTATAGCCCATGGTCCAAAATGATGAGAAACGAGGCTAACTTTTTTTTTCAAAATTTAAAAAAACATGGGATATAACCTTTCGTTTTTGTCATTTTGTCATTTTTTTCAAATCTTCAAAAATGATGAAAAACGGCGCGCTATAGTATGCCGTACGATATGGGCTATAGCCCATGGTCCAAAATGATGAGAAACGAGGCTAACTTTTTTTTTCAAAATTTCAAAAAACATGGGCTATAACCCATCGTTTTTGTCATTTCGTCATTTTTTTCAAATCTTCAAAAATGATGAAAAACGGCGCGCTATAGTATGCCGTACGATATGGGCTATAGCCCATGGTCCAAAATGATGAGAAACGAGGCTAACTTTTTTTTTCAAAATTTCAAAAAACATGGGCTATAACCCATCGTTTTTGTCATTTCGTCATTTTTTCAAATCTTTAAAAATGATGAAAAACGTCGCGCTATAGTATGCCGTACGATATGGGCTATAGCCCATGGTCCAAAATGATGAGAAACGAGTCTAACTTTTTTTTTCAAAATTTCAAAAAACATGGGCTATAACCTTTCGTTTTTGTCATTTCGTCATTTTTTTCAAATCTTCAAAAATGATGAAAAACGGCGCGCTATAGTATGCCGTACGATATGGGCTATAGCCCATCGTCCAAAATGATGAGAAACGAGGCTAACTTTTTTTTTCAAAATTTCAAAAAACATGGGCTATAACCTTTCGTTTTTGTCATTTTGTCATTTTTTTCAAATCTTCAAAAATGATGAAAAACGGCGCGCTATAGTATGCCGTACGATATGGGCTATAGCCCATGGTCCAAAATGATGAGAAACGAGGCTAACTTTTTTTTTCAAAATTTAAAAAAACATGGGATATAACCTTTCGTTTTTGTCATTTTGTCATTTTTTTCAAATCTTCAAAAATGATGAAAAACGGCGCGCTATAGTATGCCGTACGATATGGGCTATAGCCCATGGTCCAAAATGATGAGAAACGAGGCTAACTTTTTTTTTCAAAATTTAAAAAAACATGGGCTATAACCCATCGTTTTTGTCATTTTGTCATTTTTTTCAAATCTTCAAAAATGATGAAAAAGGGCGCGCTATAGTATGCCGTACGATATGGGCTATAGCCCATGGTCCAAAATGATGAGAAACGAGGCTAACTTTTTTTTTCAAAATTTCAAAAAACATGGGCTATAACCCATCGTTTTTGTCATTTCGTAATTTTTTTCAAATCTTTAAAAATGATGAAAAACGGCGCGCTATAGTATGCCGTACGATATGGGCTATAGCCCATGGTCCAAAATGATGAGAAACGAGGCTAACTTTTTTTTTCAAAATTTCAAAAAACATGGGCTATAACCCATCGTTTTTGTCATTTCGTCATTTTTTCAAATCTTTAAAAATGATGAAAACGGCGCGCTATAGTATGCCGTACGATATGGGCTATAGCCCATGGTCCAAAATGATGAGAAACGAGGCTAAGTTTTTTTTTCAAAATTTCAAAAAACATGGGCTATAACCTTTTGTTTTTGTCATTTCGTCATTTTTTTCAAATCTTCAAAAATGATGAAAAACGGCGCGCTATAGTATGCCGTACGATATGGGCTATAGCCCATGGTCCAAAATGATGAGAAACGAGGCTAACTTTTTTTTTCAAAATTTCAAAAAACATGGGCTATAACCTTTCGTTTTTGTCATTTTGTCATTTTTTTCAAATCTTCAAAAATGATGAAAAACGGCGCGCTATAGTATGCCGTACGATATGGGCTATAGCCCATGGTCCAAAATGATGAGAAACGAGGCTAACTTTTTTTTTCAAAATTTCAAAAAACATGGGCTATAACCTTTCGTTTTTGTCATTTCGTCATTTTTTTCAAATCTTCAAAAATTATGAAAAACGGCGCGCTATAGTATGCCGTACGATATGGGCTATAGCCCATGGTCCAAAATGATGAGAAACGAGGCTAACTTTTTTTTTCAAAATTTCAAAAAACATGGGCTATAACCTTTCGTTTTTGTCATTTCGTCATTTTTTTCAAATCTTCAAAAATGATGAAAAACGGCGCGCTATAGTATGCCGTACGATATGGGCTATAGCCCATGGTCCAAAATGATGAGAAACGAGGCTAACTTTTTTTTTCAAAATTTCAAAAAACATGGGCTATAACCCATCGTTTTTGTCATTTCGTCATTTTTTTCAAATCTTCAAAAATGATGAAAAACGGCGCGCTATAGTATGCCGTACGATATGGGCTATAGCCCATGGTCCAAAATGATGAGAAACGAGGCTAACTTTTTTTTTCAAAATTTCAAAAAACATGGGCTATAACCCATCGTTTTTGTCATTTCGTCATTTTTTTCAAATCTTCAAAAATGATGAAAAACGGCGCGCTATAGTATGCCGTACGATATGGACTATAGCCCATGGTCCAAAATGATGAGAAACGAGGCTAACTTTTTTTTTCAAAATTTCAAAAAACATGGGCTATAACCCATCGTTTTTGTCATTTCGTCATTTTTTTCAAATCTTTAAAAATGATGAAAAACGTCGCGCTATAGTATGCCGTACGATATGGGCTATAGCCCATGGTCCAAAATGATGAGAAACGAGGCTAACTTTTTTTTTTTTAATTTCAAAAAACATGGGCTATAACCTTTCGTTTTTGTCATTTCGTCACTTTTTTTCAAATCTTCAAAAATGATGAAAAACGGCGCGCTATAGTATGCCGTACAATATGGGCTATAGCCCATCGTCCAAAATGATGAGAAACGAGGCTAACTTTTTTTTTCAAAATTTCAAAAAACATGGGCTATAACCTTTCGTTTTTGTCATTTTGTCATTTTTTTAAAATCTTCAAAAATGATGAAAAACGGCGCGCTATAGTATGCCGTACGATATGGGCTATAGCCCATGGTCCAAAATGATGAGAAACGAGGCTAACTTTTTTTTTCAAAATTTAAAAAAGACATGGGCTATAACCCATCGTTTTTGTCATTTTGTCATTTTTTTCAAATCTTCAAAAATGATGAAAAACGGCGCGCTATAGTATGCCGTACGATATGGGCTATAGCCCATGGTCCAAAATGATGAGAAACGAGGCTAACTTTTTTTTTCAAAATTTCAAAAAACATGGGCTATAACCCATCGTTTTTGTCATTTCGTCATTTTTTTCAAATCTTCAAAAATGATGAAAAACGGCGCGCTATAGTATGCCGTACGATATGGGCTATAGCCCATGGTCCAAAATGATGAGAAACGAGGCTAACTTTTTTTTTCAAAATTTCAAAAAACATGGGCTATAACCCATCGTTTTTGTCATTTCGTCATTTTTTCAAATCTTTAAAAATGATGAAAAACGTCGCGCTATAGTATGCCGTACGATATGGGCTATAGCCCATGGTCCAAAATGATGAGAAACGAGTCTAACTTTTTTTTTCAAAATTTCAAAAAACATGGGCTATAACCTTTCGTTTTTGTCATTTCGTCATTTTTTTCAAATCTTCAAAAATGATGAAAAACGGCGCGCTATAGTATGCCGTACGATATGGGCTATAGCCCATCGTCCAAAATGATGAGAAACGAGGCTAACTTTTTTTTTCAAAATTTTGAAAAACATGGGCTATAACCTTTCGTTTTTGTCATTTTGTCATTTTTTTCAAATCTTCAAAAATGATGAAAAACGGCGCGCTATAGTATGCCGTACGATATGGGCTATAGCCCATGGTCCAAAATGATGAGGAACGAGGCTAACTTTTTTTTTCAAAATAAAAAAAAACATGGGCTATAACCCATCGTTTTTGTCATTTCGTAATTTTTTTCAAATCTTTAAAAATGATGAAAAACGGCGCGCTATAGTATGCCGTACGATATGGGCTATAGCCCATGGTCCAAAATGATGAGAAACGAGGCTAACTTTTTTTTTCAAAATTTCAAAAAACATGGGCTATAACCTTTCGTTTTTGTCATTTCGTCATTTTTTTCAAATCTTCAAAAATGATGAAAAACGGCGCGCTATAGTATGCCGTACGATATGGGCTATAGCCCATGGTCCAAAATGATGAGAAACGAGGCTAACTATTTTTTTTAAATTTCAAAAAACATGGGCTATAACCTTTCGTTTTTGTCATTTTGTCATTTTTTTCAAATCTTCAAAAATGATGAAAAACGGCGCGCTATAGTATGCCGTACGATATGGGCTATAGCCCATGGTCCAAAATGATGAGAAACGAGGCTAACTTTTTTTTTCAAAATTTAAAAAAACATGGGCTATAACCCATCGTTTTTGTCATTTTGTCATTTTTTTCAAATCTTCAAAAATGATGAAAAAGGGCGCGCTATAGTATGCCGTACGATATGGGCTATAGCCCATGGTCCAAAATGATGAGAAACGAGGCTAACTTTTTTTTTCAAAATTTCAAAAAACATGGGCTATAACCCATCGTTTTTGTCATTTCGTCATTTTTTTCAAATCTTCAAAAATGATGAAAAACGGCGCGCTATAGTATGCCGTACGATATGGGCTATAGCCCATGGTCCAAAATGATGAGAAACGAGGCTAACTTTTTTTTTCAAAATTTCAAAAAACATGGGCTATAACCCATCGTTTTTGTCATTTCGTCATTTTTTTCAAATCTTTAAAAATGATGAAAAACGTCGCGCTATAGTATGCCGTACGATATGGGCTATAGCCCATGGTCCAAAATGATGAGAAACGAGTCTAACTTTTTTTTTCAAAATTTCAAAAAACATGGGCTATAACCTTTCGTTTTTGTCATTTCGTCATTTTTTTCAAATCTTCAAAAATGATGAAAAACGGCGCGCTATAGTATGCCGTACGATATGGGCTATAGCCCATCGTCCAAAATGATGAGAAACGAGGCTAACTTTTTTTTTCAAAATTTCAAAAAACATGGGCTATAACCTTTCGTTTTTGTCATTTTGTCATTTTTTTCAAATCTTCAAAAATGATGAAAAACGGCGCGCTATAGTATGCCGTACGATATGGGCTATAGCCCATGGTCCAAAATGATGAGAAACTAGGCTAACTTTTTTTTTCAAAATTTAAAAAAACATGGGCTATAACCCATCGTTTTTGTCATTTTGTCATTTTTTTCAAATCTTCAAAAATGATGAAAAAGGGCGCGCTATACGCCGTACGATATGGGCTATAGCCCATGGTCCAAAATGATGAGAAACGAGGCTAACTTTTTTTTTCAAAATTTCAAAAAACATGGGCTATAACCCATCATTTTTGTCATTTCGTCATTTTTTTCAAATCTTCAAAAATGATGAAAAACGGCGCGCTATAGTATGCCGTACGATATGGGCTATAGCCCATGGTCCAAAATGATGAGAAACGAGGCTAACTTTTTTTTTCAAAATTTCAAAAAACATGGGCTATAACCCATCGTTTTTGTCATTTCGTCATTTTTTTCAAATCTTTAAAAATGATGAAAAACGTCGCGCTATAGTATGCCGTACGATATGGGCTATAGCCCATGGTCCAAAATGATGAGAAACGAGGCTAACTTTTTTTTTCAAAATTAAAAAAAACATGGGCTATAACCCATCGTTTTTGTCATTTCGTAATTTTTTTCAAATCTTCAAAAATGATGAAAAACGGCGCGCTATAGTATGCCGTACGATATGGGCTATAGCCCACGGTCCAAAATGATGAGAAACGAGGCTAACTTTTTTTTTCAAAATTTCAAAAAACATGGGCTATAACCCATCGTTTTTGTCATTTCGTCATTTTTTTCAAATCCTCAAAAATGATGAAAAACGGCGCGCTATAGTATGCCGTACGATATGGGCTATAGCCCACGGTCCAAAATGATGAGAAACGAGGATAACTGTTTTTTCAAAATTTCAAAAAACATGGGCTATAACCCATCGTTTTTGTCAAATTGCGGAATTGCGTAAATTGAGCCATTGAGCAGCGCGCTATAGTGCGTGATTTTTCATCATTGTTGAGGATTTGAAAAAAGGTGAAAATCAAGGAAAAGCAAAAGGCTATAGTCCATGGTCTCGGAGGGTATACTATAGTATGTCGTTTTTCACGATTTCGGAGGATTTGAAAAAAAGGTGAAAATCGCGGAAAAGTGAAAGGCTATAGTCCATGGTCATGGAGGGCATACTGGTCAAGGTCATTTATACTGGTCAAGGTCATTTATACTGGTGAAGGTCATTTACTAGTCTTATGATAGTCATTTATACTGGTCAAGGTCATTTATACTGGTCAAGGTCATTTATACTGGTCAAGGTCATTTATACTGGTGAAGGTCATTTATACTGGTGAAGGTCATTTATACTGGTCAAGGTCATTTGTACTTGTCAAGGTCATTTTTACTGGTCAAGGTCATTTACTAGTCTTATGAAGGTCATTTATACTGCTCAAGGTCATTGATATTGGTCAGGGTCATTTAGTGGCGTGCTATAGTGCGCGATTCTTCATCATTGTTGAGGATTTGAAAAAAGGTGAAAATCAAGGAAAACCGAGAGGCTATAGTCCATGGTCTCAGAGGGTATACTATAGTATGTCGTTTTTTACGATTTCGGAGGATTTGAAAAAAAGGTGAAAATCGCGGAAAAGCGAAAGGCTATAGTATATGGTCTCGGACGCATGCTATAGTATGTCGTTTTTCACGATTTCGGAAGATTTGAAAAAAAAGGTGAAAATCATGGAAAAGCGAGTCCATGGTCCCAGAGTGATTTTCGTCTTTTTCTCTATTTTTTCATCTTTTTTTACCATGGGCGATGGTGATAATATCAATAATAACACATTGAGCTGTATTTGGGTGAAGTGCATAAAACCTTAAACTCAAAATGTCCGGTTTCACAATGGGTTCTACGGGCTGGCAAGTATAAGAGAATTATCTGTCCAATCTTCAGCCGAGTGAGGTCACTTAAGGACAAAGCAACAAGTTGAGGTGTGGGTTTCACCCTTATCTCTGCAGCTGATGGAAAAACGCTTTTACACAGGCACACACACACACACACACACACACACACACACACACACACACACACACACACACACACACACACACACACACACACACACACACACACACACACACAAACACACTTGTGCAAGGACGCACTGTCTGTGAATGGCCAGTAGCCACTTTGAGTGGCAGTCAAGGCAAACGCAAACGCTTGGCACGGCAACTCGCTCGCTTTAGCTCGCTCGGTGGCGCCTCACAAAAACTATGCCTAAACCTACTAACACTAACCCTAACCTCAGTAAAACTATATTATGCCTAAACCTAACACTAACCCTAACCTCAGTAAAACTATATTATGCCTAAACCTAACACTAACCCTAACCTCAGTAAAACTATATTATGCCTAAACCTAACACTAACCCTAACCTCAGTAAAACTATATTATGCCTAAACCTAACACTAACCCTAACCTCAGTAAAACTATATTATGCCTAAACCTAACACTAACCCTAACCTCAGTAAAACTATATTATGCCTAAACCTAACACTAACCCTAACCTCAGTAAAACTATATTATGCCTAAACCTAACACTAACCCTAACCTCAGTAAAACTATATTATGCCTAAACCTAACACTAACCCTAACCTCAGTAAAACTATATTATGCCTAAACCTAACACTAACCCTAAACTCAGTAAAACTATATTATGCCTAAACCTAACACTAACCCTAACCTCAGTAAAACTATATTATGCCTAAACCTAACACTAACCCTAACCTCAGTAAAACTATATTATGCCTAAACCTAACACTAACCCTAACCTCAGTAAAACTATATTATGCCTAAACCTAACCTAACTTAACCTGTAAAACAAGCGCCCCCTCAGTGACCATCGAGTCATCGACTCACGTCACAGGCTCAGCAAAACAAACTCTCCCCACGTGCCCAGGCCCCCAGAGCAGTGGAGGCATCTACCTTTCTATGTCTATATGGTGTACAAGCCCAAATCAACAGAATGCTGTTATTATACTGTATGAATTCATACGTTAATATTAGTAGTAGTGATTCAGTTTTCTTTCAAACAGGATTGGTGCTGGTCATGAGATATTTAAAATTACATTAAAGGACATCTGTCTGTCTGCGCACGCACTGACGCACACACTCTCTTTACTTCTTGTTAGAGTCCCCCAGATTTAGACAACAAATAACATAAAGACACAAGCATGATTGTCAAGACCTTCATGTGTAGGCTATAACTTTCTGTCATCAAAGGAATTAGTATACGTGATTTATTCAAGAACTAGACTCGAACCTATTTTCTTTTAAATATTGAATAATATCTGTATCGTAATGAATCTCTTCATATGAAAGAAAACACCAGACTATAAGATCACATACTTTGAGCCATTTAGTCTGATTATCTATGATATTGCATTAAAAAAGATTGTCAGAAAGAATTAGATTCAGAGCCACCGCGGCCAGCTGTGGTCTGGATGTCACAGATGCCCATGTGACCGCCAGGTGACCGTCTCTCATCACACACACACACACACACACACACACACACACACACACACACACACACACACACACACACACACACACACACACACACACACACACACACACACACACACACACACACACACACACACACACACACACACGCACACACACACACACACACACACACACATACACACACACACACACACACACACACACAGTCTGTCTATTGGCTCTGTACAGGGATTAATACACACACTTGCAGACAGATATACACAAAGTTAAACAGCTGTTCCTATTTGCTATCTCCTCTCTACCAAGGTGAACTGATGTATTCATTCCTCTATCTAGCAAACTCATAGCCTCTCATAGCAGAGTTTGGGAGTTCAAACCTCAGACTGAGGGGGACATTCTAATCTACCAGGACGTATGTCCACTTCCAAAGATCTTGCAGAATATAACAATACATATTATTGTTGAATCTGAAAATGATGGAGGACATTCCTATTCATCCCATTATTCTAGCATGGTTTTATAATTCCTATAAGAAACTTTTCAATCATATATAGGCTACACGTGGATAGTAAGTACAAAATGTGGTAACATAATGGTCAATATTATTCATTCACAGAGTAGCCTAGTAACCTATTTCTGCCCTATAAGTCACCGTGGTCACGTGTTGTGAGTTGTGACCATAGACTGTAAAAAAAAATATGGACAAAGCGTTCCCCGGGTCTGATATGGACGTAAAATGAAGCCAGTCAGTCCTTGAATTGTAAATCGCCATCTTTCTAGATCCGTTTGGGCCCAGCTGGCCATTGGCTGGCCCAGACAACGAGGCGGGACTTCCCCCCTTCTTCGTTGGTTATTATTTTGACTCGAACGGGGGGTGGCTCCCGATCATAGACTGTAACGGTAGCCACGCCCCTCAGAACATACGCGACTTTATGGTATTTTTTTTAATTAATGGGACCATCATTTTCCAAAAAGAATACCGTATTATGACATGAGAAATGAGACTTTAAACTAGTGACTGGAAGCAGAAAGTATTCATGACCATGTTTATTAAGCTAATACAGGCCATTATATGAACTTTCAGGAAATCCCGATTTCCTCAGTGGCTTCACAAAATATCTGTCCGACTGCCCCCCTGGTCTGACTGCCCCCCTGGTCTGACTGCCCCCCTGGTTGTGACCCACTGGGTCACGAATGATGTCACCCGATGAAGGCCAACTGTGGCCAAAATGTTATACCATGAGATTTTTGCTTTTTTTTTATGTAAACGAAACTCACAGCCAGGAGCAATTATGTTTATTCTTCTGAACTGTCACCCTGTGAATTTATATAAATAAATGAATGGCAGCTCTGCCTGAGTTCAGCTTATTTAGCCACAAGCCAAACGACTACATGACAAAATACAAGATGCATGCATGCGAAACACAATGCTCACCACTGCAAGCACACACATTGCATTGCATGCTGGCTCAGTGCATGTTAATGCACTCACACATACATTCATACAGCTGCACGTTGATGACATGTTAATGCTTATATACACATGCAAACACACACATCCCATGCAAACTGCATTTCCATTTCTGCATTATTATTCCAGGGTGTTCCAAACAATTCCTCTATATGTTTTTCCAGCTTCCATTTTTATATGTTCAAATAAATAACAACCCAAAGTAAACCATAATCACATTGACACTTTGGACAGCACTTAACTTCAAACTGTGGTTGCCTGTTGGCAGGAGAGCAGAGAGAGCATTCTCTGTCTACAGCTTTCACTCTCGGATCATGTTGAACAAAATGGCTTCAAGACTTGTTCATTACGTTACGTTCTAGGATAGGATCACAGCTGTCAACTGAGACGTGTGATGAGAAGAAAAGAGAAGAAAGGAGCAGAAGGGGGTTAGGAGGAGAATCTGGAGAGAGAGAGTATATTTACTGAATTAATTGTTTCGTTAATCAAAGAGCGGCTGAAGGGATTGTGGGGACAGCTGGCCAAATAACCAAGCCAGATTTACCTTCAAAGATGAAGGAGAAACTAGGCAACACCTGCACAGCAGATTTACCTTCAAAGATGAAGGAAAAACAAGGCATCATCTGCAACAGCTAGATCTGAGCACAAGCAGTGAATCGGCGAGCAAGTGGATAAGCACACTGATTAATAAAACAATCACTTAAAGAGTATCTTGATTAATTGAACAACCATTCCGGTACAGTGATACAGTAAATAGCTTGTATCAATTTACGGCAGGCATCTAGACTGACACATTTACATAAGATCACTCGTCACTCGGATGATAGTCAACCTCTCTCTGGGACGAGATAAATGTCTTATGAAAACTTAACATAAGGCTTTGCTTTCTCTTATCAGTTTTCTATCTTGTTTTGAACTATTCATTTGTTTTAATATATGTATAAGAATACTTAGTAGTAGTATGTTACATACAGGCATATGTTACAATGAAAGTCTATTCAGATACAGCTGGGTAAACAACAGCTTCATTTTGGGCCTTTTCTTAAACTTTCTGCACATAACAGTAATGTCCTCGATAGATGGTTACCCTGTAGATGTGTAGACTACTGATTATACTGAGACACTGGCTCCGTAGATAGCGCTATACTCAGTATACTGCATATTAAATGGAGCAGAGAAGTGCAGGGTTTGAAGGGATCACCAAAGACAACATGGAATATTGACGCTTGATACTTCAAGCTTTGCTAATCATATCCTCCAATGGAGATATGTATGTAATCCCAATGGTTCCTATACAGAGAACAGTTCTAGCATACAACTTTGGCTGTGTTGCTTTGTCAACCATGCAGTCTGTTATATTATGAGAATGCTTTATTAACTGAGAGTAGCTAAAAGAAAATCTTTGAAAAGAATAATTGTAATAATCACAGGATGGATTCATGTTACTTGGAGATAAGACACATGGAGATGATAGACACTGCTTTCAGTGAACTGTGTGCATCTGTGCATTAGTAAATGAGAGTCTACTTGTGCCGGTATTGGTGTTACATGTAAAGCAATTTGCTTGAGCTGTTGGGTATGCATTTCACCGTGTCATAATTAATGCAGGCGTTGCCAGAGCAAGCAGGACTGGAGACTGCAATTAAGCTCAGCCAAACATGACAAGTATGTTTTCAGAGGCATAAACACACAATTACAAACAAATTCACGAACGACACACACACTTTTACATGACAAGGAGGAACATGCACACCTTCCACTGTGAACTTAAGGACTCCAACGGACCCCCAGAGCTATATGTTATTTATATGTTTCTTAAGTAATCGAACTTGAAGACCCAATCCCGTTTGTCTTCTAAAAAAACGTTTTAGGTGAGGAAGCAAGTTGCAAACAAAGATATATACAAACATAAATATTCAAATGAAACCACACTAAAAAACCAAATAAGTTATACTGTTTATTTCAACAATAACTGTCGTATTTGATAATACGCTGACTGGTGTACATATGCTGCCATTAATTGTGCTGTAGACTCTGCAAGATGTCACCTGGTAGCCCTCATACAGTATATCAGGCCTCATAGTCAGGAAAGCTGAGCCATGATCATTCATAGCCATCCATTCTAGTGCTTCTTCACGCACGCAAGCACGCACACATGCACGCATGCGAGCGAGCGAGCGCGCACACACACACACACACACACACACACACACACACACACACACCTTTGCGCCGTTAACTTAAATCTGAGACTATTAGGACTCTAAGAATTGATTTTTATTTTTGCAGGATGTTTAATAAACTCAGCTGGCAGTATGCAAATATGCTACACAGGATATCATGGTACAGTACTTGCAGGGGTGCAACTAACTCAGATTTAGTTCAAAGATTATGTCAATTATTTGCTTCTGATGGTAATCTGCCAATGGATTACAAGTGGTCACCTTGCCAGCGGATTTTTCCTGTTTTTGGAGTAGCCTACCGGTAATTTGAAAATGCCTTTCTGTCTGTGTTTATGTGTAATTCCATCCAGGAACACACTTCCCACTTAAATTGCATATTAACTGGAAGTACAAACTGAATAATTATTGTTAGAGCTTAATATTGTTTACCTTCAATGTTGCATGTCTGACAGCTGGAAGACAATGGGATTTAGGGAGTTAGGCCAGGTTTTAAAACACACAGGTGTTCTCACTGACAGACTAATTAGCCCATTCCAAAGCTTCCTGATTTATACTTCGCTGTTTGACTCTGTCATATGGACTGAGTGTAAATCAAGCATATGAGATGACTTAGCATATTTTACAGCCTCAAACCTACAAGTTATCTGCCTGCAGCTTCTTGCTTGAGCAAATATACAATAAGTGCTCTTCAGTTAAGTGCAGGATTGTATTTCTACAAACTTTAACTGACTTCTTTAACACTGTTGGACATGTGAAATGATCAAATCCTTAACTGGTCAGAGGTCAAAAACACAGAAAGGACTTTCAGTTAAATGTTTATAGGCCTGGCTGTTACAGTACAACACTTTGAAGGCACAGTCAGATTTTGATCTTGTTATGTTAAGTGTGTTTGAGATGTTGAAGTCAGTTAATAAAAAAATATATGTAGGGCCTATATATTTTGTAATAAGACATTATTGGAATGTAGCCATATGAACTATATAATCTAATGGGTTTATGTAACTAATTGGGTCACTTCTATCCATTTTAGTTGTGATTTTTTCTTTTCACACATGATTTTTTGAACCGACTCTGATTCAAATAATAATCCATTAATTCAATGTGCTATTGGGGGGGGGGGGGGGGGGGTCGTCAAAATTGAGTCTAACTAAATGCGATTGAGGGAAACACATAGGATATCTTCACAGAGACCTACAGCAACTCCACAGCTGAATTTAAATGAGTGCAAAACAAGCTAATGGCAATCCTTCATGACACAGGCACAGATCCCATGTGTTTATTTCATTCCACACAGGAAGCTATTGGAAATGTTTTTATTTTCTCCTCCTGATCAGATCTGTACCTCTCCAGAAGCTCAAAATCAGGTGTTGGTGCCTGCATGTAACAAGACTGTGAGTGACACTTGACAAAGATGGGATGAAAATACAGTGCTTTGAATGTCTCTCGATTTCTAGATGCAATAAATTATGTCCTTTTGTGTTTCAGTTTGAGACAGATATGAAGCATTTATAATGATGACATAATAAGTGTTCTGTCAATCCTGCTTAACATGCGAGATTGGAGTTTCCAGTATATGTACTGTATGTATTCAGTTTTCATTATTCTGACTACAACTCAACAACCAAAAATGACTGACTCACTAGAATACTGAATGTTAGATGGTAACAGGAAGGTAGCTAAGGAATACCGATCTTTCAATCTGATAGTCACAAGTCTCACCAGACTGGGGTGAATTTGGCGAACCAATCAAACTGCTAATAAATTCCGGTTTAATGGTTTAAAATAGTCATAGTTAGGCTATACGTGTATAAGTGACTTGCTATGTAGGGATTGTTAGCAGATTACTGAAGGATGATAGTGACATTTTAGAAAGCTAATGAATTAAAGGCTTCTCTGCTTTTTATTGCTCTAGTCTACATTTCAGACTAAATTATTTGTTAACATTTTCATTCTCCATACTATGCTGCATCATCATGAGTGACTTATAATCCCCAGGACTATTCCTTATACTAACCTATTGGCGCTCTGTGCGTTCATTAGGCTACTTATTGCCTTATTTATTATTGTTTATTGCTATAATCAGTGTCCATGCTTAGCCTACAGTATATTGCCGACCTTGATTTCACTGCCCCTGAGTTTGTGGCTTTGCTTTGCATAAAAATGTCTGTTATAATTCCAGTTATTGTCAACTGCGTTATACCAACGACTCGCAAACAGGTGGGTTGTCAGAGTCTTGGCTGTGCATGGAGCTCAGGCCCGTGTCCGAGTCCTCGTCATTTGTGTTGCAGGTCTTTGACAGACCTCTGGCCTGCTCCACCCAGCAGCCGCCATTCCTCTCCACAGAAACGGACTCGGCCTCAGCAGCAGCCACCATGCCAGAGGCTCCCTTCACCTCGGCAGGTAGTAATGTACTGTTCACCTGTTCTATCTCCATCGTTT
>NC_137865.1:45668274-45765774 GCF_963924005.1 Protomyctophum bolini
ACGCTATAATAAATCTTTGTTAAGTCTTGGAGACAGAGCTATACATTGCATGGATATCTCAGTATCGGGTGACATTCCTACACAGGCCACAGGTACTTTTCAGTCATTGTGAGGATGTCACGCACCAGATGATTTACACAGACGCGCTCTACAGCACACATAATAGCTACGTCAACCTCAGCCTCGTGTGTAAATCAGCCAGCATTACAGCATTACACTGAGTAAGCATGTTCGTTTTTGGACCATCACATATTGTAGGTTCACACCTACAAGAAAAATGCAGCCAATACCAGATTTAATTAATGGCTTCTCCACAGACACACTTTCTTGAAGAAAAATTAAATTAAATAAGAAAACATGTCTAAGATGCTTTGGAATGACACCCCCCCCCCCCCCCCCCCGAATGGCTATGAATTTAATTTAGGAAATGTTTTTGAAAATATGTAAAATAGCTAGGAATTTCAGGATTTGGATAATCACCCCTTCAATTTAGTTAAAATTGATGTAGAACGCACACTACCAAATTATTAAATACATTCTCCCAAACATCTCAGACTCAATTTACTAGCATCATAATTTATATTAAGAAAAAATATATATCTCAATTTATAATTTTGAGGTTTGTTATCACCTTAGAAAGCTTCAAGATAACCAACCAAAGGCACTTAATGCTACAGTGCATGGCGTGGACCTACAACCAAACAACACCTGATAATCCTTATTTACTAACAGTTTTTAACAGAGTATTTTTTTGGCTTTTGAAAAGCAGGACAAATGTAGTAATGACATTTGTTTTTAGTCAGATATCTGTGCTTAATCACTAATAATTAAGCAAACCATTTTAATGTCGAGATAATACATAGTGAGTCTGGGTTTAATAATATCTAAAGCACAAAATGTATAGATTCTGAAGTTTGTAAGATACAGTAACAGGGAAATGACATAGTTTGTAGACATAGACACAATCGCATCGCATCCAAATCTTCATAATCGTTTAAAGGCACTGCCATCGATAAAATGGCATTTCAGGCTACAGTATAGACACAAGGATGTTCAAGTGAACTAGTAGAATCAGTTGGAGAATGTATTCAGGCAGATGATCGAGGTTGAATGACATTACTCTAGACCTAGTACGAAGGGTAATTCAGTTCAGTCTAAGGAATTCTGACTTGAACTACCGTGCCACGAGTTTAACCCGAAAGCATTACATTTGTGTAATTTGACCTTACAGTGTGTATAATACAGATGATGACAACATGTATTATTTTAAAAATTCATCACAGTGCTTTCCATTAGTATGTCTGTGTATGATATGATGTATTTTAATTTATTTATTAATGTTTATTAACATTTCTGCTTTGAGACAACAGAAATGAGGATTTATCCGTTGCCTACAAATGTACCTGAAACAATCTTTATTATATATTTTTTTCTTAACATTGTGTTTAGATTTAGGGCTCCATCTTGCGCCACCCTTATCCCTAAACATATTTGCCATTTTTTATTATTTTGAAAAACATTTTAAAATAGTTCAACTAGCCGATCTACATGGAGACATTGTGAGGTTGTAGATCGGCTATTTGAACTATTTTAAAAGTCTTTTTTTAAATAGTAAAAAATGGCAAAATTAGTTTAGGGATAAGGGTTAAGGGGTGGCGCAGGGGATATAGCCCATAGTGTCCCTGGCATGAGAATATATGCACTACTATTAAGAGTGGGCGATATGGTGATAAATATCGTTGAGAGACGATACAATGTCTGCACGATATGCGCTTTCAGAGATATCGTATCGTGGTACAATGAATGCAGATTCTATGATTTCCAGTTCTATCTATACCTTCATTTATACTTCTGTAGAATGACGGTTTCGATCGGCAAAAATAATACATATTTTGGTCTAAACGGTCCGTTACTGCTTTTTCCTGTGTGGGTGGTTGTACCGTTAATAAACTTGGAAAATAACCATAAAAACCAACATGAAAAATAATTCTGATAATATCGTGATACTGCTTGAAAAATAACCGTGATATTATATTTTTCCATATCGCCCACCCCTAACTATCTATATCAATCAATAGCAATATTCATCCTCATTATAGTGTTTTTTAAGATAAAAAGTTAACAGAAACATTACAAAAGGTAAAAATTACATTTGTTGTCTTTGGATAAACCTCTTTGTGTGAGTGCAGCCCACACAATATGAGTATGCAATCGCTATCTGTACAAAAACAGCTTAATATTGTAGCTCTCATTGTTATTTATGGCCATTGGTAATCGCCATAACAAACAACACAGTGTTGTTTACTTCCTCCTACAACCAACAACCACTCCAAATCAACAATTGCCATGTATATTCATTGGTAGTATACAGGGTCTGACCATCAATGTCTTTCAACATCATTGCAGATAAACGTTTGCAGCACAGGGGGAAATACTGTGATCTATTTCTGTCTTCTCATTCAATCGGCCCAAAAACTGGGTTGAGTTTCCTCCAAAGCACACAACAGTAATATCTTAAATTCGTTTAATCTAACATAATCCTCAGAACAGAAGAAAGACAATGAAATAAGAAACCAGTGAGCCGTGAGTCTGATAGAGAAGGGACCCCACGGAAAAAAATAAACAACTTCCTCCATTAAAGCAACAGTGTAATCGGATAATATTAGTGCTAAGATGCTTTTGGGAAATCCAGCCCGCGTGGAGTTTGATGTGCAGTGTGTTTATTTTCATGGCTGCATTGTCACCGTCACATGCATCTGATTTCATCAACTGGTTATGGAGTTAAGAGAAATACTTGCACTGTATCAAACAGTTTCAGAGTACTGTGCTCATGTTGAGGAAGGTTATGCAGTAAATTATATTATCTTTGTTGTTCAAATTTAAAAAGGATCCTACGGTTGTTACTGTAAAATAGCAGCAGTGAAAATGCAGCCATTGTTTATTTTCTCCCCAGTAAGTCTTTTTTATTTTTTTGGCTCTAAGACACACTTGCAGAATTTTTGTATGAGGGATCTTTCATCAAACACACTGAATATTTTATATTACTGAACTAACAAAAGCCTTGTGTGTATGTGTGTGTGTGTGTGTGTGTGTGTGTGTGTGTGTGTGTGTGTGTGCTATTCCTTGACAAGCCTGTAGATGTGGTGCTGTGCTCCATGTTCATTGTTGGAAACCTCAAACACGCACGCCATACACAGCAGGGTCTCCTGAGTTTCTCTGTTGCTCACCACCTGAAGAGAAGCATGCACACATACCGGTAAATACATATGTACAACTACAAACACATTTATGTACGTACACGTACACACACACGCACGCCATAGTGTTCTTCTTACCAGCAGTATAGTGAAATTCTCCAGCACACTGTTCATCATGTACTTCTCAGGCAGATGTTTGAGTTTATGGATAAAGTTGATCATGTATTCACACATAGGAGAACGACTGATCCTGTAGACGAAACGGCCGTTCTCAAACCTTGCATACTCCGTCTGAGCAAGACAGAGGAAAGGAAAGAAAGAAACATTCAAGTCATACTGCATCAATCAAAGGTGTTGTTAGATAACAATGTTAACACTATTAGACCAATGAAAAGGTAGAATTTAATTAAAGCTATACACTATGCAGTCTTTTCTGTACGTCGTATCAGGAGCCTTGAACTCGACCAATCACATAAAAAAAATGCTTCTCTCTCGTTTGCTCTCGTGTCGTCCACAGCGCATCTCACAGAGAAACTCTACTCCGGAGTCTACTGCATGACCTCCTCACCTCCACCTTTGTGTGTGTGTGTGTGTGTGTGTGTGTGTGTGTGTGTGTGTGTTTTATCCTCACCTCCACCTTCTCGACGACCTGCTTCCCGAAGGAGCACACCTTGGTGGAGCAGGTGATGGTCATGTTCTCAGAGCTCTCGTATTGGCTCGTCACGCCGTAGAAGGCCGCGGGGTCCTCCTGCACGCTGGAGTTTAGGTCCGCCTGGCAAGCAAGCGACACATTCATCATTACAGACACTGTGTGACAACGATGATAAACGTTATTTCAGTCACGATAGGCCCATGTACAAAACAATAATCAAGACAGACAATAAAAACACAGAGATAGTCTATGTGACAGACTATTTTCACTCCCCAAGGCCCAGAAAATTTAAAAAACAAACATTGCCTCCAGTGTTTCCAGAAGCAAGAGGAAAACCTTGCATCACTCTGTGTGATCCCTGTTAAGGCCATACTTAATACATTCTTTGACTCCTTCAGTCCACACATGAATCAAAACATAGAATTCATCAATACAGCATGAAAGGTGGGTACATTACTAGTCACAAACATTTCACCTTCACTGGTCCATCTTGGGAGTTACAGGAAAATTCGAAAAGCATCATTATATGCCACCTGAGGTTTTTTCATTTTTGCACTGCTATGGCACCTCAAGTTAACAAACATGTGTAGCAAGCTTCTTGGATCTGGCAGCGTCAGGTTAACCTCAAGTGCAATATAGGTTAAAAAGTGATATTTTAACATTGTCTGTACACGTGACATTTTCATGCAGGCTTTCTTTTTGACATTTTTCATGTTGGCTTTCCCATATAGCTTACAGCACTGGCGCTGCAAATCATCATCATCACAAATTATGTGACCCAGTTATTTAAGCTTATTTACAACCTCTAAAACCTGACTTGGCAATTGTCATCAATGTCATCAGCAGCAGAGGACCAGATCAGCGCAGGACAAAATGAAAGTGAATGAAAAGGGAGTGGGGGAAGGGCATACAAATCCCCAGGAACCTTAATGAAGTTGTTTTACCATATCGCATATAACAGAAGTAACAAAATAATTGTAGTGTACATAGGAGATGCAGCACTGCCTGATTTCTCCAAGTATGTCTTGTGACTACACTGCCCTCTGCTGACAGCAAAATGTCACAGACAGGCAACACATCAGTGGGTGATATGACTTGTAATAATGCACTTTGAACATTTTGATCACGGCCATAAAATAAAATGTCTGGTTTAGGTTGAAATAGATCTGCTACAATACACTGCAATATTGGATGTAAGAGGCAATAGACGATATTTTAAGTTTATTATGCCTGCCATACAGGGGCTGACACGAAGGTCTCAGAGGCACTTGCCTGTTGGGCAAAGCAGGTACAGGTCATGTTCTAATGGCCCAAAGGTCATGCCCACTTGCCCCGAAAATGTTATAATGGAGGCGTCCATTATAAAATGATAGGTAAAATCTGAATTACCGTTCAATTGAACATCAATGCTATCATTATTATTATTTTACATTCCAGACTAGAAGACAGAGTGCTCTGGCCATGTTCAGGCGTTTAGACAGAAATATTGTGTTGTGTTTATAGACTGTGCCCCCTCTCAAAACAAGCACTTGCCCAGTCGGGCAACCTGAAGGCAAACTCCACCTGATTGTATTTGTATTATTTTATTATTATGCTTGACATTTGTAAAAAAAATAATACTCTGCTTTATCTTATTTTGTATATATTGAGGTGTATTGTAATATTAGATGAATTGTCCATAATATTAGATCCATTGTCTTTCCTTTTTTAATCTGTAAACTGAAGATGTGTATTACTATTAACTGCTGTATAGGCCTATAGACTATAGGTGAGACCAGATCACTTAATCAAATGAGCTCACCTGACTGAGCGGAATTTGGCCCAGACTGGCCCACCACAACCAGCGCGCAGATACTGACTACATATGCCTGGTACGTCCTGTGGCCAATCCACCCCTGAGCTCACCTGCTGGGTCTCATCCCTATCAACGATGGCGATTAGATGCTTTGGATCTATGTATATGTAAGCTTTGTGGCTACCTACTGTTCAGCAGATGCCTGAAGAAGGTCATATTGCAAGTGCAGACGGTCTTTGTGCACTTTATGTGATTTATTTGTGAATACTTTGAGCCCTGCCTACGCACCCGTCTCCGAGCCCATCAGGTGTGCATGAGACTTTGTTGCCTAAACCAGTGGTTCCCAAAGTGGGGTCCGGGGACCCCCAGGGGTACCTGAGGGAGTTCCAGGGGGGACCCATCTATTTTGTTCATGTTCATAAAGTGCTAAAGTGTTTAAAGCAGTGGTTCCCAAACTTTTTCATGTCAAGGACCCCCAAATTGACACTACTTAGCCCGTGGACCCCCATTTGAAAAGATATGCCCCCCGAGTGTGCCCCAGTGTCTCCCCAGTGCCTCCTCAGTGCCTGCCCAGTGTCCCCCAGTGTCTCCAATAGCAATACAAGAGCAATAATACAAATTAATCTTAATGTATAAATCTTATTAATTAATTAATCAAATTAATTAATTAATCAAAATTGCGGCCTGTGCCCAGCACCATGCCAAAGCTTTTTCCTGCAGGAAACACTGCTTGTGGTTGTAAATATATTGTTATCCGTGTTGCGAGGATGAGGGGGTACCTGGAAAAATATCTACCCCAAAAGGGGTACCTGGTCCAAAAAAGTTTGGGAACACCTGGCCTAAACTCCACCTGCCCGGAAGTTTTATTTACCTGCTAGGAGCAGTTGGGCAACTCTTAGTGTCAACGCCTGCCATACATAATGAAAAATAAAAAATACTGTTATTAAGATCAAGTCTCGCATCTAGACGAGAGAGAGAGAGAGAGAGGCAGGGGGAGAGGGGAGTTGCACCACTCAGTTCACACGGGTGTGATTTTTCAACACACATTTGAGTTTCATTTCAGAAATACTAATCATGTGGTATCGAACCACACAGAAAGTTAGGAAAGTGCCCCATCTTGTGATAAAGCAGAGGTACTGCATACAATAAAGAGGCGACAGAGAGCACGCACCCATTCATTGTTGACACGATTCATACCATTGAAATTCTTATTGAACAATTTTTTTGATGATCGGAAATTCGTCTGTCAACTGTCAAGATTTTAAAAAGACTGACTGAAGACTCAGACTACCACCACTAACAGCAATTGATCGAGATGAGGAGCACAATATGACTCGAGCTAAACTGCTTGTGATTCCACATTAAGCAACACTTGTTTTGCCCGCTAGGTGGTAGCATAAGCACACCTAACCTGTGCCAGCCGTAGTCTACGAGCCTCGGTTTCATTTCCGGGTTATCAGTGAAGTGGGGGCTATTGTTTTGAGCACAGTGATCGTTAGCATTAGCTCATTCCCCTTAACTCTCGTCTCAGAAAAGGTTACATGTCCGGAGCGATGCGAGACAAGGTCACAAATGAAATACGATCATCTGGATGTGGGACGGCTCACCATGGACAGCGCTCGAAGCTTTAGATACAGGGCTTTGAAAATCATGTTATAACGGGAGGCTCAATGGAGCTGGATGGGAAAAAAAACCATAGCTGGTGGGGACGGAGGCGTTGCATAGCAACTGGAGCAATGCTAAAAAGGTAAATTGACGGTCGCCTCTTTCATATGGAGTATACAAACGGTTGTCTATGAATATGTACGTAGCTGGCACCTGCCGTACCCTAGCCTAGCCGGGGTCCGAATATGTTCACAGATGGCGCAGAAAAGAATTAAGGGTTTGGTGTAAGGCCGACACTAGTAAGACTAGAAAGTAGAAAGTTTGAAACACTGAGGAAGGCCTGCGTGCCTGAAACGCGTTCGTTTCTCTAGGTGGACTGCTGCTGCATGTGATTTCATGAAATAAAGAAAATCTAACTTTATTAACGCATTTAGGCCTGACGTCGAAATAAATAAAAAGTCTTCTGAAAGAATATATATTCAAAGATTTGTGCCGCATTTTCACACATTTAAAAAAATAGCAGACCTACAAGCTCGTAGCGCGCCACTCGGTGGCGAGCTATGAGCTTGTAGATCTGCTATTTTTCAATAGCTAAAGTATAACATAATGCTTAGTTAAAACACCAAAAGGGGTTCCCGCCCAGAATGGGTATAGTGCGGATATTACCCTTTTTCCAAAGTAGTCAAACAATCACTAAAGAGTATGAAAATAATACTCAAGTTTTATTTATACTCAGTTTTCACACCATCTTCACCGCTGAAGAAGAAACGCCAATAAACCGACAAGGCAATTTGTCCAAGTCCTCAAAAATGAATGTTTCCTAATGAAAGAAACCTAGCAACCCTATATACTGGGGGAATATTTGCAGATTTGCCTTCCAAATGTTTATTCTGTCATTGGACTTGAGGTACATAATGTTGTGCACCTGGCTCACAGAGTGGATGAGGTACAGAAGGCTCTGTACAAAATGTAATGAGTTCTCTAAGGAGAACTGTCCGTCTGGAGCTGAGGACACAAAGGCTTGTGTGTGTGTGTGTGTGTGTGTGTGTGTGTGTGTATTCTCTCTCTCTCCTCTCTGACTCACCAACAAACACCCAAAGGCTTTCATGCACACGTATGCATGTGCACACACAAGTACCAATAAAACAAATATCGTTAACACTCCGTCCGATCTGTGGTTAATATCAGGACGTACAGTCCTCTGAAGAACCCACTCTGAAACACATGATTACATACACGCATCATGACCCGCTTTGTATTCTGACCAGGCACCTAGTGCACACCATGTCTGTCTGGACAGTGAGCACCAAGCAATTGCATGTACAAGTTCTAATTTCAGTTGGAACAATTACTTTGATGTTTGACTGAGAGAAAGAAGAGAGGCTCACGAGTCAGAGAGAGAGGAGTCACAGAGACGGAGAGTCCTCTGCCCTCTCTCTCTGCGACTCAGAAAGGCAAGCAGGTGTTCAAATAAAGCAGTGTGCTGCTGTCATCAGCCCCCCACCACCTCAATATGATCCCAGGTGAACAGACACGCACGCACACACACACACACACACACACACACACACACACACACACACACACACACACACACACACACACACACACACACACACACACACACACACACACAGACAGAGAGAGAGAACTGAGTGGAAAAATACAGGGGACAATTACTAATAGGGAGGGGTGGTAGACGCACATTCATACCATCCAGATGATCTGACATTTAAAACATTTGTTGATCGAAATGTGTCGTACCGCTGTAAACTGTACCACTGTTCGGTTTAACAAAAAGCAAGGGTGACATATGATGGAATGCATGTTAGTGGTACAGGGATTACTGTGATGGCCTGTATATCTAAGAATTTATACTATGTTGCACGCTGGAATTAATTGCTTGGCAAAAGTATCCTACCTACCTAAATGAACTGAAGAGTAGACTTGCTGCCTCCACCTACTTGTACATAAATTGAAATTCTAGTAACAGGGTGGCTGGTTGTCTCAGCTATATGCATGGACCACATGCTCCTTGTGAGTCAAAAGTAAAGTACAAATCCGACTGCCATGAGACGTCTCTTCTCTCTCTCTCTTCTCTCTGCCCTAGGTTTCGTGTCCCTACGCTCTCCTCTCTAATGCCAAAATTGCCTTTGATCATTTATCTAAGCCAGGGGGGGGCAGGGGTTCTCAACGTTTTTGACTGGTGGGGACCCCAGAAAATGCTTTGGCCATGTTCAGACAAATTCTGGAGGATGCAAATAATTCATAGGATATGGAATATCAAATAAGGAAAGATCAAAGAAAACAGTACAGTAATGGTCTTTTAGGGACGTTTGGGGGGGGGGGGGAAGAAAAAATAATTGAGCGATATTTCGGAGGATTTAAACCACAGCATGGGACATATGGACTTTAACTCATTCTGACCGGGAAACCATTTTGGTGTTAGCATCATGTTATGCTTTAGCGATTGAAAAATAGCAGATCTACAAGCTCATAGCGCGCCACCGAGTGGCGCGCTACGAGCTTGTAGGTCTGCTATTTTTGAAAAATCGAAGAACGACTGTGACATTTTTAGAATCTGATCTCAGGTCAGAATGGGTTAATCAGACCAGTGTGTGTCCAGTGGAAACCTCGTATGAATCTGATCTCAGGTCAGAATGGGTTAAACCACAGCATGGGACATAACCAAGCATCCAACCACACACTGATCCATTTGGCTCACCCAGAACTTGATCAGGTAAAAAGCGTTTTGTGGTCCCTTTGCGAACAGCTCCTTCAAGCCTCCTTTCTTCTCGGGGAACTTGTCGTAGATCTGCCTGATGTCCACACACTCCAGCAGGGGGTCACTGTAGCCGGGGGTGGACTGGGCGATGTGCACAAACAGATGCTTGTTGTACTGCATGGGGAGAGACCAAAGAGAGAAATTAAACACAGGAGGAGGGAGAGGAGGGCCTGGGCAGGGCTATCGCATCTACACATTTAAGTTGACGATTCCGTGTCTCACACGATTGATGATTTTATCGTGTTTTTTTTTTGGAACAGAAGACACATTTAATTTCTGTTTGGTTTTTAGGCTTCATAATCGCACATTTCACAGGACAGATATGACCAAAGGACTTAAATATTCAAAGAAATTACTGACACATAATAATAATAATAATCTTATACTTTTCCCCCGAAAAAGTAAAATAGCGGAAAAAGCTATTGCTGCTATTTCAGCCTCTTTTTTTTTAAACATGGAAAACGATGACGACGATTACACAAAGATAATTGTGATTATCTCAAATAATTGCGATTGGGCGATTATGTAATAATTGTGACAGGCCTAAGCCTGAGTCATACCTTAGTTGCACACATAGCTGCTCTACAATGCTGTAACTGCAACGTGCTGTGAGCTTTTTTCAAAGCACAACCCAAATTTGACTATTACATTAATATTGTAGAATATCTTATAGCACTTTAGATCTTCACAGAATTCTTCTATAATATTGACTTTTTTTGCCAATATCCGATATCCCGATATTGTCCAACTCCTGATTTCCGATACCGATATCAACCGATACGAATATATGTGGAATTAATGCAGTAATGCCTTAATTTTAGAATATTGTGATTCTCCGCTGGACGCATTCATGAATGTAAGGTTTTCCAAATAAAAATAATCATTATCATAAAATCGGGAAAAGTTTAAATTCATTATTAAACCTGATAAATTATAACCTATAATGATATTTTCCGATATTACATTTGTATGCAAATATCGTCCGAGAATTTCGGGAGGCCGATAATATCGGACATTTAACCCATTCTGAACGGGAACCCATTTTGGTGTTAGCATCATGTTATGCTTTTGCTATTGAAAAATAGCAGATCTACAAGCTCATAGCGCGCCACCGAGTGGCGCGCTATGAGCTTGTAGGTCTGCTATTTTAGAAAAATCGAAGAACGACTGACATTTTTAGAATCTGATCTCAGGTCAGAATGGGTTCATCAGACCAGTGTGTGTCCAGTGGAAACCTCATAATGAATCTGATCTCAGGTCAGAATGGGTTAAATAGTTTATTTTATGGGCCCTAGTACCAAAAAAATTAATCCCCCCCAAAAAGGTATACTGTGAAATACTCTGGTATAGGGTAGTTTGTTTGATACCGTACCGTACTGTATAATCTCATACCGTACATGCCTAATCACAAAAACGAATTATATCGGGCATTACAAGCTACATGTACGTACAGCGAAGTATAATGGAGCTTGAACAGTGGATGATAATGAGACAACAGAAAGAAGATGGGGAAGCGAAAGACTTAGGGCCGATTCATACTCCTATTTTGCCGCTGTTTCGGCGCTGTAGTGCCGAAATGATTTCGGCTCGTCAGAAATTTTCAGTAGCACCGAAGAGCCGACTTTAGGACGGTACCCCCCCCCCCCCCCCCCCGAACCTCAAATGACGTCACATTGTAGTCTCTACAGCGCCGAACCAACTTTTATTCGGCTCTAAAATAGGAGTATGAATCGGCCCATAGAGACCCCCTTTCCACCGGTTGGTTCCCAGTGGGAACCAGTTCAGTTCTTTTCCACCGGTTGGTTCCCAGTGGGAACCAGTTCAGTTCTTTTCCACCGGTTGGTTCCCAATGGGAACCGTTTCAGTTCTTTTTGGTTCTTAGTCCATGAGCCAGAGCTCCAAAATTGGTGGGGAAAAACTAGACCTATAATTAAATTGTTTATAGGATCAATACAAGTAAATGAATACATGATAACCCTTCCACAGTAGTAGCTTTTTCATATTTTCTATTATTTTGCATATTTTCCTACAGAATGCCTCATTTGCATACATTTGTAATACAATAAATCATTGTCTTCGTTTAAGTAATCAATTGGGGGAAGTGTCATGGTGATAACAATCTAATATAGGTATGGTTTTGCACACTCAATTCATAATTAATGTTCCAATTTTGTAGCTCTGGCTCAGAACCAAAAAGAACTGAACCAGTTCCCATTGGGAACCAACCAGTGGGAAAAGGGGCCAGAGAGGAACACAGAAGGTAAAATGAATAGCGTTGATATGTGTAGAAAGATGATGACGTTTGCCAACAGTTATTTACTGTTTCAAAGTCATCTTTGAACAGCACAAGGTTCTGAACTGTCCAACCAGAAACCAAAACAAAAGATGAATGTCCTCTGTCTGCAAGGCCACGATAGAAAAAAAAACGACAGCGAGTCTACTCTGTCAGCGTGACAGATCGCTGAGAGAGATAGAGACAGAGCGTTATAAAGGTTATTCAGACTAGGAGAAACATGGCTTCTAAAAGGTGTTCTATGCTTCGGGGGGGTTATCTGTCACCATTGCTTACGAGACAATAGGGAGCGCTGATGGCAGGCTCATTCCGTATTTGTTTGTGTGCGTGCGGTCAGGCTTACGTGCACAGAATACGTGTAAAACCGCTCGGTATTTGGGTTTCTTTTGTATCTATGTGCTCGTGCATGCCTGCCATTTTTCCTGTGTGTGTATGTGTGTGTGTGTGTGTGTGTGTGTGTGTGTGTGTGTGTGTGTGTGTGTGTGTGTGTGTGTGTGTGCGTGCGTGCATTCGGTGTACACTACTCACAGCCTCCTGGTCCCTCTGAGTCTCCAGGAAAGAGGAGAACTCCACCAGCCGTAGTTTCGTGGTGCCGATAGAACGACCGTGCCAGGCCGGCTCTCTGTGTGTCTGGACTGGAGTGGGTGCCTCATAGGCTAAGGAAAAAAAAGTATCAATACTGCAATGTAGAAATACTTCATTACAAATGTACCGGTACTTGAGTAAAAAATACAAAAGTATTGGCATGGTACTTAACTTACACTACAATACAGTACAGAGCACAGTACAGAGCACAGTAACTATAACAATACAATGTATAGTTGCACCGCTCAGTTCACACAGGTGTGATTCTTTTATAGAAAAGAAAAAGACTATAATATGACTAATAGAGCACCGAAGTCTGACGTCACTTTCAGTAGAGGGCGTCAGTCCCCAGGTTCATGTATTTTTTTAGTTGCATTGAAATCGCCATAGGAGGATTTTTAGATTGCTTCATATAAGAACTGTGTTTGAAAAATAAACATGTCATCCCGGCCGCTTCACTCGTATGGATATGAAGAATCAACTGACTGAGAGAAAACGCTAATGTTACTGCTGCTGAATTAGTTACATTTTCACTAGAAGCAGACTGTATCATATATGAGTGACTGACTGTTGCAAACGATACAGAGACACCTCCCTAACAATAACGCAGAGACAGCTTGTTTATTTTTGGACCACAACGCTTATAGTAGACGATATTAAGATCACCCCATGTTATTCTCCATAGAGAAATTACTTCTGCGAACCAGGGGAATCGTCGGGATGAGCGAGTTACGTCAGGACTTCGGTGCTCTATGACAGTGAACTGTATGTACCCTGGTGACCCTCACCTGAGATAGTGGTGGTCCCAGCTGTCTGCACAGAATAAGCTTGCTGGGTGAAGGGCTTGATGCTGGGAGAAGAGGACAGAAGACTATCGTCAACAGAATAAGCTCGCTGGGTGAAGGGCTTGATGCTGGGAGAAGAGGACAGAAGACTATCATCATTCATAAGACAAAGCAATGAAACCATGAAGATGGTAGTGGAACAACAGCTAGAAAATGTGGAATAATGCCATTAATTACATTTAAGAATGAACATCTTCACAATCACACCCCATTGTAACTTGTGTCAGAAGACAAAAGATGTCAGGGTAGGTACCCTCACAAAAACATGCAGTAATCCTGGTCTCTAAACTGCCTCCCCCTGGCCAGCCGGGGCGCCTGATGGAGGGGAAAGGAACTGGTTGGAATAACGTGTTCCTTCCACGCGCTACGTCCAACCAGGGAAACTCCCCCCTGTCAGGTGTAAAGGAGCAACTTGGACACTCAGGCATGAAGGGAGCATGAGTTAAGTCCGTTGCTCTCCCCAGGTTGGCGGAGGGTGTGTAGAGCCCAGGATCACAGTAGATGATTGGCACAGGGGTGAAAAATGGGTTACAAAATCAAGACAAAAAGATAAAAAAGAAAATGAGTGCAACTTACTCTTCTGTGGTAGAGCTGGACTGGCCACCAGGAATCATGCCCTGCCATAGCTGAATATCACACACACACACACACACACACACACACACACACACACACACAAGTTTACCACATTAAAGCTTTTACAGTATTTCCCACTGTTTCTTGTTTGTAGATACAACGTTCTATTCAAAGGAGCTTTATCGACATGAGATCGACAATACGTTTGTGATGCCAATAAGAGTAAGTAGTGCAGGTTGTGGCAGCCACTTGCCATAATAATGTGATGGCTTTGGGCCAAAAACAGCCAGCTAAAAGTCTTTAGCCCCAAAGAGTGTGCAAAGCAAAATGGTACCATCAGCTATTTTAGCATTTTTCAATGTGTTCCACCATACTGGGATTTCTTAGGATTTCATATTTATGAAACAAAAACAGCAATGCCATTGCCTGCACTAAAGTGTGTGCGTGTGCGTGTGCGTGTGTGTGTGTGCGTGCGTGTGTGTGTGTGTGTGTGCGTGCGTGTGTGTGTGTGTGTGTGTGTGTGTGTTACCTGTGCGTTAGCAGGGAAGCTGGCCCGTACAATGCCTGGCAGCAGCTTGCTGTGTATGGCCGAGGCAGAGACGATCTGAGCAGACGACATGTTGGAGATGCTCTGCAGAGCCTTCTCTTTGGCACTCTGGTCCTACAGAGGAGCAGAAACATTGACCCATTTAGACCCGAGGACGATTCTACAGAATGTCTTCTAAATCACGACTATGTTTCTATGTCAGTCGTTCTCAAACATTATCCATGTCAAGGACCCCAAAGAATTACGCTATATGTAATTTGGCCCCGGACTACAATCTCAAAAAACAACACACACACTCTCAAATTTGCAAAATGAATCAACATTGACTTTCGAGCAGGATACAACAATGCAGAGTCTAAATTGCATCATTGTTGTCTAATCATTCAAACGTAAACGTGTTTTGAGTTTGCAGATCTGCTATTTTCGTCGAATAATCCACCTACGTAGAACACCGTTTCCCAAACACTGGGTCAGGACAGCGGTCTCAATAAAGTGAGAAATTGTTTTATTTTATTTTGGAGTGCCGCTTTTTCCACATGGGTGGTATTTGATTTAAGTTATGTTTATTCATAGCTGCTTAAACTAAGGGCAGCATCCAGAGGATGATCTTTCTTTAACTGGGTCGGGAGTCGGGGTAACTTTTTGTTTCCTACATTTTGTTTTTAATAAAAAAATAAAAAAATAAATAAACATTGAATGAACACAAAGATTTAAAAAATATTATATTATAATTATTTTTCTAATAAATTTCATGAAGAAATAAAATAAAAACCTAAAGAACTCCCTACTATCTGTTTGGTTTGTGAGCGAACCCACACAGATAAATGGTGCATTTATCCAAAGCGCTTGACATAGATTGTGCATTACATTCACCCATTGGCAGAGGAAACCATGCAAGGCACCAACCTGCACATCGGGAGCAATTAGGGGTTCAGCGTCTTGCTGAAGGACACTAACTCTGTGGGAGCCCGGAATCGAACTGGGAACCTTGCGGTTACCATCCAGCTGTTCTACCGGCCACTCTACCCCTGAGCCACTGTCGCCCCAGATGACAATGTGCTATTCAGCGGCAAAGCTGCACCATAGAGGCTGGCTGCTTGGGCATGACGACTACTGACGTGGTGAAGTTGTATGTCTCCTTTGGCCAAATGGAAATTCGGTGAATTTACAGTGGTTCCATTTTTGTGAGGTTTTGCACATAGCCCATTATTTAGTTGGTGTATTTTTCAAGGGTTATGAACTTATGGTGCACACCAGAGGCGCCTGGGAGAAATGCGAGGCCCTGTGCGAGATGTCGGGGGGAACAATACTTACTTGAACATTGTTCAAGTAAGTATTAATTAATTAATTAATACTTACTTTTGCCTTCACTTTCCTACAAATATTATGCCAGGTTCTCATCTCCAATGAGTAAGAAATTGACATGCACTGCCCAATTTAGCAGCTTAACAGTGTGAATGCAGAGATTGTGGTCCTCCACATTATTTTATTTGTTGTAAGGAAGCTATAGTTAACATGACATGAGACATGTCAAGCAAGCTGTCACAGGAGGGGTCTCTGGGGCTGACACTGTCTGATGATCTATATGAGCAATTTAACTTGTCTATGTATTACTCTACAACGAATACCAATGGAACACATTAAACACAAACCTGTTGCCCTGATCATAACTGATATAAAACCACCACCCAACCAGTCTGCCCTGCAGTGCAGCTTAAATTACTGGTTATAAAAGTAAAATGAACAGCTGCTTGTGTTGCTGTTATTTGTTATAGATATTAAGTATCACATTTGCTTGATTGCCTGCAGACAGTTTGTGATCGATCAAAATTCAATTAGAAAATTGTGAAATCATGACACTGACTGACTGACTGGACAGTCTGGACTGACAGAGAGACTGAAAGAGAGAGAGAGAGAGAGAGAGAGAGAGAGAGAGAGAGAGAGAGCCTGAGAGGTCGTCAGTCCATGCGTGACAAATTATTAGAAATAAAACCTTTTTTTTGTCCACACAGTCCTACATGACATGACAGCATACCTTTTCACTTCAAAGAAAAAATAAGCTGCCTAGCGCGAGGCCTCGCATGAGCAAGGCTCTGTGCGGCGGCACCATTCGATCTACCCTAAAAGTGGCCCTGGTGCACACTGCCACCGAATATTACGCCCGTATTAGGTTTTTTCAGACCGGGCCCGATTTTATCCGTTTTCCAATTTTCGCAGCTATCTAGTAGGGTCTTGGTGACAGGCTGAGAGCTATTTTGTCATAATCAGGACATTTTCCAATTAATACAAAAATACTGAAAAATAACTATACACAGTTACACAGTCATGTTATATTGGTGTGTATTCTTCAATGGCAGACATTTTTGTTGTAGGTTAGTCTCAGGCTTAATTCAAAACATGTTCAGATTTCATGATGGAACACAGGGTGACATTACTCAGCTGTTAATGTCTTTGCATATAAATCACATTATCCATCTGGCAATTTCTTTGTCACAAAAAAATGCTTTTTATCCATTTCTACTGTATGCTGCTGATTATGAGTTATGACAGCTCCTCTCACATAACAAGTATCCTTTACAGTTTACACAAAGCAGGAACAGGGGCGAGAAAGAGAAAAAAAGAAGAAAAGAAAAACGGGCGAAAGGAGGCGAATATGAAGTCGTGAAGAGAGTGATAGACCGTTAGAGGACAGACTGAGGGGAAAGATAGGCAACTCAACCAGGAAGTGACACAACCAGCTTGTGTCATTATAACCTAGCACAAGTTGCGCTTCGCAAGCATGGAAATGGTCCCGGGTTTGCCTAAGGACAAGCTGTGATTGGCCAGTGCACTTGTGCAAGGACACGCTGTGATTGGTCGGTAGCCGCTTTGAGTGCCAGTCGGAGCAAACGCCCTCGCCAGAACATGATTTAACACCATTCTGTCCATATCGGGTCACAACTCGAACGGGGCTGAGTTGGCTAAGCGAACTTTGCAACGTTGGACATGGATGTGCTTTACCGCAGACTGGTTCCCAACCACACGGGACATGTCCCAATGGTACGCCAGAAAGAAATCCCAAGTTTTCCCGACTGCAAATCTATAACTGTGCATCACCTGTATCAGTGATATGGTCAATGACAATGATATAACATTATGTTGTGATATAATAATATAGCAGCAGGTAGGCTAATTGAGGCCAGTTCAACTGTCTTTCGTGTTTTGGTACGATGATGCACGAATGCGACCCATCCCCTCCCCCTCCAGCCCTCAGCCATGTCGTTCCTAAAGCTGTACTTTATCCCGTACTAGTAGGAGGGGGGGGACCTTGAAATGTGCTCCGTAGCTGCAAATTGCTGGGCGCCCTGATTTAATGGTCCCATCTACCTCCGGGCGTTCGGGGTGTTAATAATGTTTTTGAAATAATAATAACAAAATAAACGGTTTGGAAACACACACAAGGTTATCACCAGCAGCAAGGATCTGCATTAAATAGGTGAAGGCCACATATATCCTAAAATGACCCCCGCCGCGCGCTCGTTTCACAACGTTTTGACTCTTACCTTTAGTTTGGAGTGAAACTCCCTGGACTTCCTTCTGGCAAGGACCTGGATATGACTGGACACCTGGTGGGGCGAGAAGACCAGGACAGTCAGGAAGGACGGAGAGAAGACAAACCGATGAAGAGGGGGGGGGAAAGTAAAGAGGGAGAAATTTGGGCACAGAGGAGAGGGTGGGGGGGGGGGGGGGGGGGGGCTCATGAGTAGGAGAGAAGGAAGAAGGGGGTGTGTGGGGGGGTGTGTGGGGGACCAAACGGTCAGTTGCCATGGTTATGAAAGGCCGGTTGCTACACTGGGAAGGCATACATACACATCAGCCCCCTGACAACAGTGAATAGGCCCATCTACACACACATCTTTCTAAAGCTAGTGAAACGGAACAGGCACCTGGAAACATACACCAGTGAAAAAATAAAATAACCCTATTGGAAAGGAGAATTATACCGTATATATTTTACATTTTTTTATTTGGGTTTTACTGTCCAAAGCAAATCATTGGTGAAAACAAGGCCCAAACATTATTTTAACCCATTTTGGGGCGGGAACCCCTTTTGGTGTTAGCATTACGTTATGCTTTAGCTATTGAAAAATAGCAGACCTACAAGCTCATAGCGCGCCACCGAGTGGCGCGCTACGAGCTTGTAGGTCTGCTATTTTTGAAAAATCGAGAAGAACGACTGACATAGAAACGTAGCTCTTTCAGAAAACTGCCAGGATGTGGAAGACATTTTTAGAATCTGATCTCAGGTCAGAATGGGTTTTAAAATGCATTGAAGCCTTCTTACAGTGCTACATGTTCTGGTCATAGGGATGCTAGTGGGAGCACAGTGGTAAGCACTGGGGGACAGAATGGGTGAACATTGAGCCTGTGTAGAGACCGTGTAGTGACCGTGTAGTGGAGGCATACTGCTGACACAGGTACTGCAAATGGCACGCCAGACGTGGCATAATATAACTTCATTAGCCTTGAACAAAATCACTTGGTCATTCTATTTCTTCGCTTGACTTTAAGCTCGGGCTAAAGTTTGTTTAGCTCATACATAGTCTGGATTTTCGGTGGTTAGGTGACCACCGAACTACAACAAGCCGCGGTGAAGAGCAAACCACCGCCACCGCTACAGCCCTTCTCTCTGTTTGTATTCACCACCGCTCAACGTTATTTCAGCTCCGGTGGTCACCTCACCACCGGAGCGGTGGTCACCTCACCACCGGAGCGGTGGTCACTCCAGACTATGAATGAGCCTTTAGGGTCAGGTTAAACGCAGTGGTGGAAAGTAACTAAGTACATTTACTAAAGTACTGTACTTAACACCCCAATCGCCCAGGACGAAGTTCACCGTCCTTTCTATTAGTAACACCCAGCGGCCAGGACGAAGTTTTATCCAAAAAAAAGTTTATTGATATGAAAACCGATCGCATCGCTCCACAGCCTAGGAGCGCCTGTTGTGCAAACCTCGATGTTGCACAACAGTGGGACGTTTTAGCAGACGACAGCGAAAAATCTTAAAACGTTAATAACTCGCGATCTAAATCATCCCGTCCAATTCTAAGAAAAGATCCTGTGTTAGACGGCCCGTGTTAGATTTAATCACGCCTCCCGTTGTTGTCGATGGCCTCTAGAGTGTTTTGGCTACATTTAGCTGCTTCAGCCACATCCGGTATAACTTCCGGTCCGTCGGTAAAAGTGCTCCGCTGCTATAAATCGATTGGGCGCTATGATTTAACTTTACTTAACCCATTCTGACCTGAGATCAGATTCATACGAGGTTTCCACTGGACACACACTGGTCTGATTAAACTATTCTGACCTGAGATCAGATTCTAAAAATGTCAGTCGTGCTTCGATTTTTCAAAAATAGCAGACCTACAAGCTCGTAGCGCGCCACTCGGTGGCGCGCTATGAGCTTGTAGATCTGTTATTTTTCAATAGCTAAAGCATGACATGATGCTGAACACTAAAACGGGTTCCCGTTCAGAATGGGTTAATACATTTACTTCTACTCCACTACATCTCGGATCCACATTATTGTACTTTTACTCCTCTACATTTATTTTAAAACTTGAGTTACTAGTTACTTTGTAGAGTTTTATTATTATTATTATTACAATACACATTAACCACTTATTGTGCATTGTGAACTCGGAGATCTTCAAAAGATTTTTATACATTTGAAAACTTGAAACGGCACATTATGCACAATGAGTACCTTTGGTAGTTTAAGTAAATTTTGATGCCAATACTTTTGCTTTTTCCACCACAGGTTAAACGTGATCTCTCACGACAGATTCAGAGCTTGTACATTTTTTTATATTTTTCTCTCCTATATTCATCTCTCCTGGGGGTCCCCCTAGCACCAAACATTATCTGATGGGGGTCCGCGCCTCCACAGCCAAATATATATATCAATTTGGGGGTTCTTAAGTTGGAACAGAAAGGTTTGAGAACTATATGTATTTGTTGAATCGGCCCCAGGGGTCTTTACCCTTTGAGACCTGAGACCACATTCTACAAATGTCTTCTAAATCATGACAGTTTTCTGTAAAGCTTATGTTTCTATATCAGTGGTGCTCAAACAGTTTCATGTCAAGGACCCCAAAAATGTAATGTAAATGGCCGCTGACCCCCATCAGAAAATATGTTGTTCCAGGGACTCCCCAGAAGCAAAGATATGAGTTAAAAACGTTCGCTGTGGCCTGGGCCATGGCTCAGTGGTCCAGGCACCTTGGCTGGTAATCCAGTCTGGCAGTGTGCCGCGGGTTCGACTCCCGATCCCGACAGCCTTTACTGCATGTCTTCCCCCCCATCTCTCACCCAAATTCCTGTCAGCCTACTGTCTGTCCCTCCATAAAATATATAAAATAAAGGCGAAAGCCACAAAAAAAAAAACATTAAAAAAAAAAACGTTCGCTGTAAAATAATATATATTCAAAGATTTGCACACGTTTTCACTATATTAAAAAAAGAAAAGAAAAGCAGATCTACATGCTCATAGCGCAAGACTCGGTGCCTCGCTATGAGCTTGTAGATCTGCGATTTCTCAATAGCTTAAGTATAAAATAATGGTTAATGTGGTTAAGCGCTAAAGTAACGTTGGTAAAGGTGCGTTCCAGGTTAAATGTGTTTCTACCTGTTTCCTTGTCCGTGTCTTCCCCGTCCGTAGTTTGATGTATCTAGCTATCAGTTCATTACGACCTGGAAGGAGCAGAGCAGACGCAACAGAGACAGCATATTTAGTTCAACTCCTTCATGACATTTCTTCTTTATACGCCATACAAGTGTGAAGAGTGTTCATTTGAAACTTTGAACTCTCGCAGGTCAATTTGACATGTTTTGCAGTCAAGTGTATGTACATACGTGTGACGCCTGCGTGCACACAGACACATACAAACAAACAAACAAACAAACATGTTTTTGCACACACACACACACACACACACACACACACACACACACACAAAGACAGGCACGTAAAGAAATCATATGACCATGACAAACAACTTAGTCCGAGGTTGACCCTGTGACCTTCTAATGTGCACCAGATATACGAGCACTGTAATCACCAATACCCCTGTTGGGCCCTCCCACACACACACGCATGCGCTCGCACGCACACACGCGCACACACACACACACACACACGTACACACGCAGGCAGGCACTATATACACATGACCCAACAATACAGGCATTCATGCAGACTGGCCGTCCCCTGATTAAAGGAACCAGCAGGCCAGCTGTACCCATGCTTGGGTGTGTGTGTGTGTGTGTGTGTGTGTGTGTGTGTGTGTGTGTGTGTGTGTGTGTGTGTGTGCGCACACACGCTTACAATGCTGAATAATTCACCCTATTCAATACAGAGCACAACACACTCAGCATGACCTGGCTAGTAGATAGATTGGAGAGAGAGAGAGACAGAGAGAGAGAGAGAGAGAGAGAGAGAGAGGTGAGAGAGAGAGAGAATGAACAAAAATAACAAAGTAACAAAAATAGACAGATGGACAGAGAAAAGGACAATAAACACGAACCATTACATTACAATTCGTGTGCGGGTGTGTGCGGGTGTGTGCGTGTGTGTGTGTGTGTGTGTGTGTGTGTGTGTGTGTGTGTGTGTGTGGGAGGGGGGGGGGGGAAGACACCTATGGATCCTATAAAAAAAAGCTCCCCCAATTGTACTTTTATTTACCGACGACTAGGTTTGATGATCAGAAGCCTTGTTTCCCATGATGCAAGGGGACGGGAGAGGAGAGGAGAGGAGAGGACAGGACAGGACAGGACAGGACAGGACAGGACAGGACAGGACAGGACAGGACAGGACAGGACAGGACAGGACAGGACAGGACAGGCTGCTTCTTTCTACTGGAACAGCAGAGTCAAGCCAGCTGGCCAACTGATGGTCAAGATCAGCACAAAGCCAAACCTCGACACACACTACCCGAACAGCGAACAACAATAGGCCTAACTAACTAGCAGATGGTGTGTGTGTGTGCCCGTGCGTGCTTTTGTGTGTGTGTGTGTGTGTGTGTGCGTGCGGTGTGTGTGTGTGTGTGTGTGTGCGCGTGCATGCGTCTGTGTACGTGCGTGCTAGCTTGACCAATTCCATTCTCGCCGAGATAGGGAGCTTAGACTGATAAAATCTACAGCTCCCATGCAGGTGTTTTCCTTCTAGCAAACCAAAAGCTGGGCCTGACAAACTGACTGACGCACACACACACACACACACACACACACACACACACACGCACACACACACACACACACACACACACACACACACACACACAATCACATACGGGCGCACACAACACACACACAAAAGCTGGGCCTGACAAACTGACACACGCACACACACACGCACGCACACATGCATGTTCCTGGCTGCTGAGGCTGACATCTGACTCCAGAGGGGCCAGCTGGTCTTTCTAGGAGGCTTAACGGTGAATTATCATCCTTCACTAACCCTGAGGCACATATCCCTCTCTCTCTCCCTCCCTCCCTCTTTCTCACCAACAACCCACTCCTTAACCCTCTGTTTGTCCATCTATCCGTCCAGCCCCTCACCCCCCCCCCCCCCCCTTATTTTCTCCTCTGCTCCTCTCCCTTTTCCTGGTAAAAGGCCTCTCTCTCTCTCTCTCTCTCTCTCTCTCTCTCTCTCTCTCTCTCTCCCTCGCTCGCTGCTTCCACTCAGGAGTCCCTCTCCAACCTTCCGCTTTCACAACATTTCCTCTGCTCGCTCCCTTCCTCTCATCTTACCCTCCGATCTCCCTCCTCGCTTGCCCAGTGAAAGACTTCAAGGCCAAAGTCAGATGGCCATTAACCGTGACAATGCCTCCTCCTCCTCCTCCTCCTCCTCCTCCTCCCACAGACAGGAGAACCATGACACACTCTCTCTCGCACGCACGCATGCACACGCACACGTGCACACACACACACACCAATGTGAATCAAAAAAGGAATGAAAGAGAGAAACATCCACGTCAACACAAACATGTGGCTCGTTTTGGCAAAAAGCACACGTGAGCCACGTTTATCTGATGATAAGAGCTCATCGACGCGTGACGGCCAGCAGCGTCCCGTCCCTCATAACATGTGCCCAATATTAGGAACATTTGGCCAAAAGAAAAAAACAACCAATCTACAAGCTCACTTTGCAACAGGTTGTAAGCATTATTAGCTATTTCCATTGGGAGTGAATGGGAAGAATACCAAACGAGTCGCCCCTTTATACCAACTCGCCCCCGGTCGTACAGCCGGCGGAACTATCCTGGTATTCCTAAAGTAACCTCACATGTGCACAATCAATGATCATAAACATAACAGTGTACCGTGTGGACATTTATAGTAGCAACGCCACATCATTCCTGCTCCACAAATCAAAAGACAAAACACACTTTGGTAGAACATAAGAGCATGTACTGTTACTACGCTACAGAATAACATTTCTAGTTTGTCACTTCCAGCTTACGGTGCTCACCATGTACAGTAATTTACAGCGGACACCTTGCTCTTATGTCATACCCGGGAGTCGGGGGGGGGGGGGGAAACTCCAGATGAGTAGGAGACCACCTGACCTATTGTTTTCACCACCAAGCTGAATGCATTCTCTGTTGCACAGTGGTGGTGACGCTTGTAAAAAAGTAAAAATAAATCAGTTGTTTCCGACAAGCAAAACTGTCACACGACGGAGTGTGAATCAGCGTTCAGGTCAACGCTTAGCCCTGTTCTCATACAGTGGAGTAGAATCAGGCTATGTCCTGGATGCAGGTCAACACTTAGCCCTGTTCTCATACAGTAGAATCAGTATATGTCCTGGGTGCAGGTCAACGCTTAGCCCTGTTCTCATACAGTAGAGTAGAATCAGGCTATGTCCTGGGTGCAGGTCATACAGTAGAGTAGAATCAGTCTATGTCCTGGGTGCAGGTCATACAGTAGAGTAGAATCAGTCTATGTCCTGGGTGCAGGTCATACAGTAGAGTAGAATCAGTCTATGTCCTGGGTGCAGGTCATACAGTAGAGTAGAATCAGTCTATGTCCTGGGTGCAGGTCATACAGTAGAGTAGAATCAGTCTATGTCCTGGGTGCAGGTCATACAGTAGAGTAGAATCAGTCTATGTCCTGGGTGCAGGTCATACAGTAGAGTAGAATCAGTCTATGTCCTGGGTGCAAGACAGGTGGAATCTCAGGGATTTAAGCTGAGACTCGGAGAGTTGCTTTTACCATCAAGCTCTGTCTGATGGTCCTATCTCTGTGCATGCGTAACATCAAGACCTACTAGCTAGAGAGTAATCAGCCGTACTTCCACTCTGTGTGTGTGTGCGTGTGCGTGTGCGTGTGTGTGTGTGTGTGTGTGTGCGTGCGCGCGCGCGTATGTGCGTGTATAAATTCACTGATTACACTACAAAAAAAAGCACTAAGGGTAATAAACAATGCAGGATACGGGACCACACACAGTCACTCACACACACACACACACACACAGTTTCTACAATCACGCCTTTTGAAGTTCATGGATATGGTCAATTATAACATTCTTCAAATTATGTTTAAAGCAAGATATAATAAATTACTCTACTTCTCGCCGGCTGGCAGGCGCGGCTGCACTATTAACTTTGGGGCAGGCCCGTCTAGAGTTAGAATGGACAGGTAGGCCTCTAGTTTTCGCCTGGTTTTCACACTAATAACTTTGGGGCCATCTAGAGTTCGAAATTTGAATGGACAGGTATAGGTCAGAAGGGAGACATCGAAGAGGAAGGATGGATGGGGAAGGTTCAACATATGGAATGTCAGAACAGGTTCTGAAATATATCCATATATGGAGATCTAAGGGTTTGAGGTTAGATGTAGAGCTGGCCAATACTAGTGATGACATCAGGGATCTCCATATATGGGCTTAACTGTGAAAAGCAGGTCGCATTTACTATGACATCAGAGTCTCCACATCTCCATCCCCGATGATGTCACAAGACCTGGGCACCATATATGGTGTTCGATTCCATATTTAACTGTGACCTTCGGTCACAATTATATACTGTACTATATTATTGTTAACAGTTAACTATGGAATCGTGCACTTCCCATCAGTGTGTGTGTGTTGGTTGGTCGGTCGGGGTGAGAGAGCATGACATCATCAGGGATGGAGCATGTGACATCATATATAGAGTATATATATATATATATATATATATATATATATACACACACACACACAGGTATATATATATAATAAGATTATATATATCTAACAAAACACATGTATATGATGTAGGAATCATACTTGATATCCCCTAGATACTATGCCATATATATAATATATACTAATTTGCCAATAACACACACACACACACACACACACACACACACACAACAACTTTAGTTAGTCATTGTATGTTGTGTCTTCTTTTTCAAAATGAATATTTTGTCCATGAGGGAAGGATGATGGATGGAAGTTCAATTCCCATTGAAGTGTCCATTATCGGGGTCCATACAATAGATCTGTAAGTATGATGCTACTGTATAAGCGCCTCACCACGAGACCTATAGCCGTCTACGGCCAACCTACAGTATGTACAGTACCATTGGAACGGATAATAGTCCTATTATTAACCTTTTCCTTCTCTCTCTCTCTGCCGCTTTTATTCACACATCCATCCTTTCTTCCTGCAGCACTGTGTGTAGTGTAGTGTGTGTGTGTGTGTGTGTGTGTGTGTGTGTGTGTGTGTGTGTGTGTGTGTGTGTGTGTGTGTGTGTGTGTGTAGTGTGTAGTATGTAGTGTGTAGTGTGTGCATGTTTCCGCTCTCTGTGAAAGTGTGAATGCGTCTCTGCACCGCCACTAAATGCAGAAAGAACACTGTTCAACGAGGCTGCCAAAAAGGACATGGTTGTCAGAAAACCGCTAACTTAATGTAGGAAGGACATTATAGAGAATGAAAAAAGAAGAGTTGTTTTAAAGAAAACCGGAGGACGATAAAAAGAAAAGACGAAATCCCACCGGTGTGATGAAGTGAGGGGGCGCTCTTATCATCATACATCATCTCATTCTGGCCAATCACAATTTTTGTCCTCACTTTTGTCTTCAACGTCTGTGTCTACACAGACCCTCAAAGCTGGACATATACATAGGAGAGGCTAGCGCCCCTCAAGAAAGGCGATTTAAGGCCTGATGTGTTTTCAGCTAAGCAATGTTTTATCTCGTTTAAGAGGTTCTGTGGCAGACCCGTTTCAAATTAACAATCAAGGTTTTACTGTGCTAATAAACTACATGTCTTTCTTTTATAACCTAGCTGTCTCATCCTCCGGGAGGGGAACCTCTATTTATTTCAACCGACTGCACATCAACACACAGGGCAGAACAGGAGGGACACAAATACGTATATAACCCGCAAGCGCTATCATAAAGAAATTGCTTGTGGACACACTTAATTTATATCAACAAGGAGGGAGAGAGAGAGAGAGACAGAAAAGGAGGGAAAGAGAGAAGAGAGAGAGGGGGGGGAGGGGGAGAGAGAGCTAGAAAGAGAGAGAGAGAGAGAGAGAGAGAGAGAGAGAAAGAAAGAAGGGTGGAAGCGCAGCTGGTGACAGCCAGAGGACCATCTGCTCCCCTGTCTGATAGTTCACACACACACACACACACACACACACGCGCGCATTCCACCCACACTGATGTTCCTAGCATGCCTCCATTGCCCATTCTCTGTTGTCTCATCTTGCCTCTCTCCCTCTGCTGCCGACACCGTGTCCTGCGAGACGTTGCTCATAGAGGCGCGTGCGCACGCACACGCACACACACACACACACACACACACACACACACACACAGTGTGTGTATGACATCATCACACAAGTATATCATACTTGTGCACACACATGAGTGCTGGAGGTCAATCAATGATCAGCTCCAATATTCATTATTCTCCATTTGATCGTCCTGGGCTGTTTGGGTCTCTACAATGCAGGCAGATCAAAAGAAAATGCCCCTTTTCTCAGACGCATCAGCTATGTCATGATGTGTCTCATTTTATTGCACGCTGGGAACTCCACGCAGTTTCTAATTAAATTAAACTGAGTTTAAAAAAACATGTTTGAGAAGTTATGTCATTAAATAATTTTGTTGAGTCAATGTATTTTTTTTAATTAACATTTTCATTTGCTGTAAGTATATAAGAACCAAATCTGGGCCATCAGCTCACTCAGATAATAGCTCACTAATCATTGGTATACCAGCCCGTGAAATACTATTGGTCAGATTTCGCAGTCCTCCTCATCCAAAGTAAACACTGAAGGCCTATTCATACATACTCCAGTTTTAGGTGATAAGGTGACCACCAAAACGGTGGCTAGTAAAAACAGACAGATGTGTTGGGGTGAGCATGGGGTGAATGCCGTGATTCTGGGGGTTAACTCTATAGACACATACAAAACAGAAAAAAATTGCAAATATCACAGGCACTCCATCTTTAACTCCCCATGCATAGTTACTAGCCTCATTATCTTCATCATATTAGATGGAGTTACAGTTTAGAAGATTAACCAATTTTGGGCGAGAACCCCTTTTGGGTGTTAGCATTATGTTATGCTTTAGCTATTGAAAAATAGCAGATCTTCAAGCTCATAGCGCGCTACGAGCTTGTAGGTCTGCTATTTTTGAAAAATCGAAGAACGACTGACATAGAAAACATAGCTTTTTCAGAAAACTGTCAGGATGTAGAAGACATTTTTAGAATCTGGTCTCAGGTCAGAATGGGTTAAATACGTGGCTGGTTGTGAGCTTATAAAATCAGCTGTTTTTGGCACCCCCACCCCCCCTCCCCCAGAATAAGAGAATAGCCTCCCGGTTACTCACCATACATCTTTCCTTCATCCGACAGTATAATCTTCCTCCGTCCACAGGGCGGGTAGATGGCCAGGGCTTCCTGAAAGCTCTGTTCGATGTCTGGACTCCAGACCCCTTCGGGGTCCCCGTCCAACGTCTTGTCTCCTCCAGAGTCACTCTCTCTGTCCATGTCCTCCTCCCCCCCGCTTTCACTCCCACTCCAGCTACTGCGGTCCATGTTGGTGGCTAACGCTAACGCTATAGCCCGTCTTCACTTCACAAGGTCTTCGGCCTCAACACGGACGCCGTTGGTTTGCCACTATACTAGGGCAGCCGAAGGTTGACAAAGCCAGCGGTTAACCTATTTCATACCTTATGGCAATTCTGCAATGGCCCCTAGCGCAAGCGATATAGCTTAGGACACAGAATTCAATTATGTCCGTTTATTTTCTTTTGAAGACAGCTACCCAACTGACCGCCAATTGGCATCTGCTGGTTGATGGTTGTTCCAAAATGCCCCAAAACTCCTTGAATTCAACGCTGAATGTAGCAAGGAACGGTAGTAGGTCCGTAGATGATTCGGTGTGCTGATTGAAGATCCCAAGACAGTCAGCGGAAATCTGAAACATAAAAAAGAGAGGGGGGAAAAAAAGCTCAGCTTAGTTGAAAACAAGCTTTGATCTTCAAACGGATCTAGGCCCATCCCCAGCTTTGGAGGGGTAATCACATATATATATATATATATATATATATATATGCACCAGAATCTGGTTCTCCCAGTCCCGGCAGTAGTTCCGGAGCAACGGATTGTGTGGCCTTGCTCATTCCCTGATGGACTGATCGAGGGTAGCTACTGAGACGTGAATCGGGATTTGATCAACCCCGGCTGGGTCGCCTGAGTGAGGGGTATGATGTTGGTAGACCCGAAACCCTGTTGACCTCAGGATACATCACTGAGGATACGTCCCAGGTGCATCCATGCGAAGTTATATATATATATATATATATATATAATATTTAAATATTTATTTATTTTTGCGATAGTTAAAATGTGTGTTTCGTATGAAACCCGTGGAAGTAATTTGCTACCACATCCACAAAGCAGTGAATGAGTATGACAAACGTTATGTTACGACACTCTCACAAGAAATTAAAATAAAATAAAATAATAAAAAATATGTGTTCCACTGAACACATATTTCGGTAAGTAAATAGGAAGCATAAATCAGGCTTAAGAAAACGAGACAGACAGACAGACAGAGCACCAGACTGCTATCACACACAACTCTTTAAAGACTGCATGCAGAATCTTGGCCTTAATTACACGATAACTGTAAACATTGATGCAACACACACACACACACACACACACACACACACACACACACACACACACACACACACACACACACACACACACACACACACACACACACACACACACACACACACACACACACACACACACACACACACACACACACACACACACACACACACACACACACACACACACACACACACACACACACACACACACACACACCATCCAAGTCATATGCTGCCAATTCCTTGGGCAAATCCATGTCACTTCGCCATGTCATGCTGTTCACACTTCACTTGCACTGTGGTGCACGAACACAACACACACACACACACACACACACACACACATACAGTAGCCAACAACAGTTTGGACACAGAGGATTAAACCTCATCCACACGTTTCAGCTCAGTTTAACAGTTCTGTGTGGACCAACGGAAAGGCTTGTAATGTTTTACACACCTGGGGGAAAAACACTGCTGCTCTGTCAGGAAGCAAGCATGGCTCTCTCACTCTCTCTCTCTCTCTCTCTCTCTCACACACACACAACCATGTGTTATGGTCCATAACACATGGTTGTGTGTGCGCGTGTTATGGATGAAATCTGCTGGCTATCTATCTCTTCTCCTCCCCTCTCCAGACTAATTTCCCTCCATTCTCTCTCTCCTCCTGCCCTCCCCCATGGGTTTTCCATCCCAACAAGGATTCATTCATCCAGCAGGCTTCATTGTAGAACCCCAGCAACAGCATATGTTTCCTCTAGTCTGTCGCTCTAGCAGCAGTGTGTGTGTGTGTGTGTGTGTGTGTGTGTGTGTGCTCGCGCGTGGGCGGGCGGGCATGCACGTGTGTGCGTGCTCGCACGTGTTAAGAGGCGACTGATGGAGTATACTTCAAATTAATCTGGGGTTTTGTGCGCTATGATGGCATTGCTTACCAAGCAGAATCAACCTAAGCGCTCCGTGTGTGTGACACTGTGTGTGTGTGTGTGTGTGTGTGTGTGTGTGTGTGTGTGTGTGTGTGTGTGTGTGTGTGTGTGTGTGTGTGTGTGTGTGTGTGTGTGTGCGCAGTCTGTGGGAAAAAAATAAGTTCCATTTCGACCACTAAATGAGTGCTGAACTACTCCCCTCTGAAGAAGAGTTATAGTCTGTGACAACCCGTAATCATTCCCAGATCAGCGATTAATACTAAAGGAACAGTTCAAGACATTCACAACATCTCTTAAGGAGTGTTACAAAAAGAAAAGTGATGTAAAAAGTAAGTACAAGTGAATACATACTGAATTCCATGTTCCCAAAAGGGTCCAACATTTCTGTTAATTATCATATTAGGTACAGTATATGCTTGGGAATTTTGGACATGCACAAATTCAATACAATAATTGGTCCGTTTAACGAACCCTTTTTACGGGTGGGAGATGGGTACATAAAAATGTATTTTCTCCATTTATTTTTGCCCGTTTCATCGAGCTGTAACCATGCATTGCATTCAGCGGTGCACTCTTCCATCACATGTACAGATCATTTGCCAGCATCCCATTAAATAGGAATTCAGTGCAATTACAAACCTCTGCTGCATGCACAGCACAGTGCATTCTCCCATCACATGTGCAGCCCACATTACTGCCACCGCTATGTCACTGTGTGATGATAACAATACGTTATTTTGGTAAGGTTTTTTAATAACTGTATACTCGGGACAACTAAAATAAATCGGGACAACTATATATATATATAAATATATATATATATATATATATATATATATATATATATAAATATAAAATAGTGAAAATAGCTGATCGACAAGATCACGAAGCATTGCATTGTGACGTTTTTTCCTCTATATGGGGTGGGTGGGTGGGAAGAGAAGAGAAGAGAAGAGAAGAGAAGAATTTGTCAGATAAAACTCAAACTGACTTCTAGCTACTCTGGTAGCGCACAGGGAATGCGTCTGTTTGCATCTCTCTCTCTGTCTCTCTCTGTCTCTCTCTGTCTCTCAGCAAAATGTTTGGTCCCTACTCCCTAGTTTCATTATTCAGCTATAGGAGGACACCATCACACCCTGCAGACCACTCCAGCTATAGGAGGACACTATCACACCCTGAAGACCACTCCAGCTATAGGAGGACACCATCACACCCTGAAGACCTCTCCAGCTATAGGACACCATCACACCCGGCAGACCTCTCCAGCTATAGGAGGACACCATCACACCCTGAAGACCTCTCCAGCTATAGGACACCATCACACCCTGCAGACCTCTCCAGCTATAGGAGGACACCATCACACCCTGCAGACCACTCCAGCTATGGGAGGACACCATCACACCCTGCAGACCACTCCAGCTATAGGAGGACACCATCACACCCTGCAGACCACCCCAGCTATAGGAGGACACCATCACACCCTGCAGACCACTCCAGCTATGGGAGGACACCATCACACCCTGTAGACCACTCCAGCTATAGGAGGACACTATCACACCCAGCAGACCACTCCAGCTATAGGAGGACACCCTGCAGACCACTCCAGCTATAGGAGGACACCATCACACCCTGAAGACCACTCCAGCTATAGGAGGACACCATCACACCCTGTAGACCACTCCAGCTATAGGACACCATCACACCCTGAAGACCACTCCAGTTAGGACAGCAGGCATAATGCTCTCAGTGCCAGCTCTCAGGAGAACAGACAATGGGCATCCAGCCACAACCCTGCAGCTGCCCCCACCGTCTCTCTCTCTCTCTCTCTCTCCCCCTCTCTCTCTCTCTCTCTCTCTCTCGTTAAAAAAGTGTTTAAAAAAAGTCACACTCGTGTGAAGTGAGGGGCGCTAATATATTAAAGTCTTCTAACTCTTGTGCATTAGGTGATGGTGATGTAAAACAAACGGTGCCACAACACAAACATTAAATGCCATTAACAACAAAGAGACAATGTGACATAATGAGGGACAATATGACGTAAATGTTCCCTTCATTGTCAACGGCGTTTTTTTAAAACAAACTAAAAACAAACATTAAACCTGTAGGAGGGGCTATATATATATATATATATATATATATATATATATATATATATATATAATAGGGAAGGTGGATGGCCATTTAAAACATGTTTAGAGTTCAGCTGTTTGTGCCTCGACTCATGGGGAACACTTCTGTCACTTTGACTAGTAAGCTCCGCCCTCAGATCTTCCGCCACTTTGAGCAGTTCGACAAAACGCTTAAACCTGATTTTCTGCCGGGAGCAGCAATTTGCGTGGAATGTTTTACACACAATATATGAAATCCCAGTTGTGTGTGTGTGTGTGTGTGTGTACACATGTACACGGAACTATAAGCCTTTGATATATCCAGTGACATCATGCAATGAACAGTAATGATCACACACATGATGAGGGTCTGTTTCACCAAAGGGCCAAAGTGTGCGTGTGCGCGTGTGTCACTCAGGGGGGGGTCTTGTTGGTATACGAGTTAAATCGTTTTATCGCAAGCGTTATTTCCTTTCAGTTATTCTGTTATTGGACGGCTGTCACGGCTCAACTGCATCTGTTTTAACCGCTTCCAGTATTCCAGTACACACAAGCACACACACCACACGCTTTAATACAAGAGGATTTTCTCGTAATCCTCAAAGCAAACATTGTTCCACTTTGCAGTGTTTTGCCGTGTTTACAATATGGCCTCTAATAGGCCCACCAAACAGAATTGCTCTTAATCTCAGATGCGTTCGTCATATTCCACTTTACGAGCTTGGAGATCTGCTATTTTTGGAAAATTGTGAAATCTTTGAATATATATACTTTCAGTGCGAACATTTTTAACTCAAATCTTGGGTGAGGTCCTTGGAACAACGTATTTTCAGATAGGGGTCGGCGGCCAATTACTATCGTTTTTGGGGTCTTTGAGAATCACTGACACAGAAACATAGGTTTTTCTGAAAACTGTCATAATTTAGAAGACATTCGTAGAATCTGGTCTCAGTCCTAAATAGGTTAAAGTATACTACAGAGTTACGTAAAACTTGGACGTGGCTTCCATGATCTGGACCAGTGGTTCCCAAACTTTTCAGGTCGAGACACAAAAGACAGAGAGATCAGATGTTTGCCCATGCAGGACCCAAACTAGTGACAATAGCAGATCTACAAGCACACAACGCGTCACTTCACACCGCACAGTGAGCTTGTGGATCGGCTATTTTCACTAGTTCTATTTCACAGAATTTCTTATATTTACCGTATTTGATTTGTTTGTTTTATAATTATAAAATAATTTGAAAAAAATATATAAAAAAACAAAATTGAAATATATATATCTTTTTAAATGTAGGAAAGTAAAAGTGTGTATTTTTTACTTGTGTAGTGACTCGTGATCCATAACAATTGGTCCGCGACACACAAACGGGTCCCGACCCAGTGTTTGGGAAACTATTAGTATTTTTCAAAGTACATTATCGTTGAGTAAGTTTAAGACAAGTCGACAGTCGCCAAAAATAGATGAATGATTTTACCAGTACATATTCCTATTTTTATACTCGTGTTAACCTACATACCTAATCGGTCCAAGAACGCCACTTACAGAATCATAAGTGGAGAAACAAGTGACTGTTCTTTTGTTCTGTTGCACATTCAGAGATAAACGGGGAGGCGGCAGTGAGAGAGACGACTTCCTTCAGGAGTTAACCCATTCTGAACGGGCACCCATTTTGGTGTTAGCATCATGTTATGCTTTAGCTATTGAAAAATAGCAGATCTACAAGCTCATAGCGCGCCACCGAGTGGCGCGCTACGAGCTTGTAGGTCTGCTATTTTTGAAAAATCGAAGAACGACTGACATTTTTTTAGAATCTGATCTCAGGTCAGAATGGGTTCATCAGACCAGTGTGTGTCCAGTGGAAACCTCGTATGAATCTGATCTCAGGTCAGAATGGGTTAAGGAGAGGCTGTGATTCACAGCATGCTCTCCTCATTATTTCACCATCCCCTCCTCAGAGTTTACGCAAAAAAAAAGATCACTCGCACAAACACATGCACGTCCATACCTTTGTGCCACGCGGTAATTGGACGCAGATTGAGATTGGAGAGGTCTCATATAGTGAAGTGCTAACTTCCTCCCTAGAAATATGATGTTGAAAGGGTTTTTCCTGGCATTTTGTCTCTCTCTCCGTCTACATAATGTCTTTGCTGATTCACTGGTAGCCATATTTGCTGAGTCAGACTTGGCTTTCATCTTGGATCATCCTGGGGGGGTTGTGTGTGCCCACTCTCGCATAGACACATGCGCAGTTGCGCGCACACACGCACACACGCACACACACACTCACTCTGTCGTGATAAACAAAACTGTGGCCTTAGGTTAGGTTAGGACAATACCAACACGCTTTAATAATAGGCCAGTCAATCTAAGGTTTGAACCAAAATAAATTGCAATAGTAATCGTTCAAGGTTTCTTTATGGTCCTTAGGGTCATCCAAATAACATAAAGAAATGTCAAAGAAATAATTAATTAGTGGATCATGGTGAATTCAGGGGTTGAAAGTTGGGTACCATTAACAACCAAAGCAAATTATTCATCATGCTTTAACCCATTCTGACCGGGAACCCGTTTTGGTGTTAGCATCATGTTATGCTTTAGCTATTGAAAAATAACAGATCTACAAGCTCATAGCGCGCCACCGAGTGGCGCGCTACGAGCTTGTAGGTCTGATATTTTTTGAAAAATCGAAGAACGACTGACATTTTTAGAATCTGATCTCAGGTCAGAATGGGTTAATCAGACCAGTGTGTGTCCCGTGGAAACCTCGTATGAATCTGATCTCAGGTCAGAATGGGTTAAGTAGCATGTGACGTGTCAAACTAGGTTTTTTTTTCATGATTCTAAACCCATTCCAAGCATTAGTTTTGTACAAAAAAACACTACTTGGGCTAAATTAGGCCATACAGCCAGTTGCCCAAATGTGATGACCTCATCACATTTGTGATGATGGCTATGGCCTACACTCACTTTGCTGTCTGTTAAACTACATTAACTACAGTAAAACTTTAGTATTGCTTTGCAGTTTGCACAGACAAATACGGGTTGGGAATGGGATACACAAAGGAAAACTCTTATCTGATGGCTGAGCAAGGACACATTTTCATCAAATAAGATACTGTAACTAAACGTACCGGTAACCACTCCCTGTTGTTGTTCTACCCAGAACACTGTTGTGATCCATGACGATCAAACGTCAAGGACCAGAAAAGGCTAAGTGAAACAGAACAGTAGGTCTGTGCTGTAAAACGGTAAAATATTGATCACCCGGCCGTGTCTGTACAATTCAATAGGCTTTATTTAGATAGGCTAAGCACACTGAGAGCACATACTTGTTACATAACACAATTAACCCATTCTGACCTGAGATCAGATTCATACGAGGTTTCCACTGGACACACACTGGTCTGATGAACCCATTCTGACCCGAGATCAGATTCTAAAAATGTCAGTCGTTCTTCGAATTTTTCAAAAATAGCAGACCTACAAGCTCGTATCGCGCCACTCGGTGGCGCGATATGAGCTTATAGATCTGCTATTTTTCAATAGGTAAAGCATAACATGATGCTAACACCAAAATGGGTGCCCGGTCAGAATGGGTTAAGACCTCTGGCCGATTCTACACTATGTCCTTGCTATGATGTGGTGCTCAAACTTTTTCATGCTAAGGACCCCAACAATTATATGTGGCCACCAACCCCCCATCTCAAAATATTTGTTCCAGGGACCCTCCCAGAAGCAAGAAGATTTTAGTAAAAAAAAGGTTCACTTAAAAAAAAAGAAATATTCAAAGATTTTCACACATTTTTCAAAAATAGCAGATAAACTTCTATATATATATCTTCTATTGTTCAATAGCCACATTATAAAATTATGGTTTAAGTGGTTAAAATCTAAAGTGACTTAAAGATGCTTCCCCGGTGTTAAACAAATGGGACAGTCTGATAGGCCCTGCAATCGAGTGAAGCTTCAACACACCAGGAAAGAAATGAGATGTCATAACAGACATTACTATAGTTAGAAGAAGAAACTAAACTTTTTGTGGCATTTCGGTCGTGCTGACCTTCCTCAGATGAAATAAAGGTCAGCCCGACCAAAACGTCATTTAACGTATTTTTAACAGAAGGCTAGTGTGATTTCTAGTATGGAGTATGGAGTGTTGCTCAGAAACAGAGATTAAATCTACAAGTGGAAAAAGAGGTATAGGCCTTAAAATGCAGATCACTGGCATCCTTTAAATTTAAAACAAGTCCTGAAAATCCACCTTTCAGCAGGCCTAAGGGGGAGGAAATGATCACTTCTCTCAGACAGGTGATCAAACCCCCGCCCCCCCATCTTTACAACACCCTTTTCCCCCTCCACTCTGTACATACAGTAGTTGTTTTTTTGTGAAGATATTGAATTTTGTTATTTTTCATGATTCATGACTCACCATTCATGTTTCATATTTCATGTTTATAAATTGAATACATAGGACCAGAATGGAAATAAGACTGCAAGGACTTCTTTTTGGTGCTATCCTTTTAGAGTAGAGTAGACCAAGTGTCTACTCTGTACTGTTTACATTTCTATCTAATAAAGTATTCAAACAACCAACTTATAGCCAAAGTATACGTATAACTTAACTTGCTTAATGATCACACAAGAGGTATCTATTATGAAAGACTAGGACTTTTGTGATGCTAAAATCAGTATGTTTGGGACCAACAGCATGTGGTTACACCCCCCATCTCCCCTGCTGCTAACCATAATGATCATCTCAGACGTCAGACCTAAACTGTAATCAGATTCTTGATTTTTACGATGCTGGCTTCCGATGATCTACAATACATCGTTGCTGTTTCCCATCTACACTGTGACCGTCAATGAAACGCCTGAAATATTTACTTTAAAAAAAGTGGATGGTGGGTGAGACAGATATCTGTGACCAGCCACTGGCTCGGGAAGAGATAGAGCGGCCACTTGGGAACCGGAAGGTTCCGGAACCGGAACCGGAAGGTTCCCGGGATGATCGCCATCGGCAACCCAAGGGTGAGTGTCAAAGGTGTCCTTGAGCAAGACACTGAATGCCTACTATAATACTGATGAACAGATTGGTGTCTTACATACATATTTCATCGTGCCCTAGTCTCTCGTGTAACCAAACGATCCGAGATTTCCGTTTACTGAAACCGTAGTGCTAAGTGATATCTAATGCCGCTTTTCCAAATGTAGCGTCATCTTGCATTAATTATACCCCTCTTTAACCAGTTCAGCTCTTCCCACGTTTAATTTATGTTTCCACTGTACTGTACAGCAGTACAGTGTACTTTAGTACCCCTCCACCAGAAGATTGACTTGAGTTCAACTCGGCAACATCCTCTGTGCTCTCCGTAAATATTGTTTTAGTCATAGTTTAGTCACCCTAACTGTTTTAGTCGACTACCTATCATACGATTTTAGTCGACAAAATCTACAGTTGATTTTGTCAACAAAAATGCATTTTGGCGGTTCTTGATGGAAACGGCAAAAAGTCACTAAACCTACTTCCCTTAAAGTCCACACAAAACTGAGTGCAATGGATTATATAATACAGAAAAAGGAAGGTATGGTGTAAGTGTCAGTTTGTTTATATCCGTAATTGCAAAATGTTGCACAAAAATTTAAATGTACAGTATCTCACTTACAGCGCCGGCTGATACAAAATGAATGTTTTCAAATAAAGTAAACTCCGTCTGAGAATATGGCAAAGGGACACTCCCTTATTCCCCATGTGCTCCCATTCAGAGGGGCAAGCAAGAAGTGGTTGTAATCTGGACTTCCTGTGCACTTCCTGCCGAGACCAGGAAATCAGAGGTTGATTCAACTTCCCATGCAGGCAGTTGGCGCGTTGCAGTGATTTTGTTTTTAACTGTGTCCGTCTTGACTGTCAAAACACAAGCAGGCTGGAACAGTGGTTCCCAAAGCCTTTTAGCCCAGTGGTTCCCAAAGCCTTTTAGCCCAGTGGTTCCCAAAGCCTTTTAGCCCAGTGGTTCCCAAACTTTGTCATGGCAAGGACCCCCAAATTGACACTAATTGGCCCCGTGGACCCGCATAAGAGAAGATGTTTAGGGCTCTAGCAGTGATTCTCAACCATTTTCATTTCAAGGACCCCCAGTTTGATATGCAATATAGGCTATGGACCCCCCATTTAATGGAATTTCTATCTCTGGGACCCCCGTTTATATTGTAAAAGCAATGTTAATTTAACTCTGAGAGTGTACAAATGGGAAAATAGTAGATGTACCTCACAACTCGTCACACCACATTGCGAGCTTGTATATTGGCTATTTTCACTAGTTCTTAATCTTTTTTCTTTGTATGGAATTTGTTTGTTTGTTTTATATATATTTTAAACGTAGGAAAAGAAAATGGGATTTTTTACTCGAGTCGTGACCCATAAAAACAAATGACCCACAGTTTGGGAACCACTGGTCTGGAAGACTTGCTCGCTGGAGACTGGGAGACTCACAGAGAGAAAGAGACAGACAGACAGACAGACTGGAAGGCAGGTGAAGGCAGACGGGGAAACCAGCAAGCCAGCACAGGCTCAACTGGCCTCCAGTAGCCAGCAGCCCTCCCCCCCAAACACCCAGGAGGAGGCTATTGTTCCCCAGTTTCCCAAACAAAGCCCACAACCCCTCCGCCCACCCCGTGCCCCCTGTCAGTCCCCCCACCCCACCCGATACACACCATTGTTGCCCTAATAAACCCCCCCCCCACCCCTCCCTCCCAAATTTCATTACATGTGAGCACGGTCTCTTGAAAAACACACGACCGTCTGTCTGTTGAACACAATATCTATCATATCTGTCATGTGTTCTCCCTTTCTCACTCGGAACCATTTGCATGTCGGTAAATAAAATGCATAAACAAATTACCAACAAGAATACCTCTACTACACATTCACCTTATATTACCCCAGCTTCCTTACAAATTCTCCAAATATCTCTGAAAATATGAAATACAGTAAGAAAAAAAAAAAAAAAAAGAAAGAAAAATAAGTATGATTTCATACATCATGGCACCACACATTCTGTCGCACACACTGAGAACCTGTTGATTCAGTAACACGGTACTGTAGTGTAAAACACCAAATATCCCCGGCTAAAATATCTCTCAAACCAATTTTTTCCACTTTTTAAAACAAAAACTATGAATATTCTTTTTTTAAATAAAGGAAGGAACACAATAAGTAGCTCTACATCTGTGTTTCACAAGACATCATTTCATGCCCACGGGATTAGTCGACTAATCCCGCAGTTCTGAAAATCTGCGTGCCGGATTTTGTTTCTGGAAACAAGACGACAGATGAAACACGGAAGAACAGAAAGGACAGCAGCCGCCTCGCAGATCCTCCACCATATTGTAAAGGCATTGGTTAACTACGCGAACACACACACACACACACACACACACACACACTGGCTGTGGTAAAAGCACACACAAGCCATATGGTGCGTCCTCAACCACCAACGCCTGTTGCTGCTCTTAACAATGGGCCTGGCCCTGGACAGCGAGGCAAACACACACACACACACAAGCACACACTAACGCGTGCACGCGTACGTACACACGTGTACACACCAAATGGTCGTTAGTCAGTCAGTCTGTGTTGCTTAGGCCCAGAACAAACGCCTGGATTTGCATTCTGCTCGACTACCCCCTCCCCACCCCACACACGCGCGCAAACACACACACATGTACACACACGCCTCCCCCAGTCTCTACAGGTGCATGGAGCACTCAAACCAGATGTCAACGGAGAGAGAGAGAGAGAGGGAAGAGCGGGAGGCTATTTGTTTGTCCAGTGTGACTGATAAAGCTTTGTACAATGACAAGCTTAGACAGCCAAATTGTCACTGTTAATTTAACGTCTGACAGTGTAAATAGAAATAGAACTAATGGACCTGTAAGGATTTTTTTCCCTCTCCAACAGGAGAAGGCTGCATATTATGTTTGCACCCATGTCCGACCGTCTGTGTTTTTGTCTGTCTGTTCAATGTCTGTCTGTCCATCTTCTCAGGTACAGCTCACTGGACTGATCGGCGTGAAATTGTGCACGCACACTCAGTAGGCCAAAGAAGAACTGTCCTCTGTCCCTCATTTTCCCAAATCTTCCTCATGGTGGCGCTATAACAGGCCGCTTCACATTTTGGCCAATAACTCTGGAACTGTATGGGGTTGTACAGTCAAAATAAATATGTCAATAATGTCAAGACTATCTGCAACTTTGTGTGTTTTTTTTTTTTTTGCAAAACCTTTTAAGCAAATCAGTACACATGACTACAGCGTATTCATCATATCTGATCAAGGTGTTTCTGTCAGATTCTACAATTTACTTTGCGATATGTGCTCTAAGAAGGAGCACTTTTCTATTTAATTTCTACACTCTTATAGACCTTTGCAATAAAAAATAAATAAAAGTGTATACTATGACCCTCGCAATGTTCTGTTTCCACACTCTTATGGACCCACAAGTGTAATCTCTTCTTCTTTACCCCAAAAGTTACAATAGGCTATAAAACAAATAAGCTGCACAAAGTAGTGCACTCCAATGTTCCATAATGCTTTGCTGCAATGACAACCAAATGTGAGCCTGGACATGATGCTTGTACCAACCTTTGTGGTTTCTCTGGAGTAGGGTCAGAAGAACTGCACAGGACCGCCACAGGGGGATGAATGCTATCTTCTTAACTTCAAATAGGATGTCATTTCCACTTTTCCTCCTGGGACATGATACAAATAATAAGAATATTGTCAGACAAATGTGCATAGTTGTAAGTCAGACTATCATGAAACTCATCCTTTGGCGAACAACACATAACTGCATTCTTGGAAATCATTTCCAGATATATATTATTTCTAATTTACATTGAAAAGCAGTAGTCTACAATAATGACAACACCCCTCTCTCCACATATTTCTTTTTCGAGATGAGGCATTTTGACATCATATCTTTATTTAATTAAGCTCATGGAACTATAGTGTAGACTTACTGTATATATTTAACGCAATTTCAGTGTTCAAATTAAGTGCTAAAATGAAATTAAAGTTACAACCTTACCTCATTTCAGTCTAACAAAGGTTTGTTTTGACAAAATGTATTAAAGGTAAAGCTCTACCATTAGGCTACGACATCACATTGCTTGCATTCACGTTGTGATAAACGTTCCAAATAGAACGCAACCTGTATTTTTGCATAATCATTGTTAACCAAATACCTTTAGGTTTTCCCTACACTTGCTATTACCAACTTCATTTGGTTAATATAATAGCACTGGGTATATTTCTGGTCTAGCCTGCAACAACTTTCCCTAAATCTAAATGCCATTATTTTTTTGCCCTGGCCACAGATTTTGAACGCGTTAGCAATTATGGCAACTAACGGTGTAATTATTGTACGCAGAGTAGACTATCATCAGTGAGAATTACTATTAGGTGTGGATGGTGTATTTTTATTCAGGCCTACCGGGCCTAGTCCTAAACACTACACAACACACACAGTACACAGAGAGAATGAAACCCCGCCGATGCAACAAGTCCCCCGATTACTCCCAGCTTTGTTCGGCATCTGCCTCTATATCTAGGCAGCAGGAACATGTTATCATCCTGTTGGTTAGACAAAGCGGTGTGTAGCCTACTAATTTATCAACGCATCACTACTGAGCATTTTTTATTGAATTCGTAATAATATAACGAAAGCGCCCGGGCAATTACAGTTAGAAAACAGGTTGATTTTGTTTTTGGGGTATAGTGTAGTGGGGAGGGGGATCGGATCGGGATAGTGAAAGCAACATGGTTCGCTGTTATTAAGCTCCGTTCGCCAGTCAATAACAAGCTTATTGGAACTGACAAACACCTGTGTGTTTTGTGTATGCCATAATGTATATAATGTGCATTAAGATGTTTAATTTACCCTTTCGACAACCACTTTTATTATAAGATAAATGAAATGTCCGGGGCGCAGCAGCGCACAGAGGCTGGCCAAAACTACTTGGGAACTTACCTTGATCCGAAGCGCCTCTTTATGAAATAATTTCCACCGATTATCCTCGAATTATATTATTATAGTGTCTGGAAGGTCTCCGGGAACTCCTGGAGGCTTTTGTTTTGAACCTATCAGGCGGGCCGGGCGCGTCAGATCGCCCTCGTATCTACAGGGATGCGAAATATGCGCGGAATGAGAACAGGAATGGGAGCAGGAATGAAATGAACGCAAAGATTGAGTTAGCGGGGCGGGGTGAGAGAGTGGCGTCACTCTGCTCTGGATGGACTGAAATGGGAGGATGGGTGGAATAAAAAAAGAAAGAAGAGAGAGAAAGGGGGGAAGGGGGCGAACTGTATGGGCTGCGTTTCAACAAAAGAACTGTAGGCGTGTGTGTGTGTGTGTGTGTGTGTGTGTGTGTGTGTGTGTGTGTGCCCAAACTAACTCCATTCAAAGAAAGAACGGACAGGGAGGGAAGACATTGACAAGACTACAGCCTTTCACATTAATATTAAGAAGAAAAGTGGCCTGCTGGCCAAAACACACAGGTGTCACACAGGTGAGAAATTACAATGGCATATAGGTCAGGAGTCAGGACTACTATAAGGATATAGTAGTCCTATGCCATTGTAATTTTAAATAATTGTGAATTTAAAAATGACTATATTCAAGAATTCCGTGAATATAGTAATTTAAAAATCACCCCCCCCCCCCTAAAAAAAAAGTTAAACATGTTATTCCTTTGAACACGACCTAGGATTAAAAAAAAAGAAAGAAAACTAGGTTGGTGGCGATCTCGTGAATGCCCAGTCAGTGTCTGCCTCCTCTCTAAAACTCTGCCTTATAAAAGGAGTTGTTGTTTACTAAAGCTGCTGCTCATCTCAGGTTTCATCCCCTCAGGTATTGCTGGACTGTCATCTCCCCAGGGGGAGTTGCCGTGACAAAACAAACAGATATGCCAGGGTTCACAACCTGAACCAGTCCACTGCTGCAACCTGACACCTCAACAAGAGGGCCATGCAACCACCAGACTCATGGCATTCCACACACACATGGTGTGTTGTTGTTTGTGTGTGAGAGTGTGTGTGTGTGTGTGTGTGTGTGTGTGTGTGTGTGTGTGTGTGTGTGTGTGTGTGTGTGTGTGTGTGTGTGTGTGTGTGTGTGTGTGTGTGTGTGTGTGTTTTACTTAAGTACAAATATCAATACAATATTGTATGTATGCCAGTGGTAAAGCTCTAAACTGAATTCCGTTGTTTCATGCAAGCAACGACAATAACTTATATCTATCTAAAAATTGCTCTGTTACAAGTAAAAGGTCTTGATATTGGTAAATTAATTTGAGTAAAAGTACAAAAGTTGACCAAAAGTTAAAGTAGCTATACTACACATTATACAGAATGTTCCATTTCAAGTTTTCAAATGTATAATGATTTAGTTGAAAATAGCAGATCTACAAGCTCACAAAGTGTGGCATGTGTTATGGAAGTTATGGTAATATAAGCACTGCATTACCGGCCTATAGGTCAAACATATATAGCTAATGCAGATGAGACATTACAGCCATTCTTTAAATTGAACTTTCTGTACATCAAAATATCCGTTTTCCCAGTATTTAATACAACCTCTGTCCCGCAATTATTGACCACAGCAACAAGTTAAACGTTTATGTTAATATGTTTAGGTTTGTTTGTTAATGAGGATATGAGTGACCATGTCAGCAAGGGCCCTCTTGTGGTCATTAGAGTAGAGAACAACAGGGTGTGGAGTTGTGGACTACTGTTAGCTACAGCCTACATGCACACCGTCTGTACATGTTCAGAAGAAAAGATGACATTACATGTCAACCAGTGTGGGAAAATTGAGACTCTCAGAGCAGCGTGTTACTTTAACCAGAGACTGAAAGTAGGCTACAATTCAAACCGCATCAAGGAAACTCATTACAACTGCCTTTATTCTCTCATCTCTCCATTCTTCTCTGGAACCTCTACTAACATGTTAACCAATTTGTGTGTGTGTGTGTGTGTGTGTGTGTGTGTGTGTGTGTGTGTGTGTGTGTGTGTGTGTGTGTGTGTGTGTGTGTGTCTGTGTGTCTCTCTCTCTTCAATGAGTCTGTTCTTCTAAAGTCTTAGGAAGGACAACCAACAATTAATTATAGGGACAATATGCACTTTATAATGCGTTCCATTTAATTGTTATAAAGGCTAAATGAGGTTCATCATGTTCTATGCTTATTTCACCAGTTGAATACAAGTCAACACATTTATTTACCTTCAGCACTAAAGGCATACAGCACTCTGAAACAGCTGATAAATAAATTATTTTAACACTTCAACCCCAGCAGCATCCGTATTCTCTGGAAAACCTTAGCAGAAAATAGCAGATCTAGACATATTTGAATTAATGTATACACACCACCAATATCTGTCAGCATCATTAAAAATCCTTCTCTCTGCATAACTCCAAAAATCACGCATACTGTAATGTTTGTTAAGATTATTACTGTGCCTTGGCCTTGCACCTGCCAAGAGGCTGGGCCCAGTTTTAATTAGCCGTTTTCGGGGGGCCTTGGTGACTCTCCCTTTTAGGAGATTGTCTGACACACACTATACTCTTCCACTCCACCCCTACAAAAGCTCTCTGTTTATATGTACACTACACACATAATATCTTCGCAATGGAGTCTCAATGCCATGCACTGCAATAACAAGCTATAGGCCACAGAGGACTCTGCTAGTGGAACATGAAGCTTCAGGTAGCCTTCCTCTCCTTTTGTGCGTGTTCTTTAAATGCTCCCTATAATAGGACAGGAGAGCTGACAAGACTCCTTTTGTACTTTTGACATTTTATTTGACACATGGGGAGAGCGAGACACACACACACACACACACACACACACACACACACACACACACACACACACACAGTGGGTTGAAAAGAGAGATACACAGACATGGAAGATGCGGCAGTTACAGGTTAGAAGGTATTGATCAGGCCTCTCCAAGAGAGGAAGAATGAGCTTGTCAAAGGGTGGTTACACTTCATATTCCACCTGCCTCATAGAAAAGGACTTGTGATCTAATAATTAGCTTTTCATGTCAGTAGCCTTACTTATCAATGTGAAAGGTAGCAGGGATGGTTACAATACAGTAAAGCCTCATTTAGTCACAAGACTGTGTCGATCACAGAAAAGAATGGATGTTCAAACTAAAAAAGATTATTTTATGGTGATCGCCTCCAACATTCTGTAAAGTATGAAAGTTTAAAAGGGACTCTTGGCTGTTTGAGTCTCAAATTGCTTTAAGTTTAGGATAACTGACTGTTCAAACAGGGTGTGTGTGTGTGTGTGTGTGACATCTAACACGCTATGCTAAGCTAAGAAAATCTCACTACAGTGAGAATACACTAGAACTATGGATGGAGAGAACACACGTACACATGCATACACACCGCGAATGAACAGAATTTACTGTATTATTCAACTGATATTACCATCTCAATCTCTCGTCCTCTCTTGGGAACGGACCATTCAATAATGCCACCACAACATTGCTAATGTGAATCAAAGGCTGCGAGAGTCGTCCTGAAAACACATTTTAGCCAACAACATCTGTGAAACAACAACTGATGTTGGCACTCTGCTATCCTTCACAACATTATCTTTGATAAATACAAGAACAATATTGGACTGACTTCAAAATGCCATATTTGCACCTTCTGTAAATGCATATAGTTAAAATAAATGGCTTGTATAAATACAACCTGTTCAATGAATGTGATGGTTGGAGAAAACAGGCGATAGTTCGATAATTCATGAACATATTCAAAACTGAACACAGCTTCATGCATGCATGTGTTGAATAAAAGTGATTGCATTATTATAGCCTCTTGATTTTGGTTAGATTTAATTTGTAAGACAATAGTAGTTTAGGTTTATGTAGTAACAGTAACAGTAACAATAACAAACACCATTCCGACAACACATTTCTACTTGAAGTGACCATTCCAAACAGAAAATAAACCACATTCTCAGGAGAAATGAATAAATAGCTGGAATGGAAGTTTGCAGGCAAATTGCATTATCTGAGCTCAGAAAAGATCTATGGTGCATTTGGTTCAGAATGATAGCTTGAAAATGTATCCTGGTCCGATTCGCTTTATGGTCATTCTGTATAACTTCTGGGTCCAGATTGTAGTTAAGAGTTATGATAAATAGATCAAAATAAATCTAAAAAGGCTTTCCCGTCCATGGACGAGACACAGACATCAACGGTTCCATTACTGTGGCGTACGCCATTCAATCAGAGGAATGTACAGAAGCAAGCACGGTCTCCTCACATGACCTCCAGTGCAGAATGACAATGTAACAATAATGCGATAATAACCCATTCTGAACGGGAACCCATTTTGGTGTTTAGCATCATGTTATGCTTTAGCTATTGAAAAATAGCAGATCTACAAGCTCATAGCGCGCCACCGAGTGGCGCGCTACGAGCTTGTAGGTCTGCTATTTTTGAAAAATCGAAGAACGACTGACATTTTTAGAATCTGATCTCGGGTCAGAATGGGTTCATCAGACCAGTGTGTGTCCAGTGGAAACCTCGTATGAATCTGATCTCAGGTCAGAATGGGATAATATATAACGAGGTAAGAAGTAGAGCAGCTGAATCGTTCCCCGGGCGACAGAACGGCCGGGGAAATGATCCTAATGTAATTGCTGATCCCCGAGGATGTGTTGCCACCGACATGAGATCTGAATGGTCAAGCCTCAGCAGATGCTGTTACTCGGGGACGGAATATATTGGTACGTCTACTTTTCATGCATTTAGCCAGCCAGGCATGCCGTTCACAATTACACACATCGTTTTCCTTCCCTTGTTCCCACGCAATGCAGTATGTTGTGAGATTGTAGATGATTTTTTTTTTTTTTTTTTTTTTTAACGGCGATGGCATGCCGAAAATAGGGAGGCCAAGTTGAAAGTGATTGATAATGGCTCAGAGAATATCCACTCCCTAAAATGTGCATGCTTAACCCATTCTGACCTGAGATCAGATTCATACGAGGTTTCCACTGGACACACACTGGTCTGATTAACCCATTCTGACCTGAGATCAGATTCTAAAAAATGTCAGTCGTTCTTCGATTTTTCAAAAATAGCAGACCTACAAGCTCGTAGCGCGCCACTCGGTGGCGCGCTATGAGCTTGTAGATCTGCTATTTTTCAATAGCTAAAGCATAACATGATGCCGACACCAAAATGGGTTCCCGTTCAGAATGGGTTAATACTAAATATGATTCATGATACTTCCCCATCAGTGCCAACCTTGAATTCAATATAAATGAGTGGTTAGTGAGCCGAAGCTAGAAAACCAGGTGGTCCTGGCTGCATTTCACATGGGTGTGCTGTGTACATTGGGACTCTTAATGCTTGTGTATAATTAATAATACAGACACTTATATACAAGTCATGACACTTCCAAATAACACCTTTCAATTTACGCAAGAAAGTGGTTTTAAAAAAGGGGGAAAAAAATCACATTCATTGAGTGAACATTTTATTGAATAATACATATAGAATGGTTGTAGCAAACCTTTAAACGATACATGGTTGTGAAAGCTCATCCAACACATTTTCAGTACAAAATGCAACATACATTTGTCTTCTAGATGGGTAAGAATTAAGTACTACTGTATAATATTGAGTTATTCACACAATACCAGAGAATGTACTCTTTATGTACAGTATGTATTATATCAATACATTTTTTTTTAGGGAATTACAATATTTATTTAATTTCATAATTACTATTGTGGAATGTAGAAAGCTTTTTTTCTGTAATCACTGGAGATGATGTAAAAACATCTATTAGTTCAGACAAAACTTTTATATGCCATAAATCAGTGGTTCTCAAAGTGGGCTCAGAGGACCCCCAGCCAGGGATCCTCAAAGGGCTTCCATGGGGGGTACCCTGTCGGCCATCCCACCCATCACCCAAAATTGCGTCATAAAAAAAAAGCCAGACCTTCTGGCATCAAAATCAGTTAAACCAGCAGCTATTTGTGAGCTTGTAGATCTGCTATTTTCTAACTAAAACATTTTTACAACACAAATCTGGTATGAGGGTCCCTCCCTGGCACAAAATATTTTCTGATAGGGTTCCCGATGGCCGAATACACACAATTTGGGGGTCGTGACACATGAAAGGGCTTGAGAACCGCCGCCGTAAATGAAGAGTTGAGGAGCCGGGCCACCTCGCCACATTACTGACCCGGTCCACAACCCTAACCACACGCAACGCCACGTTGTCGGACTAAATGTACCGTCGGAATTACAAGGGGATCCCAGAGGAGCCAGTGGTAAAAAAAAGAGCACATGCAGTCACTTTAAAAAAACAAGTTGGCGGATGCTTGGTACAGTAATGCACTTTTTTTTTAAAAAGGCACTTGTGAATGACCGGAAACAGGCAGAGAGAAATTCAAATAATTTACCGTATGAAACGATTGAACAAGCATATCCAAATGTACAATAAATACAAATATATATATTTTTTTATTGGATAAAAAGATTCAAGGATAGACTATCCTAGCAACATTAATGCAGGGTAAAAAAAAAAGAATGAAATGATAACTATACCAATTAACAAAACAATGAATGACTTCGGTAACAAAAACTTGAATTAACATCACTTACCATTTAGCTTTAGAGATTATAAATTATGTCACTAGTACTAGTGTATACATGATTTCTGCAGCATGGAAATGTTTAAGGTACAGTACATTGAGAGCACACAAACATGTTGGAAATACAACACAGTTCAAATGTACACACACACAAAATGGCTTGGCAGTCAAAATAACTGAACATTCTTGGATGGATAACCCAACAAAGACTAAGGGTCCTTTTGATGCAAGTAATTAGGTACAAAAAAGCAATGTTTCATATAAAACTGAAGGAGTGACATTTTGTGATTAAGAAGCTTTAGAATGTGTAACGTTTCACCCTGACAACATGTGGCATTTACTCCACGTTCCTGTATCTGGTGAAGAGGTTGTAGAGAACGCGAAGTGTCGACTTTAGGTCACAGTTCACAATATCTGAAAAAGAAAGGATGACAGACCTAAGCCCTATTCATAATTCATTGTATGACGCTCGCCAAAATAAGCTGACCATAGAATATAAAGTACCGGTAAGCATGATGGCAGGAAGTTAGTACGTAGATCTCGTCTCGTCTGCAACGCGTTCTAGCAATCTAGAGTCACGGAATGTCCCTAAAATGAAGGTCCTGTGGGCCTGTGGACAGATAATTTTGTCCGGGTCCCTCCAAGTTCTTCATGTCACAATGTGTTAACTTCCGTTTAAACATGTTCATGTCACAATGTGTTAAACTTCCGTTTAAGAATGCACTTCTTGCGTTTTTCGGAATACTAGACCGCTACTCAGGGTCCACTCAAGTACCGAACCATGTGGGGACAATGCAAGCTGGGAATGCGTTCCCCACCCGGTTATACCCGTTGCACCCGTTGTCAGAGTACTTGCTGTACATGTTGTTGGAGTACCCAGTGCAGTATCCATTACCCCAGTACTAATGGGTACAGGCTTTAGTTCCGACAAACTATTGATCCGAAACCTCAATCCCTAACCTAACCATAACCGCAAGCACGGGAGCAACGCATGTCGGACCATCGCATTTTCGCATCGCATCGCATGTCCCCGCGCTTCGGACCTTTGGTGTGTCGGAAAAGCGTGCGCACCCCGTACTAATAAAGTTACACATTACAATAAATGATCCACTGATTTATAAAAGGGCACCAGGCCTACTCTGGACCGACGTAAGTGGAGAACGATGCGAGTTGGGCATACATGCTCACCCGTTTATGCACTTCCCGTTGTGGGGGTCGTCCCTATGTTCCCCACTTACCTTAGGGTTAGGGTTTACGCTTAGGTTTATTGTTGTAAGCGGGGAACAAAGAACCTTTTTGCGGGGTGGAGAACATAGAACCTGGGGAACCTGCTACCAGCATTGTCCTTCGTACAAACTTTACATCTCATATCCTCTATCCTCTAGTCACTAGAGGATATAGGAAACTTGAGAACACAATGTTGAGAACTTGTGTTTGCCGTGTTTACAATACTGTGAGATTTCATGAATTATCCATCATCCGATTCCAAAGCCGAAGGTGCTGCACATCTGTGAGAATTAAGTTAAACCGTATGCTAAGTACAATTAACCAACCACATAAACCCTATCGTCACTATTCTGGGCATGTCAAAATAGACAAGCATTCAGGTGAAACTTTGGCAAAAATAGCTGATCTACAAGCTCACAAAGCGTTGCGATGCGATGCGGTGTGAGCTTGCAGAGTGGCTGTTGTCAGCAAAGAGATTTGGTGTAAAGTAAAAAAAAAAAGGAGGCCAAGGACAGACCCCTGGGGCATCCCGGTCAACACAATACAAACTGTAGTGGTGACGAGGTTACGCCAGTAATACAATACAAACTGTGCATATTTAACCCAACAAAGGCCAACTGTTCCCATCTGATTATTCTCTTGCTCTGGCTAACTCCTATAGCGATTGTTAGCGCTTTGTTTTGAAGTGTTCATCGTGGACTGAAGCTGCACTTTCATGGAACATTTGGATCGGGACCTTTATTCCTCGTTTCTGAATAAAATGTAATCCTGGTCAGTGGTCACTTATCTCAACTTACACCACACCTATACACCATAGACCATACATCAACAAACTTGTCATACAAGTACCCAGAGAATACTAGTTAGTAGGTACAACCCCTAACTTGTATACTAGTAAGTGATGTACATCATGCACAGTACACATCTTCTGCTATGCTTACGCACCTTTATACCGTATCTCAGGTAGTTTTTAGCTAGAGCCTCATACAGAAGTTGATTTTGGCTACCATTGTTCCTACGATTACTACTTCAAGCTGAAAAAAATACTTCCAACCTGGCATACCAATTTCTGGCATGCCATTGTAGGCAGGAAAAATGTACAACCTCACCACCCTCATAGTACTTACAACAAGTATAAAACGGAGCTGGTTAAATCATCTTTTCTTGTGTATGGTTAACATATAGGCCAGGCCTGTACAATACCACATATGGACGTAGATTTTGAATCAACTGAAGAAATCCGAGAAATGTGCATCCGAGGCTTGCTGAAGGTATAGGATATAAACGTATCTGAGCTCATGACCGACGTTGAAGGCCACTTTATGTCTTTGGTCCGATTACATATTCTAGCTCAGCGCCGCCCCATAAAGCCTACAATATATACTAAAAGGGAGGGGGAAAAAAGGAAGGAATAGTATTTCTTACCCTCAGGCCGGGGTTTGGGTTTCTCCAAGCCACCATCCTGCATCAGCTCAAAGGAGAAGGACACGTTGTGAACCTGAGAGAGGCAGACAAGGCTGTTAAGTACAATAAATAACCCATTCTGATCCGAGATCAGATTCTAAAAATGTCTTCTACATCCTGACAGTTTTCTGATGTCTCTATGTCTCTATGTCAGTCGTTCCTACAAGCTCGTACAAGCTTCCTACAAGCTCGTAGCGCGCGACTCAGTGGCGCGCTATGAGCTTGTAGATCTGCTATTTTTCAATAGCTATAGCATAGCATAATGCTAACACAAAAAGGGGTTCCCCCCCGAAAATGGGATAAGCAAGCAAGCTAATGTACACAAACTACACACGCATTTGAAATGTTTGCACACAAAAGTACACACACACACACACACACACACACACACACACACACACAGGTGAACAGGTACAATCACATGGGTACACAGTCAATTCCACAGTGATAAGAGAATGTGAGAACGGGTCGATAAAGCCCACAACACGCTCAGGGTCAATTCAATCCATCTACCAGCGCTTCCTATGTTGCGCAAACATAGCACAGTTCTGTACTGTAAGGCCATAAGCCTTCAGCAGCTGCACAAACACTCTGCCGCCTCGTTTATCAAAAGCTTTGTTGCACTTTGTATGTATCACTTAGAAAACCTCACAACTGAGATTTCTAAACCGTTTTTTTTTCTTACCGCAGCTGTCATACAAGATGGTACTAAGCCATCTCTGTAAAAGTTTAGGAGTCGGTCTGTTCCCTCACGTAGATATTACGCTCTGAAGAGAAATGATTTTTCAAATCATTGCGTGCCGAACCTTTTCTTTTCTTCAGGGACCTATAATGTGTAACGCTGGTCAAATGTGTGGCTGGGTAACGTAACAGCCATGCTTTTGGAACAGAATGCCATTTTTAGCTTGATAAATCCACTCCTCCGTATAGCAAGAAAGACGCACAACTCCTTCACATTTTAAGGGTCTACCTGTAGCGAGTTGCTTGGATGCATTTTCGATTAAACTCTAACCTCATAAAATGTCACCACCCATGCAAAAGAAACTAAACAATGCTACGTCAACCACACGCTTCAAAAGTAGTAGATCAGCCATTTCCCCTACTTCTTAATTATGAAATTGTTTTATTTATGGAATGTCTTACATATCTTTATGTAGGAAAAGAAAATTGGATTGAGCCGAGACCCAAAATGGGTCCGTGACCCACTGTTTGGGAAACAGTGACATTAATGGAGTGGATACTACTGTATGCCTAATACAGTAGAAATGGAAGAGAGTACTGTGTGTCACTCAAGACTCAACTAAACAGAATTCAACCAAGATATCAAACCAGTGGACGAGTGCAGTTCTGCTACATTCATTGTACCCCCTACCCCCACCCTATCATCAATAGCCCCCCTAGGCCCTTATAATGCTACTCTCACACACACTCTCACACACACACACACACACACACACACACAGAGTAATAGAGTTAAACCCCCGAGCCACTCCAACATTTCCCTGTGCAATAGGAGATTACAGATGCTGTGGGGCTAGTGCCTGTCCTATCTGGCCAAGTCTCTTTGCATGTGTGTGTGTGTGTGTGTGTGTGTGTGTGTGTGTGTGTGTGTGTCCGTGTCCGTCCATGCATTGTGTGCACTGTAGTACTGATGCCCATTCTGCTCCCGTAAGCTGGCAAAGTCCACTGGACAAGACCCAGAAACACAAGGTTTCTGTGGCGTCCCTGCAGACCGCCTGTTCAGAATACCACAGTACTACAGAGGCCGATGGAGAGAAAGGGATGGCTGTGCACAGAATTGACTCTGGGGACAATGGATGGCATTTATCAGTCCACTCATTGTAAGAGTACTGGCTCTCTTGAGTGCTTCAGGCTTCTTCAAAATGGAGTATTGATTTAACCCATTCTGACCTGAGATCAGATTCATACGAGGTTTCCACTGGACACACACTGGTCTGATTAACACCATTCTGACCTGAGATCAGATTAAAAAAATGTCAGTCGTTCTTCGATTTTTCAAAAAATAGCAGACCTACAAGCTCATAGCGCGCCACTCGGTGGCGCGCTATGAGCTTGTAGATCTGCTATTTTTCAATAGCTAAAGCATAACATGATGCTAACACCAAAATGGGTTCCCGTTCAGAATGGGTTAAGATAGTGTTTCTTACAACTACAAGTCAGAAACACAGATGGACCAAGGTCCTGTTTCTGGCGTGTCCCTACACGAGGAGTCCATTGTAATATTATTTAACGAGCCATGTACCCAGTGTGCAAGGGGACCATTTTGTCATGTGTTCCTTTCCGAGATGGCACGTTCAACAAGACCATGATTTATGACAGCTGGTCAAAGTGGACCTAAAAAAGGACCTCAACTCAGCTCTCCCTGTTCTACGGTGGTGTATGAACCCGGGTTTATAAAATATCCAAGGACTGTATTATCAAAGGACTGTATTATCAAAGATCAATGTGTTTAGAATTAACAGGACGCTGGAGAAATTAAGAGTTCCCCCAGAAATCGAGTGAGATGAACCGTTTCCCCATCTCCCACTCACGGACAGCAGCAGCTGTGTAGAGATGACTCATGAACCAACACAAGTGAAAGTCATATGAGAGAGAGAGAGAGAGAGAGAGAGAGAGAGAGAGAGAGAGAGAGAAATGTAAAACTTAAATACCGGTAGGCTATTGTTGATGATTGATGCAGGCAAAAACCTCTAAGTTATGCCAACACTGTTATTTACTAGGCCGTTTAATTCATTAAAGAAATATCATATGCTATGGCAATCAGGTTGGTTCAATTCCCACTCCAGCTGCGTGGGAAGTGTTATGTAAAGCAATACAAGGGCGAGAGTGGGGAGATTGATGGAGCAAAAATAAAACATAAACGGCTTTACATGCCAGTGGGAAAGTAAGGGGTTTTTCTTTAGCACGTTATCAGTATTCAATGCAAGAGATTAAAAAAAAACAAACAAAGTACTACCTTTTGGTCAAAGTTTTCTGGTGTGAGGAAGAAGTTGTAGAGAGGGACGAAGTATCCCTCCAGCAGACCCATCAGTAACACCAGGTACACACCGTCAGCGAACTGAAAGTGCATCACAGCTAAACTTTAGTTCATTTGGTTATAAACTTTAATTAATCTGGTTATAATGACGTGACGTTTATCTTTTTATTTTCCTGTATGTGCAAAAGTGTGTCCTACCTGTGTGTCGAGTTCAGACACCTCTAGGTTGAGCTTGTTCAGATGTTTGTTCACAAACGTGATCAGTGTCTGAGGAGACATGAAGGACAGCTCTGTCACAGACAGACTAGACATGTGCACAGTGACCTGTCACTGTACACACAATATTAACATTATACAATTACACACACACACACACACACACACACACACACGCACACAAACACACACACACACACACACACACACACACAATACCTTTTTGACGACATTCAACTTGTCTGGCGCATGGTCAAACAAAGTGTCAAAAGCGTCACGTTCTAAAGAGAAGAAATAAGACGATAAACGGTCACAAAAACAGAACAACTTCATAAAATGGTTGAAAAACTAAAATGTAAGAAAGAAATTCAAAACATACCATGCCTCCCAGAGAACGCCCTAAGAGATGGAGGAGAGATTGGGGGAGGAAAGAGAAATAAGACCCAGGAAAGTGATGTTTGCTAAATTTGACATTTTAAAACCAAACGTATAAACAACAATCCAAGAAAAGCATTCAGATTAACCACAGAGGAATGTTGAATTATGGAAAGGTTGTCTCAGCGCAGAATGAGCACCAGCAATGCAACATACCTTAACATTAACAATAGACACACAGATCAAATCCTCAGTGTTCATACATATCCATTTGTAACTCTCAGAGTAAAACGAACACTGGGGTTTTTAATGTGTGCGTGTGCCTTGGGCATTCCAATTACGTCGTTAGACACCAGGCCCTACCATGGGTATCATTGTTATGTTAGAATAGCCACACACAATGCCACATTACTCTGATATCAACGACAGCAAAACACAATTGGGTATTTTAACCCATTTTGGACTGAAAAGTCTTCTAAATCCTATGTTTCTATGTCAGTGGTGCTCAACCTTTTTCATGTCAAGGACCCCCAGAATTATCTCTATTGGGCCACGGACTCCCCATCTCAAAATATATAGTTCCAGGAACCCCCCCAGAAGCAAATATTTTAGTTAAAAATGTTCGCTCTGAAATATATATATATATATATATATATATATATATATATATATATATATATATTCAAAGATTTGCGGCCCCATTTTCACGACTTTTCAAAAATAGCAGACCTACAAGCTCATAGTGCGCACTATGAGCTTGTAGATCTGTTATTTTTCAATAGCTAAAGTATGTCATAAATAATGCTATAAACACCCAAGAGGGGTTCCCGTCCAGAATGGCTTAATACAATGGATGGTGGTGTGATTCCACTATCCACCCCGGGTTCCCCCACTGCATGTCTTTGTTGTTACAATGTTTACCACAGAGAAGAATACTGTTGGTTTGAGGGGTCACTCTGTGTAAAACACCAAGGATTACTGCAGTGTCAAAATAATGTCCCTGAGGACCACATATCACAATGGACAGGCCAGCAAGACATGGCATGGGCTCTCTCACACACGCGTGTGTGTGTCTCACACACACACACACACACACACACACACACACACACACACACAAGTAATCTTTGATGGCAGAGGTAGGCAGGCCTGGGCAATGGTCCTGGTGTTATGGTAATAACCACATTTCCACTGTGACCGTGTGTGTGTGTGTGTGTGTGTGTGTGTGTGTGTGTGTGTGTGTGTGTGTGTGTGTGTGTGTGTGTGTGTGTGTGTGTGTGTGTGTGTGTGTGTGCGCGTGTGTGTGTTATTAACAGAATTCTACCGTGACAAAATGTGTGTTTGTGTATGTGTATGTTGGCCTGTCGTTATCACCCCAGCTGCTGCTGTCAGCCTGCAGGACTGCCTTGGAGTGAGAAAGGTGCTGTGTGTGTGTGTGTGTGTGTGTGTGTGTGCGCGCGTGTTAAAAAAGATTAATGCCTCAGCTAACAGTGACATCACATCTCTTCTATAGTTACAATTTCTATATGCAACCGATAATTAAAAACAAATAATAATAGTATTTTAGGGTGAGGGGCTACTAAATCTACGAAATGTTTGAGTTCAAATAAATTGCTCATTTAAGATTAAGCAGATTTGTGTCCTAGGCTCTCTGTGTCCTAGGCTGAGCCAGCCTGACGGCATGCCGTGGGTTCGACTCTCGATCCCAACGGCCTTTGCCGCGCGTCTTCCCCCCCATTACCTGTCAGCATACTTTTACCTACTTTCAACCTATCAATTAAGGCAGAAAAAAGCCATGGCAATTCTCTCCATAACGATTTGAAGAAGAAAAAACAAGACATAACTCAAAACTTCATTGAGTGCAGTGTGCAGTTCCTCATTATATTTATATATCGGAACATCCAGCCGTGCATTATCACTTACATACATAGTACACGTATTTCGGTTCCGTACCAATCATTGACTCTCATCGGTTACTTACTCCGTGTTTCCTGTGATCTCCTCTTGAATCTGTCTGGACTGAAGGATCCCCTCTCTTTTCTGAAAGCCAGAGAGGAAGATTCATGTATTAAAGTATTACTTATTTCAAATGAACAGGATGTCTATAGCAGAGCACAGAAATTCAAAGCTGAATTAAGGCCTATTCATACTCCAGATTTAGGTGATGAGGTGACCACCGGAAAGGTGGTCACCTCATCACCTAAATCTGGAGTATGAATAGGCCTTTAGCAGCAAACGGGAACAATAACCCGCACACACAATCCAAATCAGAGTAACACCCACCTGGACCACCACAACTTGAATGGACACATGATCTGGCAATCTGATTGGTGCTCTGAAGTGTTGCGACAGCGCCACCAGCAGGTGAAGGATGGCAACTATACTCTTAGCGTGGACCGCTAGACGGACAGAAATGGGGAAACAAAATTAAACGATCAATATAAAATAAAACTTTTCATGAAAACGTTTGAAGCCATACTAAATAGATAGTTTCCAATTCATAACAGAGATGATGAATTGCTGTACATATACTGTATGTAGTACGAATAATGAAACAATATTAAATGCAATCCATTATTGGTGCCATTTAATTTCAGTTGAAACGTATCACTCCACATATTTGCAACCACCGAGGCCTCTCACACGTCAGTGGAGAACAGAGAATGTCAGTTCTTTAGTTTGCAAACAACTTAGCCTCAACCTGGACAAAAAGCAAACAAAGAAGGGAAAAAAAGCATGTCTTTGATTGTGCGCCATATCAGAGGCACTTTACAGAAAGCAAGCTAAAAGCCTTCCAAAATATTTTCATATGTTCCCAGGTTCAGGAGACCCAATTAGGTTACATCAGATCAGATCAGTGTTTTTAACAGAGGAGGGTAAAAGGCGTAAACAAAAGGGAAAGCTACTCTAATAGGAGAACAAGCAGCGAAATCAATTATAATCCATGTCCACATACTGTATAATCCATACGCTTTCTACTCGAGGGATCATGCATATTTCAAAATGTCGTTATTTTGCTGCATCCAGGGTATCTGCAAATTCTTTAAATTACAAATGTAATACTTTTGAACTAAGGATCCACGGGAACCTTGGCTGCACCTGTAATTCTAAAGTACAACAACATGCTAAGTCACTTGGGGCCAGAGCATTGATCATTCTTTTCTTTTTTTTTATGGCTTTCGCCTATATTTTTTTTATAGAGGGACAGAGACAGTACTAGCAGGCTGACAGGAAATGGGGAGAGAGATGGGGGGGGTGACATGCAATAAAGGCCGTCGGGATCGGGAGTCGAACCCGCGGCACACTCAGGCCCCCTTTCCACCGGGGTTGAACCGGTTCGGTTCTTTCTTCCCGCTAAATATTGAACCAGTTCAGAGTGTTTCCACTGAAAATGAACGTTCGTTCCCAATGTGAACCACAAAACGGTGGTTCAGATTTGTAATCGCAAAAAGCACCAAGGTTCGGAACGGCACTGGTTCTGAACCGAAGTTCTTTTGGTGGAAAAGGGGCCTCAGTGATCCAGTCAAGGTGCCTGGATCACTGAGCCACGGCCCAGGCCAGAAGCATTGATCATTCAGATAAAAAAAGAGCTATATCAATTAGGGCTGCAAATCTTTGGGTGTCCCACGATTCGATTCAACTCGATTCTCAATCCAAAAACGATTCAAAACTATTTTCTATTCAAAACGATTCTCGATTCAATACTACAAGACAATACAGCTGTGCTGAACTGAAGTAACTATAGTACTGACTGACTACAGTAACTTAAAAATGACTGAATGATGTTTACTGTGATTAGGGTAAGCTTACATTTCACATCACAAACACCATGTAGTGAAAACTCACTGTAACTGTTAAGCAGAAAATTAAGATCTAAAAGAATAATATTTTTGAATCGTTCATAACAGGAATCGTGATTCTAATTTGAATCGATTTTTTTGACAACCCTAATATCAATATGACACGACAGCTGACTAGTAGGGCTGTCACATTTAAGTTGACAATTATTGCCACATTAATAATTGCAATTAACAATTACATTTTTGGCACTTTTGCAACAAACAAAAAAAGTTTTTGGCACTGAACGTTGGAATATATGAATAAAACAAATGGCCGTTTGCCTCGTAATAAAAAATGCACAGGCCGAATATGACAAATAACTGAGAAATCGAAAGAGATTACTGACATTCATTAATGTTATTATTAAAAAATAGCGTAAATAGCTGATCTACAAACACGCCTCAGAGTGATTGGTTGTAAGATTGGGCTCGTATCAGTATTGTAATCGGTGGCTTACAGTCGACATTCCAGCGGATGCTCCTGGTGGAGAGTTTGAGCGAGTCGTTGATGCGTTCCAGGACCGTCTGCAGCTTCTGCTTCTGGGCGATCTCAGACTGCGTAACCTCCGCCACGTTGAGTTTATCTCCTTCCAGCTTCTCTGGAGAACACACACATGCACACCGAGTTGTCAATTTATGAACAAAAATAAAACGGCAAGAAAGCTTACGGTATTTTCCCAAATAGTAAGCCTGGGCGTTTAACCCATTCTGACCTGAGATCAGATTCATACGAGGTTTCCACTGGACACACACTGGTCTGATTAACCCATTCTGACCTGAGATCAGATTCTAAAAATGTCAGTCGTTCTTCGATTTTTCAAAAATAGCAGACCTACAAGCTCGTAGCGCGCCACTCGGTGGCGCGCTATGAGCTTGTAGATCTGCTATTTTTCAATAGCTAAGCACCAAAATGGGTTCCCGTTCAGAATGGGTTAATAGGCTAAATCGATTTGGACCACGGGCGTTTAAAAGAACCAGGGGGGCAATTTGCAGCAGGCTATTATTTATTTTTGCACCGGCCTGCACCGTGTCAGTATTTGGTTACAGTTCGAGCATGTTTTTATTTTTTGCCAAAATTATAAAAAAAAGGTATGGTAAACAAACATTGCAGGCGAAGCCTTTGATATTTCGATTAGAACTTTTGACTCAAAGACTTTCAGCTTTCAGGAAGAAACCAAAAATACATATGGAAGACATATTTGAATATTATAACCATGGGGGGTCTATTAGACTAGTAATGTTAACTCCATAGACACATACAAAACAGAAAAGAAAAATAAACATCAAATGACTCTCAATCAGCTCAGCTCCTCACCAAAGAGTTTCTGCAGGACCTGTCCATCAAACAGGTCCTCCGCCAGGTCCTTCACAATGATCCTCTCCCCCACCAGACAATCGTTGATCCAGTCTATCAACACCTGCGTGGGCAGAAGGAGTCATAGTGAGAGAAAGGTCATACTGGAGAAGGCATCGCTAGCGTCTGACAGTGACAAACTATGTGTTTATGCATATAATGACTTCATACCAACAGTCAGACACCATGAGTCAGACACCCTCCCCAAACCAAACCCTAACCTCACAGGAAGCAACGACCCACGGGTGATTTTGAACCCGCATCATGGATTAGTTTTAACCCGCCACACGTCGGGAGCCACGGGTGATTTTTTACCCGCAGCACGGGGTCGTCTGACTAAGGACTGTTGATATGTCTAACCAACGTATGCACCCCGGGTCGGGACGAGGCATGGTACGTTAGGTACGATAATCGTTAATTGTGATTTTTGAACGCTAGTCACAATAATCCTATCGCAGAGATATGATTGTTATTATCGCGGGATTGTCCTCCATCACACACTAGGACAGGGGTTCTCAAAGTTTTTGGCTGGGGACCCCAGCTGGAAATGCTTTGCGACCCCAGCACTAGGATGAATTGGCTTCTGTTTAGCTGCAAATTCAGCACCACTTAAACCCTCTAAATTGATAAAACGGACAAGTAAAGAGCACATTTGGCATGCCCTTATTTCACTTTACACAAATCGATTCGCCAAAAATACCAGATCTACAAGCTCACAACGCATTGGTTAACAAACGCACACAAACACTCTCATACACACACACACATTACCTTCATAAGCTCTTGTAGTTTGCGATCATTCTTGGAGTTCGGGTCCACCATGGTGCGCACTTCATTCTCCTCTGGTGGAGGAGACAGCAAAAACTAAACATCAATTGTTGTAAGATTGTTGGCGCTAATAGTAAGAGAGGAGCAGTGGGTAATTATGTCAGTATTATTGCGAATCTTTGTTATAGAAGATTACCTTTGAATTAGCCTAGGCACCATTTCATTTAGGTATATGATCCGGGCGGGAGCGGATGATATCGTTACGTCATGTTATGTTGTAGACTAGTATTGTTTTGTAGTCGACAGGCAGGAACAACAAACACGAACTTCCTTTTCCCTCAAACCGATTTTTCTCAATAAAAGCTGCAGGCTACGAGAGCTTTTATTGTTATTCTTCCGGTTTGAGGGAAAAGGAAGTTCGTGTTTGTTGTTCCTGCCTGTCGACTACAAAACAATACTACAACATGACGTAACGATATCATCCGCTCCCGAGCGGATCATATACCGAAATGAAACAGAGACCAGGCTTTCCTCCGAGGTGGTGGAAAGCCTGGTGGGCGAGGTTACCTTTGAATTGAAACCAACCATTAAACCTGTACACAGGTCAGGTGAGATCTTATGTAGACAAGTACGTTCAACAGGTGCCGTTAGTAAGAACACTCACCAAGCATGGTGTCTTCAGGGTCCAGCTCGTAGTGGGACGGACTGAGAGGAAGATTAATGGCATTCATGCCTTCCTCCTGAAGCTCCGACACTAAGAGAGGGAGGGGATAGAGACGTTGGATTAGGTTCACGGTTCAAGATTGTACTTTGTTACATCTTTTGTACCAGCTCAGTGGCCTTGTGGTTACAGTGTCCGCCCTGAGACTGGGAGGTCGGGGGTACGATCCCCGGCTGGGTCATACCAAAGGCTCTAAGAATGGGACCCAGTGCCTCCCTGCTTGACACTCAGCATCAAGGGTTGGATTGGGGGTAAGTCCCTGTGACATACTAGCGTCATGTCCAGGGGGTGTACTTGTACATCAAGCTGCCTCACGCTACAGAAACAGGAGATAGGCTCCTGCCCCTATGGGCCTCATTGCTCGGCAAGGCTACTTACTACATCTTTTGTACAGGTACAAGAGTAAAACTTATTTTACTTTACAGTGCAGCAGCATAGATAACAATAAAACATAAAAACGATTTAAGGAAAATAAAGAGGGCAAAAGAAAGAGCAAAGAGAGAATAACAGACTCATCAAATCAAAGAGAGTATCATCAAATGTACATTTTGCACATGACATGATCTCGCAGGGGTTGACAGTAAGGTCCCAAAAAGTACATTTTCCATTATAAAGTGACCGTTAACATTTGTGCTTGTAAAACATTTTTAAGATGCATACATTTTTTATTTATTTACTTGTCACGGGTAGTCGGGGCAACCGTTAGTGGCTGGCAACCCTTGGACCTGGATCTTGGTATATTTTATACACCAACAGGATTGTTTTCAGTGGCTGCTACTTACTTTGTGTAAAACACAAGTACAGTACAATTCTATGTATAACAGAATCTCATTGCATTAGATGAAGCTCTGTAGCACGCACAGCACACACAACAAACAAATGTACGGATGGACACAGGTAAAGCACAGTCTGTGATGTAACATGGCGGTGTGAACAGTCACTCCAACCCCAACTACACAGATAAAGGTTGCACAGTCAGTCACAAACAAACACGCACAATGGTGATTTTAAAATCTAGTTTCATAAACAGGCCAAGGCGTCGTGGACGGAACAAGGATGCCGCATCTGACTCTTTATAATGCCACTTATACTTAACCCATTCTGACCTGAGATCAGATTCATACGAGGTTTCCACTGGACACACACTGGTCTGATGAACCCATTCTGACCTGAGATCAGATTCTAAAAATGTCACAGTCGTTCTTCGATTTTTCAAAAATAGCAGAACTACAAGCTCGTAGCGCGCCACTCGGTGGCGCGCTATGAGCTTGTAGATCTGCTATTTTTCAATAGCTAAAGCATAACATGATGCTAACACCAAAATGGGTTCCCGTTCAGAATGGGTTAATAGGCCAATCATCTTGAGACCCGGTGCCTCCATGTGCAGACAGTTAATGGAACACAACAAGACAGCTTGCTAACAAAATTAATTGCCAGCCATTTTCAAAAGTAGTTTCCAACGAATCCTTAAAACACACTTATCCGAGCCTCTATCGGGCTGTCTTATATCACCCCCAGAAAAGACTACTGTTGCTTCCTGCCTCCCATCAAGCTTTTGTAGCGTCCCCCAGCATGCCATTCGTAGTGTGTCAGATACCCGAGGAGATTTCATCATTAGAAATCAGCACATTCTCTGCCGTCTCCAGGGTAACATCCCTTTAATCAACACCGCAAGGACACGTAAAATAAATCCAATATCTCCTCCAACACGAGGTTATGAAGTTCATGAACACTTCCAAGTTCCAACCCAGAGCTTTTTTCCTAGTGGGTACTGGTAACTTTTACTGCAAGCCAAAAAAAAATATTTCTTATTGAAAAGTTAACAAAATAATTCTCAAGTATTAAGAAAATACACAAGCTCACAATGAGCAACTCAAAATGAAAACAAGCTAGTGACATATTAAATGAGCACATCCAAAAAGTATGTTTCTGAATTTGCAATGCACGCTGAAAACAAACAAGAAACCCCCCATAAGAGGACAAAAGGCATGATGTGATATAACACCAAGCATATTTAACTGCACCATCATACGTTAGGAAATCAAGACAAAATATCAGATATTAGTGGGGGTGGGCAATTAACCTCGATAAAACCAGGCTTGTTTCCATTCCATGCCAGCTGGGAAAATCAACGATGGCGGACATTGTAAACAAAGTGGAAATGCAAATTTGGAACTGAAGACTGAAGAAGAGGAGGAATTATACAAAGTAGGGTGACATTGATGACATCACAATGAGGACTAAATCAGTTGAGCTGATCCTGAGAGCAATTTCCATTAAAGCACCCATATGATATGAAAGCCTGATTGTTCAAAATTGGTTATTTGTGGGGATAGAAAACACATATGGGAGCCATATGCAAGTTTGAAATAATCATGATATCGATTTGATTGATTTGAAGCCCTAGTTATTACTAGCATTCACAAAGTTGAATTAAATAGGAAAGAGAAGACAACTTAGTCTCTTCTCAGTCCTGTAATAGTGTTACGTTTGCCTGGTACCCACAGCCCACTAGTGAAAATAGCAGATCTACAAGCTCGCAACGTGTCACGCCGCATTGTGAGCTTGTACATTGGCTATTTTCACTACTTCTTAAACATTTGTTTTCTAATTTATGGATTTTTTTTATGGAGGGACACTGCCAGACTGGATTGCCAGCCAAGGTGCCTGGACCACTGAGCCATGGCCCAGGCCTTTTTGGTAATGTTTTGAAATAAATAAAAACTAAATGTACGAAACAAAAAATAAATAAAAAGGGACCCATACAAATGTTTTCCGCGACCCACAATGTCAAATGGGAAGCGAGTCCAGACTCACTGTTTGGGAACCAGTGCTGTAAGGCAGGGCGCTTCTCAACAAAAGGCTAAGGACCTCCGGAAATGCTTTGGCCATGTCTCGTGACCCCCGCACGGCATGTCGCGGGTTCGAGTCCCGAGACAGTCGGCCTTTGCTGCATGTCTTCCCCCCCCCCCCCCCCCCCATCTCTCAGGGCCGGTTCTAGGCATAGGAGAACTAGGCGGTCGCCTAGGGCCTCAACCACTGAGGGGGCCTCGTCACAGGGAGAAGATTTTTTTTTTTCATGTATCCCTTACATGGGCTACTGGCCACATGTGGCCCCCACCTAGCTTCTTAATTTTGATCTCAAAGTGCACCAGATTGAAGCATTTTCATGGCAAATTTACAATTTTTATCCGGCGTGGCAAAGCAGGAGGGGGGGGGCCTCTGTATAATATGTTGCCTAGGGCCTCAAAAGGCCTAGAACCGGCACTGATGGTCGGGGGGGTAGGACCAAGGGATTTGGGATTTGTTTATAAACATTTTGGTATTTGTTTATAAACATTTGTGATTTGTTTATAAACATTTGTGATTTATTTATAAACATTTTGGGATTTGTTTATAAACATTTGGGATTTGTTTACAAACATTTGGGATTTGTTTATAAACATTTGGGATTTGTAAGTCTCATGGGGGGGGGGGGGGGGGTAGGACCACTACCAGTTGACCTGTAGTAAGTCTCATGGTCGGGGGGGTAGGACCAAGGGATTTGGGATTTGTTTATAAACATTTGTGATTTGTTTATAAACATTTGTGATTTGTTTATAAACATTTGTGATTTGTTTATAAACATTTTGGGATTTGTTTATAAACATTTGGGATTTGTTTATAAACATTTGGGATTTGTTTACAAACATTTGGGATTTGTTTATAAACATTTGGGATTTGTAAGTCTCATGGGGGGGGTAGGACCAAGTCTCATGGGATTTGGGATTTGTTTATAAACATTTTGGTATTTGTTTATAAACATTTGGGATTTGTTTATAAACATTTGGGATTTGTTTATAAACATTTGGGATTTGTTTATAAACATATGTGGCCCCCACCTAGCTTCTTAATTTTGATCTCAAAGTGCACCAGATTGAAGCATTTTCATGGCAAATTTACAATTTTTATCCAGCGTGGCAAAGCAGGAGGGGGGGGGCCTCTGTATAATATGTTGCCTAGGGCCTCAAAAGGCCTAGAACCGGCACTCTCCCCCTTCCCTGTCTAATTACTGTACGCTATCAATAAAGGCAAAAATATATATATATAAAAGGGGGGGGGGGGGGGGGGATGTGCAGACTACTGATTTAGAAGGGATCTGTAGAATCGTCCTGCAAATAGCCTGCATCCTGAGACTCACTACATTGAGAAAGGACGCAGTCATGTCACCCTCTGGGGATCCTGGGATGCAATACTGTACTCAGTACTGTACTCTAAACGTCATTGAAGTAGGACTCATCAAATGTCCCTGGGACCCATCTAAAAGACCACCCCTGGGTCCCATCTAAAAGACCACCCCTGGGTCCCGGGACCCATTACATTGAAAACCACATCGCTCACTGATACAGTAGTGTATCCTGGAGAGCATGCTTGTATTAGTCAGTGCCAAATCTTTCCATTAAAATAAATCTGAGAATAAATTCCATACCAATACTTTAGGTCGAGACAAGTATCCCCTGATTGTGTCGTGTGCACTCAAGCTGCATGCCTACTTTGGCTCCACTTAAATGGCCTTTTCACAAATGAAAATAATAAAAATCCAAGTTTAGAACTCGTATGACAGATTTCAAAACGCTTGCAGATAATGTGCAGTCAGTCACAGCAGTATCATTTAGGTGGGCTGACCCTGAGAGTATTGTATCTGTCACGGTCACCATATCTGTTCAAATATACAGCATGGTCATGTATGCATTTGTCATTTGGACATCTGTAAAGGTGAATATTCATCAAACTGAGAAACTAAATATTGGAGGGTTGTGCTGCATAAGCAATTCATTTCATGTCCTTTGCAATTTATTTTATTAAAAAAAATACTATCTTAACTAACTTATTTATATTTCTAATACATTTGTCTTAATATTTAGGCATTAATTATATAACTATCAGAATTTATTCTTAAACTATAGTCTTTGTCTGGATGTGTGCACTGCACATGCATTGAGCCTGTCAAAACAAGTGGTTTTTTAAAACATATTTTAGTGGTATAAAAAGGGAATACAATGGGCTCTTGGGCTTGAAAAGGTTGGTTACCACTGGGTTAAAGGGACACTTATACGTGACCCTTTAACCAATGACAATATATGTTAATGACTTTTAGAAGATTTAGAACACTTTCCTGGGGTCTTATGTGTGTAATATGTGGTTTTAGATATTTCAGATTTTAGCAGTGAGCCCAGTGCATATATCTTTTTTACGTCCGAGCATAGACATGGTAACACCCCGCCTGCCTCTGATTGGCCTACAGACACTGTCTGTCCTCCGAGATGCAAGGCTGCTCCGTGGTGGGAAATAATACAAGTACAAGAGAATGGCAACACGCGACAGTAACTTTTTTAAACAATTTTTGCAGAAGAGGAAAACTAATATTGTTTGTGCCGTTTGCTTTGATTGAATAATTGATTGAACACGTATGTACTATGATTTGATTTGTATGTGTTCTAAATTAAAGTGTTAGTGTTGATTATCGTGTATTCATCTAATTATAGTAAACTAATACTATTATACTAAAAAAGATATAAAGATCAAGGAAAAAGAGACCTTTTTACAGTACAATAATGTTTCAAGTTTACACATGTATACAAATAAACAGGCCGACGGCATAAACAATATTAGTTTACTTGTACAAAAATAAGTTACTGCCGCACGTGCCAAGCTGTCATTCTCTTGTATTATATCATACTTATATTTATTTCCCCACTACGGAGTAACCTCTCAGCAGACTATCCAGCATGTATCTTTCACCTCGGAGGAAACTCTGGTAAGGCCGGCAGTGTCGGTAGGCCAATCAGAGGCAGGTGAGGCGTTACCATGTCTATGCTCGGACGTAGAAGAGATATACACAAGCCCAGTGTCTCTGATGATATCTGTGAAGTGTCCCTTTAAGGGATATATTCTCAGATAGGAAATTTGATAATATTCCCTGACTAATAGGAGACAACGTTGATCTAAATAGCAATTCTTCTACAGTTATAAATTAACTGATACAGAAGATGTTTAACATTAATTGAACTCTTGAGATGGTAAAACGAAACTGATAAATAATAAAGTAAAAACCAAATAAAAACTAACAAACCTGCTCTAAAATCTAACTAAATTAACTAACTGAGTTAGAAAACAATAAGTCAAAACCAAATAAAAATAAACTATAATGATGAACCCAAAACTAATGTACTGTATCACCTTGCTGTGTACAGGCTTGTCGTGCTATATGTCCTACCTGGAAGGCAGAATGATCCACAGCCCATCTCTGTGTGTCTTCATCCCCCAGCCTCCAGCCTCCTAACCCTGGCTAACTGCACCAGCCTTCTGTCCCGCTGCTGCTCATCATCCTCAGAAGAGCATAGATAGAACGCAACCAAACTAGCTTTTTGTCCCCCGTCCCCCCCCCCCCCTCTCTGTCGTTCTATCACAGAATAATAAAATAATATGCTCTGTGTTTATGTATTGTTTATCTGTCCCAAGTATTGGCTAATCGCGTCCCGGACGTCACAAGCACACAAAAAACTATTGTTATATCCTCATGCGGTCGGTGGGTGGCTGACTGGCTGCGTTGTTATCCATCAAGGCTATAGGGAATTGTGATGCAGTAGTCTTTATTAGCTAAATGGCTTCTGCTGCCGAGCTCATATTCATTCATCCCTTCCCCTTCAGTTGACCTTCTCCTCCCCACCATCTCTCTCTCTCTCTCTTCTCCTCCTCTCTCTCTCGTCCAAGGTTATGGCCTCACTCTCTTCTCTCCTCTCCTGTACATTAGCAGCCATGGTCATAAACGTCACAGACTCAAATTTAATCAACGGTTGACACAGGAGGGAGCAGCCCTGGCTTTTCCATCAAGTCATAGGACACACAATACAGACAAGACATCCTTCCCACAGGGGGGGTGTGTGTGTGTGTGTGTGTGTGTGTGTGTGTGTGTGGGTGTGTGGGGGTGTGTGTGTGTGCGTGTGCGTGTGTGTGTGTGAAGGAATAAAACATCAAAAAGGGGCTCAGCTGTTGAGCAGCCTCCGCAGATGACGCAAACTAATCATCCAATCTCCACCCAGGCTTCCTCATTCAATGATAACAACCTGGCCAATAACAATGAAATGTCAAGAACATCCAGAAAGCAGACCTTGTTATGATGGCTGCAAATCAAAATGGGAACAATATATTCATATTTGGTATGATCTCTTTGCTAACACTAACACATATGGCACAGGCAGTCCAATAAAGTTGTTATTCATATATATATATATTCATCAAGATTCATGTAAAAAAAAAAAATGCAATTAGCCTAAGGGGAGTCAAATCAATGAATCAAGCAAGGTTGGTGTGTTTTGGTTTGTATTGTTTGGCATGCAGCGCTCAAGGGCATGAGTTCAGCTGCTAGGCCCAGCCCACTGCCGCAGACAGACTGTGTTTACTCTTGTCTCATTCCTCAGTTATTACATTTTGTAGTGAGTCAATACCCTACATGGATATACTGTAGTAGACACATAGCCCGTAGCCACACAAGTCTCAAAGGACGGGACTACTGTATGTACGCGTCAAACTCGGTCTGTATTTCGGCATTTAGTAGTGAATTCCACTTATATTAATGATGACTAATCGTCATTTTGTCTGAAAGTTTGGAATGTTATGCAAACTTTTTTCCCCCACACGCCCGTGGAAAATCAGCGTTGCACAGTGGCAGACAGTGCAATAGCTAGTGTATATTTCTCTCTCGGTAAGATTTTAAAACTTGACACTTTTAACAGATTCTATGTCACAGACAGTAAAGCCACGTTAATAAAAGTTCACAGATGTTTGGATAGTTTTTGTCCCGTTATCTGAAGATATAAACTCCATTTACCTTCTTTGGCTTTTTTCCTCCTTGCCAAAGTTCCACCAAGTTTTCCCAGAAACGAATCATCTTTCTTTCTGGAAGAAGGCGACTTCGGCGTGCTGGGAGACTTTGGAGAAGACGGTGATTTCTGCGGCGAGGAAGCCATCATTGTCCGGTTAATCCAAAGAGGGAAAGAAAGAATGTACAGGAAAAACTTCTCTTGCGTTGATCCACCACAAAAAAAGTTATTTGGCCGTCGCGAAATCCCTGTCCACTCCCTAAAAGCGGAAACGGAATTCCAGTGATTTTTTTTCTTCTGGAGTCACAGTGCTGTGTTGTATCATGGCCCCGCCCCTCTGGAGGAGGGCAGGGAAAGCAGTTGTGGAAAAAGTACTCACAGTACAAAAGTATTGGCATCATATTGTACTTAAAAAGTACCAAAAGTAGAAAGTATTTGGCAGTTTTTAAATGTGAGCTTGAAGATCGGCTTGAAGTGGTTAAAAATCTTAAAAGTAACTAGAGTAACTATAGTTTTCATAAATTGTAGTGGAGTAAAAGTATATTTGCCTCTGAGATGTAGTGGACTATATAAAGTCCACTATATTATATAAAGTATTGAAAATTGGAAATACTCCAGTAAAGTAAAAGTACCTCAAAATTGTACTTAGGTACAGTATTTTAGAGTAAATGTACTATAGTTACTTTACACCACTAACTAGAAAGGAGCTCATCAGATTTAGACATTTTCATGTCAAGGATTTTTGAGAAAATGTGTCCCTTTTTAACATGCCAGTTTCAAATAGCAGATAGGACTATATTAAGTGTTAAATAAAGTTCACCCAAAAAATGATTTCCATCAATTTATCAAGGTCCAATGGGCCATGAATGAAGCCTTGACTTCATGGAGATGTTTTCGTTGCATTCCTGAGCCAATAATTTGATTACCTGTCACCTCACCGGCGAGTCTCCGGTAGAAGAAAATCTCCTTGAAGTCCAGGCTTCAGCCTTCATGGGCTGTGTAATAGATTTTTGGGATGAACTGATCAATCAATCACTCGATAGTACAACACTACAACGGTGTACAAAAAACAACCAAGCTAGTTACAATGAATCTATGGAGCCTGATACACCAGGCGGTCTTTCTTAACCCATTTTGACCTGAGATCAGATTCTAAAAAGGTCTTCTACATCCTGACAGTTTTCTGAAAAAGCCGTCGTATTTTTCAAAAATAGCAGACCTACAAGCTCGTAGCACCACTCCGTTTAATCCATGAAGCACAATTTGATGAGATTTAGCCGCTCAGTCCCAAAACAAAAAAATTAAATATTGTGTTGTGGTTGGTAAGATTGTGTCCACAATTCCATGCTGTATTAATGTGGTACCAGGCAAACGTTGAGTGTAGATTTATTGTAAATTAAGTAATACAGAATATGTTTGACAATAATTTAACATTTATAGCATAACATTTATAATCTCAAGCGTTAAAGATCTATAAGGGTTAATTTGGTTACCACTGTAATAGGTGATTAAAAGAAGATTCAACCAAAGATCAGTTTTCAGTTCAGTTTTTATTAAAGAAAATCTCCATTTGCAACATTGTCAGCAAAACCAAACATACACAACTTGTAAAACACATGCCGAACATATAATTTATTAGATATTATATATTTTGCATTCATAACTAGTCCATTCTCACATTAATAAAAATGACTTCCCGGGCTTCTTAGTCTGGGACCTTTAAATGAGAACTAAAGTTTGTCTTTGATCCAAGATGCCTGATGAAACTACCCACATATGGAGACCCATCAGTGTCACACTTGGGCATCCCATAGTTCAAGAACCTAGTAATTAGTAAATCAAAAACATGAAAACAAACAGTTTAAATGAAACCATATTAGTCACAGACTGAGAATTTACTTACAAACGTAAACAGTGTTGACTTGTTTTGTGGCCTCATTCCGAAGAAGACTGCTTTAGCTTTGACTGGGAGCCCTTTACTCCAGTGTGCAGACTTTGGGCCTTATCTTGCACGCCACCTTACCTTACCCCCTTATGCATAAACATTTTAGGCATTTTTTACTATTTTGAAAAACAGAGAAGTTAAAATAGCCAATATACAGGCTCACAACGTATCGATGTAGATCAGCCATTTTCACTGTTTTAAAATGGTAAAACATGCCTAAAAGGTTTAGGTATAAGGCGACATAGGCGCATAGGGCCCAAGATTTGTCATTTTGCATTAAAAAGTCACCCCTTCCCCGTTACCTGGGAGGGGAAATCTGACATTTTCACCACTGTCTTTTAAAATTGTGATTTTATCACATTGCTTTCTCACTCGCACACGGTACATTTCAACAGAACAAATGACAAACATATCGCCGCAGTGGTGTCCCTCTTCAATGTGTACATCCATCGCTCGCTCACTCTCTCAGATACCAGCATCTACCAGATCCCAGGAGTTGCCCTACTCCAGTCCTGGGCCCAGTGGAACTCTTAGATTGAAGCTTCTACCAGATCCCAGGAGCTGCCTCCCTCCTGGGCCCAGTGGAACTCTTAGATTGAAGCTTCTACCAGATCCCAGGAGCTGCCACCCTCCTGGGCCCAGTGGAACTCATAGCCCCGGGCAAACACCAGGCTGTCCAGGTCCTGGTCCTCGGCTCTCTCCTTCAACCTCTGCTCGTCTAACTCAGAGACCAGGGTGTCTCTTCTCTCCACCGTTTGCATGATCTTGGCCAGGATCTCCTGCTCCTCTTGAAGCTCTGAGGCGCTCTTTATTGTGTCTGGAAGGATGGTAAGGAAGGGACAGGTAAATTATAAGAAAGACATCACACCCGTGTGAAGTGAGGGGCGCTCTTACCATCGTACATCATCATCATTTGCTCAGACACATATGGCGTGAATTCTCCATTCATTGTCAATGGGGATTTGACCTTGGTGTAGGACAAAAATAACCGATTTGCTTGTCCACATATGACTTAAATTCTTCATTCATTGTCAATGGGAATTTAATGTTTGTGTACGACGAAAATCCACACTAATGCCCCCTCAAAAATGTGTTGAAGACACAGGGACGGGAAGAGTATATTAAATATACGTATATAATCTGTATATGAGAAACTAAGACTATGGGATATAAATCGGCACAGGTGTGATCCTCACGTCTATCACTATTTGCACAAAAACATGATCCGACAGTATTTAAGATATCAATGCGTTTTGGTAAATGGTGCATTTTTATATAGTGCCTTTATCCAGGGCGCTTTACATAGACTGTTACATTCTATTACATTCACCCATTCACACACACACATTCATACATCTTTACATAGAGTGTGCATTACATTCACCCATTCACACACATTCACACACCGATGCCGGAGGAAACCATGCAAGGCACCAACCTGCACATCGGGAGCAATTAGGGGTTCAGAGTCTTGCTCAAGGACACTTCGAACTCTGGAGGAGCCCGGGTTCGAACTGGGAACCTTGTGGTCACTCTAACCCTGAGCCACTGCAGCCGTTTCGTTTAATGGTTGTTTAAAGAAGTGTGCGTGTGTATTTTGTGTGTTCATCTCCTACCTTCTACAGCCATTCTACGTCGTAGCTCCTGCTGCAGCTGGCTCTGTGTGTCTTCCAGTTCCAGCTCTTGTGCACTAAAACAGGAGAAACGTCACCGACATTTAAAACCCTTCAATTACAGTATATGCCGGGTTCTCCAATTATCATCATCACTGCTGCTGCAAAACGTATTTGCAACGTTACTTACAAAATCACAAGCTCAGACTCATAGCGGGCGAGTCTGTTCTTCTGGAGTACCAATTTAAACCAGGACTGGTAGAGCTGGGCCTCCTCATTGTCATCTTCTGATTGGGACTCATCTGGGAGACAGGAATTATGGTTGGGAGGGGGGAGAGAGAGAGAGAGAGAGAGAGAGAGAGAGAGAGAGACATACATCAGTGATGGATGGAGAAAACGATGGAGAAAACAAAGTAGGTAGGGAAGACAAAGAGATTCTATAACAAGAGACGAAACTCCTTAAAGGACAATTTACAATTTACAATTTAGGCATTTAGCAGACGCTCTTAATCCAGAGCGACTTACATTAAGCAAGAACAAAAGCATGGGAATACATCACATAAAGACATTTATCATGAAACATGCGTAGCTAAGAAAGTAACAGTGGAATATCTATAATGAAACTATACATATAAGCTATACATCTATACTACTATGCTACACATATGTACTATGACGTGCTATGACTACTAGAATTGCTATCTGAGGGGGTGGGGTAAGTGCTATGGGCCATGATGGAGTCTGAAAAGGTGGGTTTTCAGACTACGGCGGAAGATTGGGAGTGATGCTGCAGTTCTGACTGCAATGGGAAGTGCATTCCACAGTTTTGGAGCCAGAAGGGAGAAGAGTTTGGGACGTGTGGAGCGTTGTCCCGGCGTCAGGACCACGTCACCATCTTTCAACCTATCTTCGTATAATTGGTCCTTAGTAATGTTCATGATAAAATACCACAGTTATTTTCTACTTGGTCTGTGTCTCATAGTAGTAGGGCTGTGAGCAGTTCAGAAACCCGTCCACCTGCTCCACCAGTGACATCATCGTTAGGCAGATTTATTTTTAAAGAATACAGGGCCTAAGAAATTGAATATTGTGATACAGTTCACTATTTTCCATAATGTAATAAGAAAATTTTAACTTTCATATATTTCAGATTCATTACACATCAACTGAAATATTTCAAGCCTTTTGTTTATAATACAAAAAATGTATTCTTCTCAAAATTAAAGTTACTTTATGCACTCAATACTTGGTCGTGAATCTTTTTTCACAAATGACTTCATCAATGCAGCGTGGCATGGAGGCAAATCAGCCTGTGGCACTGCTGAGGTGTTGGATGGAAGCCAGATGCTTCGATAGCGGCCTTAAGCTCATTCGTATTGTTGGGTCTGATGTCTCATCTTCGTCCTCACAATACCCCACGGATTATCTATGGGGTCTCTGAACTGCCCACAGCCCCAAACAGACCGAGTAGGAAAAAGTGGCATTAGATCATGAAAAAGTGGTGAAGTGGTCCTTTAAGTGTTTGGAATCACTAGGGCTAGAACAGGTCGTCTAGTCTAGTCAGCCTGATAAAAAGGGTCCAGTAAGGAACATGCAGTATGCTCTCTGGTTTACCAAACGCGGTTATACACTCAAATTCGCCATGCATTTGCCCATGTAGGGGTGTGTGTGTGTGTGTGTGTGGGGTACAGTACCCGTTTCTCCTCTGAGCATCTTCTCTATAGCCACTCCTCTCTCCTCGAGGTCCCTCTGCTTCTCCCCGACCTCCTCCAGTTGTCTCTGGATCGTCTAGACAGTGAAAATCACAACATGATTCATACAGCATAGTGTATAGGCCGCTTTATTTCCACCAGTATATCGTCCCATTGTTCAGGAAAATAACCTGTTCCAATGGATCCAATGTTAATACTTTTCATTGGTTCAATATTTATAAAACCCACAGGCATAGTTCATAGGGTTGGTATTTGTGTTCTAGGATGGATTTTGTTTGTTTTTGTGGCTTTCGCCTTTATTTTGTATATTTTTTATATAGTGATGGGTGGTAGGCTGACAGGAAAAGGGGGAGAGAGATTGGGGGGTGACACGCAGTTAAGACCGGGATCAGGATCGGGAGTCGAACCCGCGGTACTCTGCCAGGGTGCCTGGACCGCTGAGCCACGGCCCAGGCCTTCTAGGATATGGAGTTTGAGGATTAGTCTAAAACTAATTAAAGCGGGTGGATTCAGACCCATTACAAATTGAACAAACTCAACAAGGATCGTTAAAAAACTACAATGATACCTGAGCTCTATGGAGCCTCTTGAGTTGATCTGTTTTGGCCTGCTGGGCTACCGTCTTCTCCTGCTTCCTCTTCTGTCTCTGAGAAGATACCTGTGACTAGGCACACACACACACACACACACACACACACTTAATACAAAGGCCTCCCTGCAACTGTGCCTGTCATTGTCATGAATGTTGTCCATTTGTCCTAACCTTGTGATTGGTTGGTGGATCATGCCCATCTTCCTCCTCACTGGAGGACGACTGCAGATCCAGACTCTGCTGACTGGAGGCTGGATTGGGATACAGTTCACAGTTAGTCCAAATAAGGTTGTGTGAAGTTGCATTTGAACGTACGGCCAATTATTATTTCCTCTCCGTTTGTAGCACATGCAGTGTAACATCAAGTGTTTGACAGGGGTTTTTACTACCTTTGTTTCTGATATTGGTGAGGATGGTCCTGATCTCCTTCTGACCCTCCTCCTCTGCTTCTTGTTCCGACGACTCCCTCTTCTTCAGCCGCAGGGACGAGAAGAAGTTGACCCTCCTGCGAGGGGGCAGGCAGGCCTCGCTGCTAGAGAACACCCCCCCGGAGCCTCTCCGACCCGCCAGCGACACCTGCTGCAGTATGGAGGCCAGGTCCTGGCCGGACCCGCGGCGATCCGTGCCCACCGAGGCCAGCAGAGTGTGACTCCGAGCGGGCTTCTCCTCCATGGACTGCTCCATGAGCCCCGGGCCAAACCGGGAGCTGAAGCTGAACGCTCCCTCGGACATGGGCCTCGGTTTGGGGGGGCCGTTAGGTCTGGCTCTCCTGGTCATTATAGGGTAAGAAGAACATTTGTCAGCAATATTACAAAATGTGATGAGAATAAGTTTAGTGTGTGAAGTGGCCACACAATGGCTGAAATGTAATGATGCACACGAATGTGCAAATGTAATGTAGTGCAATAGTAACTTTATGGAGGTAACCAAATAAAATGACAATGTTTTTGTAGGTTTCTATTTATTATACATCTTCAAATACTGGATATTTTTGGTGGTTGCCAAAGGCCATGAAATGGTTGCAAATTGACTCAATCTGGTTGCCAATCGACAATAAACGTGTGGCGATGTTGTATACTTACATGGTTACCACTTCTGCGCTGGCGGGGGGGGGATTGGGTGTGCCAAATGACCTCTTTAAAAAGCTGGTGATGATCTGTAAGGTCGAGGTGGACGAGGCAGGGATTTGGCTTGGAGTTGGCTCCTGATCTTGGCTCAAGTTGGCCTGAGGTTTCTCTGCCCCAGTCTCTGCTTTGACCTGATAAAACATCACAGGATGGGCAAAGCGTTATCAAGATCATTCATTCCTCTCATCTTCGCACATCACTCTGGCCATGTGAGATATGGAACAATGAAAGGTTGAAATGTTTAACTGCTGGGTAAACATAAGATAAGGTAAGTTTAGATGTCTGCCGATTGTATGCGATCGCCGTAAAATTAAGTGTTATGTTGGATTAATAAAATAAACAGCTTGATTGAAAATAATCATAATATGTTGAGGGTGAATACTGAGGTATAGACTAAAGGCTAGAGACTGTGGAAGTTCAGTTCTAGTGACGGGTATAAAACGTTATAACATGATATCTGGGAAGCTGACAAAAAAAAACTAACGAATGTGCAAATCACCAGACATTATACCTGTAGGCTACTATTACCGCCTCATATATCTCTGCTATCTCACCAGGGAGATTTAATTAGGTCGAACGTTTTTGGATTCGAGGTTTCACAGCATGAGAAATGAGTGTGTGTGAGGGCCCGGGTATTTGCATATGTCTCACACTCAATGCATGAGAGTTGGCAGCTCTAGTAAGATGGTAGAACAAGCGAGCTCATGAAAGGATGGCAGAAAAGCACTATTAAGTACTTTGCCAATCAATGTTCAATATAAGTCAGTAATGTCATCCCAACTTGGTCTTGTTTTGCGGTTTTGTTGTCAGTGTGCAACTGTGCTCAAGTCTCCTTCTGGGATACTATAGAATGCTTGCCCGAAAACACTGTCACTCCCCGGGCGTACAGCGAGCAAAACTGCTCAGCCTGGTATTGCTAAACATAAGCTCAGTAAACTATGCCTCAACGGTTAAACCTAACCTTATGAGAAGTTAGGGGCACTCTTATCATCCTACATCATCATACATCAACATCTCATTCCGACCAATCACAATCTGTGTCCTCACTTTCATCTTCAACGTTTGCGTTTACACAATGTTTGTGTTTACACAAACCCTAAAAGCTGGACATAAGAGGGACTAGTGCCCCTTAAACACAATGAGGGTGTGGGTGTTTTAAGCCAAGCATTCCGGTTACCTCCTCCTGTGGTGTGAGTGGCAGATTCCAGTCAAGGAGCTTCTCTTTCTCGGTGGCAGATATGGTTAGGCGTTTCTTTGGGACGTCTTCGACAAGGACGGAGTGGTTCTCACATTTCATGTCCTCGGAAATGCCAGAGTCCTGAAACAAAGACAATTCAGTAATATGTACTGTACGTACCATTGATATTGTGCGACCAAATAAGAATTATAAAAAGTAAAAGAATCTCCACAACTTCTGACTCTTATTGCCTTTAACGCCCAAACCATTTATACCGGTAATACCGTTTGTTCAATAAGAGATGTACCAGTAAGACGCACAAACGCGGGAAGCGAACGCAGCTGAGACCCTGCAGATCATGTCTGTCTGTCTGTCTGTCTGTCTGTCCCGCTGTTACTGTATATGTGGACCTGGCCCCTTTTGTGCCCATATATGGAGCTGAGTGGACCTGGCCCCTTTTGTGCCCATATATGGAGCTGAGTGATTGCTGATGCAACACACTCCATATTTGGATAGCGGGACAGACAGACACACACACACACAGACATGATCTGCTAGGTCTCATAGTAAGTGCTCACTGCGTTCGCAACAAGTTGATTGTAAACAATACATTCATGCTGTGTTCATCCTGGCAGCTACAAAGATACACTCTACCATTAATTTTCAAAGGAAGCCAGCAACATGAAGATACAAATATACATCCGACATTTGTAGCTGCTACAAAAGCTACAAATAAGTTGAGCTGGAACATCAGATACAAAGCTGCAAAGAGACAGATATTGTGTAGCTTTGTATCTTTTGTATCTGCCAGAGTAAACGACGCAGCATTGGAGTGGACTACATTCTACGTACAGATTGGATGTCTTCAAATTCTGAGTTAACTTCAGGGATGGTCTCCGTCTCCGTCTTCTTCATGAAGAACAGCGGAAAGGCTGCACAACAGAGGACAGAGTATGATAATGGTGTCGTTGTTGATATACAAAACAAGATACAGTACACAACTACGTTCGTCGTTCAAAGTTCCTGACGAGGGATATACCCAATATACCCACAAAAAACTAGGTAACACTATAAAAAAAAATCACACCTGTGTGAAGTGAGGTGCACTTTACCAACCCTTATCATCTTACATCATCACGATATCATAAGATAACTTCATATGCCGATTTGCTCAGTGACAGACAAAACAAACATTAAACTCTGTTCATTGTTAATGGCATTTAATGTTTGTCTAGACAAGACAAACATTAAACCTTTATATAGGAGGGGCTAGCGCCCCTCAAAAACTAGGCAACATTAACATAACATCCACATTAGGAAGAGTGACATATTTATTAAAACATTACTGCCCTCTAGTGTTCTACACACTGCATTGAAACAGGTTTATGTATTGCCTTTAGATACATAGCTCCAACCTAAAAACTGGATTTTCCAGAAACATATTTTACAACAAGAGACAAGAAATATTTTCTCACACACACACACACACACACACACACACACACACACACACACACACACACACACACACACACACACACACACACACATTAAATTATAAGAAACCTCCCATTTCACAATCCAGTTTGTTCCATAAAAAAATGTCGTATAAGTACAACATAACTAACCAATCAATAAATCATACAAGCATGCGTTGCCATAATAAATGCATGCAACACACAAAGGGGACAAATCTCCCGCAGAGCGTTTAGATGGCATAGTAAGTAGTACTCCAATATGCTACAGAGTGCCAGACCACGCTCACCGTGCCTTCAGCCACATTCAGTCAATCTGCTCAGAGAGGGTTTCCAATTAAAAGGGCATTGACCTTTCAGAAGGAGCCGGAAGGAAGCCTTGTTCGAAAGCCCGCAGCGCTTTAGGTAAGATCGTTCATTGCCTTTAAATACCGCACATAAGCTCTCATGTGGGGAGAACACTAAAATCTAGTGAAGCAGCAGGAGGCAGGGATGCGTTTAATCCAGTTAGTTAAAATACATTTTCAGGCTAACATTGGGAGCTTTGCAAATAACTTAATTAACAATGTAAATATGGGCACTTTTGAAGGAAGGCCCCAGATGAAGGCTCCTTCTTTATACAATATTTTAATGCCATATTCTAATCAGCTTGTAGACGGATATCACTCAGATCCACTTATGGGTCATTGGGTGACAATAGTGGTTATCTGCATTGTGTGCTGCTGTGTAAACCCCTGAATGTGTTGCGTCAACAATTTTCAACCTGGTTTCCCTATTTTTGGGCAAACACATTTAGCAAACTATACACATTTGATACACAGAACCTTCATAAGATGAAGCCTGCAACCCCAGTGCAGGGCCAGTGCAGGCCACCTCCACCATCAAAGCCCATTAGGGACAGTACTGCATAGTAGGGAACAGACGTTAGAATCGTATATTCTACTGAAAGAAATAGAGTAGAAGTGACTAAAAACCACATTCTGTTCTCTGTAGAACAAAACCAGTCACAGACAGAGTGACGTTCCAGGACAGACAAGACACGAACAAACAAGCAACACGGAAGCAAAGCAAGAGGTACTCACTCGCTTGGATCTTCCTCTTCCATCGACTGTTTTTGTCCAACTTAACGTGATCTGCAGGTGGCGATTGTGGAGAATCATAAAGAAGGGTTAGCAAATTATCTTTAGTCATCATCCTGCTAGGATCTATAACCAAACAGGAGGGGGCACCACACTGTCACTAATGTGCATATATTGTAGCAGTGGCTGGAGCTGTCTGTCTGTGTGCGCCTGTGTGTGCGTGCACGCCGTGCACGTGTGGACTGAACACACGTTTTTTATCCCATTTTTAGACGCACGTCTAATAGCCGGCTATTGCTCAGTAGGAATGTCCAGGGCAGAGGCACATTCACTGCAGACATGCCAAAACAAATATTCAGCTAAGTGTGGGAGAACAGCTATGTGTGCCGCACCCTGCTCTCCCTGACATAAGTGGAGGAAGGGGAGTCACACACAGCGTAAGCACTGACCTTTGGCATGGCCATTGGCTCCTGTTGGGTCCTGTGGTGTCGGTTCTGTCACACAGGATGGGTTCAAAGCCTCCTCCGGCATCTGTGGTACCAAACCGACCTGTAGAACTTGTTTCTGGGCTAGCCCGACTTTCCCTGCCATAGCATGCGATCTGATCTCTCCACCTGTAAGCAAAACTAGATTTAAGCATGCATCTACGTAAATTCAAATTAAATAAAAGGAATATTTAGCTCCTCAAACTAAAAGAGTTGCATACATGTTCTCCTTAAAAATAAATGTCGTACCCTACCCTACATATATTCTGTACTGTACTCTTAATTAAAATGCTCTCAGCTATTTATTACTTTTATTCAAGCAAAGACATCCTTGCTAGTCGCTACTACTGAAAATCAAAACAGGACACTTTTTTTAGGAAAAGAAAGTGTCCAGTAGTATGGTATCCCCTTTACATAACAATGCAAATGTATATAAATACAGTATATGTAAATATATGCCATTTAAATCAGTGTTACATTCAATATACACACATAATAATATACACATCAATGTGAAAACAAGTAGTGCATAAGATGACAAAACATAAATTATATTCATGGTTCAATACTCACAGTACAACGTAGCCAATATTGTACAGTATCATTCCACAGATAATTCCATTTGGTTCAAGTACACTTGCAAATAATTGACAAGAGAGTATCTGAATGAGTTTCTATAGACATGCAAAGGGCTGTGTGCTCATCGCGTTTAAAGGCAGTGGACAGGATCCTTCCACTTACTGTATGTCCACAATTTAACTGAATTAAGGGCAAGAAAGGTGCAACACATATTACTGCCTCAAAGTGAATGCTGAGGGCACTCTCACTTCAAGTAGTCTCTACCACATTATGCTGAAAATAGAGAAATAGATCAGGAGGCAAGGATAGAAGAGACCCACAAACAGTGTCCAACAGATGACTGGCAGAAGAAACTGGTGCACGATTCACTTCAAAAACAGTTCAGTTTGATTTGATTTGTGTCAAGTTTGGTTTGATGAAATACAATCTGACTCAAGTCGAGTTGAGATTTGGCTTTGGAGGTCATGTTACGGCCTTTTGGCGTAAGTTGAAGTCAGCAATATACATTGGGGGATAATATGGGGATAAACTATTCCAAGGTATAGATAACCCCAAAAGCTGTTGTGTCCAAGTCCTCGTATGAGGTGGCAGGATGCATACAAAAATTGTTAGGTAAACAAGAGTTGTGGTGTAAACTATTGGTGTGGGCAATGTTAGTCCAACTTAGCACATATAGGTAGAGATGGGATTTGCGTTTTGGGAAGTGGTTTCTGTTAAGTGTTATTGATGAAGTTAGGTTGTGATAATGTTCCGGACGACTATTCTATACTAGGCAATAACTGGCAAATGCAGTTAATTTGTAACAAATGAAGAAGCAGGTAATTTATAGGCAAATGTATAGTTTATTTCACTTTGGGAAAACAAGACAAGATAGGCAGGCGATTTAAAGACTTACTTAATATATAAAAATATACAGTACAGCCAAAACATAATACTCTGGCAGTGTGCAAAAAGCTACGGCAATAACGGCATAATGGAGGGAAAGACCGATGATCTCCTGAGAAAAGTCTACGAGGTGCATGAGAGTGATCTGGAAAGGGGCTCTGAGGGGGCAAGGCCTCCTTCTGAAAGAGACGGAAACCACAGACAGACCAACAGACACGTGGATATGAATGATACTGTCAGATGGGCCTGAGAAAAATGGGAGCGCTGCCCATCAGAATAAAAAATACATTAGCAAGCCCAATGCAACGAAGGGGCAATCATATTTATTTACGTTTGCGTTAGGGTGGAGCACAGCGTAACAGTTAGTGGGGTTAGCGTGCGTGTTGGGGACGAAAATGACAAACCAATCGCCGTGTTAAAAATCTCACCAAATGCATCTAACGTACTGTAGCCTGCCCTGCATGACAATTAGCCGAGTTAAAACATGCACATGCCACTGATAGGCCATGCCCTCTCAGTGATGGGATAAATGTGCTACAGCATGAGGTGGAAGGGAGGTGGAACTGTGCAGCCAATGCAAATGCAACATGACGAGGTCATCGTTACCAAAAGCAGGCCAATCGTCACCTTCCCTGCTGCCAGGAATCAGCCAATCATAAGAGAGTGCAGCATTGGAAACTTGAAACAGACTGAACGAAATGAAGTGAATATGGGAGGAAAAAAAGAGGGATGAAAAAAAGGAATAAATGGAAGAAAAGCAAATGGAATGGAAACAAATGGAAGTTGGAAGATGAATGGGAAGATTAAAAAAAATAATCATACTGAGCTCCCCAAGGGGGGAAAAGTTGCAATAAATAAGAGTATGTACGTAACTGCATACTGTAATAGGATGTTTAAGACCAATTTGGTATTGGTTTGGGTTGTGTATAACCTTGCCATTATGCAACTCCAAATGTGGACAAGAAATCAAATATTGCTCCAGTGAAATTGATAATTCAAAATATGCTCCTCATTGACTGAGTCACTAAGGAAGTTTCTTCCTATTTTTTCTTAGGAAGAAAACCTGGACTGGATCCGTGGATCCAGATCAGAACAGTACAAGGTTTGGTGATGCGCTATATTGTCTGAATCAACTTAGTTTGAGTATGTTTACGTACTAAAAGAGTGACTTTGAGAGCCGTTTCAGCGTACAATGTAAGTCAATGAGGAGCATATTTTTTATTATTACATTTCTAATCACTGGAGCAATTTTTTTTTCTTGTCCACATTTGGAGTTACATCATGGGAAGGTAACACAACCCAAACGTCTACTAAAGTGGTCTTGCACTATTAACACCCGAGTGGTATATATTAGGACTTCAACATCCTCAAATACCTTAAGTTATATTTAATACATAAACACCGTCGATTACCACATGTTCAGCAAGTGTTCATTCACCTGATTAAGGCATTGTCACCATTTGCAACATAGTGTAGAACATTTGCAAATATCAAGGTGTTCATTACAAGCTACAAATAAGACGTTTAAGAATGTGTTGAAGCTGAAAAGAGTGGGACATATTTTCACTTGTTCGTGAACATACATTCTTTGGCCGATTCTGCTGATATTCAAGTTAAGACATCATTTATCATGGTAAAAACAAAAGAAAGAATAAATAAAATAAAAAAGTATAGTCTGTCGATTCTTATAGCGAGCGGTCTTCAAATATAAACACATTGCCGAATAAAATCATAACCTTTAGTGTAGCAAAAAAACAAAATTATACATCTTGTTTTAAAAAAAGAAATCTATTGTAATTACACTGAAAAATACTGTTTCGGCATTTCCACTGCATATTCCTCTGGTGAATTGCATACAGGTAGCTGGGGTTTAGGTGCAGTTCATGCAATACACACAGTCAAGTGACTTCATGAGCAATGATCACTTTGTGAGGCCCATTTCTATATAAAAAATAAAGCCAACAAGATCCATATGCCTTTCATGATTGAAGTCAATGGGCATGGTTCAGGGTAACCTTTATTGCCATCAAATGCCATGCATATATAAATTATAGTCAATCCAAATGGCTCACTTGTACCAGACAAGCTTCTTTGATTCAGTAGAACTGAATAGATTTCAAATGGGGATATTATTCCTAACGGGTCCAAAGATGGCGATTTATTTTTATGACCTGATTAAATCAACGTATCCAAAGCCTGACTGTTGATGACCCTGACGTCAGACCGACCCTCCCATGCGTCACAGTTGTGTTTATCTCAATCCCATGGATATCTTTTAACCCCGTTCCAAAAATGAGTGTCGTTCCTCATCAGTGTCGTTTATGATATTTAGTCGTTTGATACAGTTGGGATTTGGAATGGAGAGGGGTCATGGAAGTGACGTCAGACTCACTCAAAGTCAACATGTCTGCTGAATCTTGATGGCTACTTGCCTGAACAAACTCAAACAAGTTAAAAGCTGCACTCAGCACCGTCAGCAGGGTACCACACTAAGAGACCCTCATATTGAGCAAACAATTCAAGCAGATGATAATGGTAAAGTAATTATCTAGCTTTTTGACCATTACACCCAAGTGCAAAAAAAGGACTTGCCGCAGAGTCATTTCATTTCGGGTCCACAGACCTTAAAAGGAGAATGTGATGCTAGAAGGCGTTCTTACCTTTAGTTGTTAGGTCCGCACCAAAGTGGTCCAGGTGTTACTTTGTGTTAAACGCATTATTGGCCATTTCCTCTACCCTCAATGGGGATTGGGGCGTTGGGTTTTAGTGCTAATTTCTTTGCTTATTTCCATCACCTCTCTTCATAATGTCAACAGAATGTTTGGCGTCACACTTTACTCCATAGTAACGCTGTTGCCGTGTTCCAGTCGTAAAGCGAAGTCTCATCTATCACGAGACTTCTTGCTCCATGCAAGTGGATGGAGGTCGCGAAGTCTCGCAATAGACGAGAGTTCACGCTTTATGGCTGGAGCATGGCAATGGCGTTACTATGCAGTAAAGTGCGACGCTACACATACAGTACTGTTGACATTATGAAGAGAGGATTTATACAAAAAAAAATCCAACGCCCCGTTGAGGGCTTATGGTGGGGTAGGGGAAATGGCCAATAATGTGTTTTTGCAAAAAATAACACCTGGACCACTTTGGTGCAGACCAAACAACTACAACTAAAGGTAAGAAAGCCTTCTAGCATGACATTCTCCTTTAACTAGGACAAAAATAAACATGGCCATTACACCCACCAAAAAGGTATGGTAAATAAAAAATAAATTATAGTATAGATTACCAAGACTTATCGGCTCCAGATAAGCCAGTTGACTCACTGAGGCCCCATTTCCACTGGGGCTGAACCGGTTAGGTTCCTTTATCCCTGCGTAATATTGAACCAGTTCAGAGTGTTTCCACTGAAAATGAATCGGTTCACGGTTTTTGGAAGTGGAACCAAAAAAAGGCCACCGGTTCCGTAAAAGCACCAAGGTTCCGAGAATCTAGAACGGAACCAAATCTAGAACCAAAAGTTATTTTGGTGGAAAAGGGGCCACAGACTACATTATCTGGTATCTGGTTCCCTTCTCTTTCTAGGTGAACCTGAGAGCAACAGAGGGCTGCTGCTGGACCAGCTGGCTCTCGTGGTATATCTGCCCTGGAAGCTCATGCATCATGCCGAGCAGAGGAAGCCCCAGGCTCATCAGCACATACAGGAACTCATAGTCCTCGGAGCGGCGCCGCAGGTGGGCGCACGCCGCCGCCACAAACTCACACACACTCCCCGAAAGCCGTCGTGGCCACACACACACAGCGCGGACAGCGCGCCTCGGCCAGCTCAGGCCTCGCCTAAGCAATGAAACCAGGGTACCTGCTGGGGGCTGGATCTGCAGGCTGCCCTCCGGAAAGTAACCGCCGCCGTCCATCTGGTCACCCTAAAGCAGAGGAGTTGCATGCATAGTAAGATATTGATTTAACCACTATTCCAACATAGACCGATAAAATACTTAATCGTGCTATGGTATCACCTGGCACAAATAGCAAATCTACAAGCTGGCAACTCATTGTGAGCTTGTACATCTATCAAATCATAGAGTTTAAAACATAACATTTCTGAAAATATTTGCCTAAAATGACAGGCCCAAAATAGGGATGCCAGGTTGAAAGTGGTTAAAAGTTAGTTAGTCAAAACGGATTCACAACCAACCACATTTCTGAATCTTTCAACAGTACGGGTGAACACTAATGCTGCGTTCACACTGGCAGATGCAAAAGATTCAAAGATGCAAAGCTACACAGTGTACAATATGTAGCTTTGTATCTTTGTAGCTGAAGTCGTTTTGTGGATTTGTAGCTGTTGTAGCTTTTGCAGCAGCTACAAACGACGGATTTGCTTCGTAGCTTCATGTAGCTGGCTAGACTGCATCTTTGCATCTGCCCATGTGAACGCAGCATTAGCGACACGTTCATCAACTATTTGACATTGCTGTTATTTGGTGCATTATGTTTGAGCATCATTGTGCATGAAAAGTTTGTATTGTGCACAAACTACTATGAAAAGAATGCTGTGTTAAACTTAAAATATGAAGTGTTCTTGTTGCTGGGTAGTAATGGCTGCAGTGTAGCTTACCGTTCTTCTCCTGAACTTGCCAAGTTGAGGACTAGGTTTGCGCTGAGCATAATGCAGCTTGCAGTAGAACTTCCCTGTGAACATAAACAGGGAAAAGTAGATCAAACAATTATACAATATATATATAAACAATAGCACAGCTGCCATCGATTAATCCATTAAACAATCGCTAGTTATATTGCTATACTTTTGGGGGAAAACTGGAAATGGAAAAATCTATGTATATTTTATTCATTTTTCAAGTTAAAATGAGCTCAAAATGTATGGTATGGAAATCTCAAATTTAAGTTAATGCATAACAAAATATGACGTCAGAGAGGTCCTACGTACAAAACTGTGGTTAACATCGATAAATGTATTGGCTCATAATCCCGTACCATGATGCGAGTCGAAGGCGTGTCCCCCGAGACGCAGTGTGCATTTGCAGACGTCGCAGCGGAAACACTCTCTGTGGAAGAAGTAGCCGTCGGCACTGAGCCTCTCCATCACGTACACACGCTTGGTGCAGAAGTGGCAGATGTCGCTCCCACCCAGTCCAGACGAGGAGGGGTCTTTACGCACCACACACTGGAGGGAGGAGAAGGAAGACCGTCAGAGGACAGACGCTATAGTGGTGACGAGGACAGGGGGAGTTCCAGTATAAAGTGCTAGAGGAGGCTGAACAAACAGCCAAAAAGAACACGAACATCCATGCACCTATATGGGCTGGGTGCTGGATCAAATAAAAGTACAAATCAAGACATTTTAAAAATCCACACACCATTTTCTGCTCCTAAATATTTATTTTACGTGTTTTAAGTGGTAACGTTTCAGGCCGCAGCCCTTCCTCATACCTTCCAAGACCTACTGCAAGTTAAAAACACCTGTCTGTGCCTACATGTGTCCTTGGCAGGTCAGGATGAACCTGTAAAGTCAGTCTGTGTCAGGCTGACCAGCGGTTGCAACCAGAAAAGCAACAGAAGATTTAAAAAAGGACCCATATAGTAAATCGTCATGATTAACGGACTGTATTTTGAGATGGAAAATAAGACCCCAAACCAAAGAACAGGTTATTGTATGCACTTCACAGAGGAAGCCATTGTATTTCATTCAATGGCTATGGTTGCAAATACGTTTAAGTTACTGGAAGGTAATTCAACACAGTGAACTTTGTGGTTCCTTCGGGCCGAAGTTACGGTACATTATTAATGAACAAAATTCAAAAGCCAATGACGTAACCATGCAATTACATTCAGCCAACACCGATTCAGCTAGGTTCAGTAACATTTAAATGAATGGCAAAATGTATAAAAAACTGCCATAAAAAGGAACAATGGTCTGTTTATGTGTACACGTTAGTAGATATTGAAAGTATTGACGGCGGTATGGTGCTTCAACTATTTCACATCAGCTAATGGTGTCCAATGGTGTTCTCTTACGATGCTGTATATGCTCCAGTATATCAGAGTAAAAGGAGTAGGTTTAGTCCGATGTGAAGAAGCATTAAAAAGCAGTGAAAATGCTTATTTCCCAAAGAAAACAGCCAATCAGTTCAAACAGGTGGGTCTCCTGGTGATAGTAGCAAGAAGTAAGAGTGATATAGTATGCATTGTGTATAAAATGATGGGTGTTCCTGGTCTGTAAAGCCTAATAATCTGAGCCTTTCAATTTTGGGTGGTGAAAGTGTGCGATATAAGAGAACTTATATAACAGATAGAAGTTTCACTTCATCAAAGCCCATTAAAAAGATATGCCGCATTTCATAATAATGTTTTTCTCACACAGAGGGGATGCAGGTCAGTTGGACCTCCTTAACATCCAACATGCAGCTTACCGGCGTTGCATTAGGCCTGTGGTCTGTCTCATAAAGGATGGCCAGTTTCTGAGCTCTAGCATCTATGAAAGATGCCACCTTCCCAACTGTACGCTAATGTTAACAGCGGGGAAAGAGGGCGAAAGAGGTGAGAGGAAGGAAGGAAGGAAAAAAACATATGAAGACATGAAAAATCAGTTGGAAAAGAAGATGGCAATAATGACTTAAACTGTGTTCAGCCTAATGTATGAACCTCTCGTAGTCTTACGATGGTGTCACACGCTGAAAGTAGCTGATCTAAAAGCTCAATGCATTGCATCCACAACAGGTTATAAATTAACTATTTTCGGTGTGCAACACCATCATGCGACTTATGGCATGGACTAGTACCTCTTTACAGTACGTCGAAGCTCCAGTCGGACAACTTTCAGAGCGCTTAATAGACTTTAAGCTTAATAGGCTTTCTAGAGCACTGCTCCCATTGCACTGAAAAGAGAGGAGAGAATTGCCTTTGTGCAGTCATACCACATTACACTGGATTGTAACATCACCACATTACACTGGATTGTAACATCAGCGCATACAACTATGATGACATAAGGCTACTACTTATTTGTGGTCAGCCAATTCTGCGATAACTACAGTATCACATTCTGCACATGATTAATCATAGTTATATAGGATTATACTTTCTGCTAGCCGACTGACCAAACCAACATGCAATTGTAACAAATTCATGATGTCATTCAGGTGGCAAGTTTTACCTTCTGGTGGCTGATTTCACTCTTAAGTGCATCATCATCATTCATTTGTTTTTGAGTCTTTTCAAGGACTTTCTCCTGTTTTCTCTCACAATTGACCTGAGCCTCATCCCGAGTACAGTCCTCCACCTTAATTTGCAGGTTCCTGTACGTCGGGGAGGCAGACACGCGAGGGAATAATGTCTGACCCTGTTCCTTTTCCGTCCGCCGAGGATCAGGGAGAGAAGAAACATTTCTGCGTCCATTTTCACAGTCAGAGGAGGGAGAAGAAATGTGCTTGCTCTCCTCAGAAAAAGACGAATGGAGCCGAGGGGAGGTTTTGTTGTTGCACAGGGGAGAAGGAAGGAGAAGAGTGGAGATTTGATGTGCCTTCTCACAGTGAGAGTCAGAGGAGAGAGTAGAGGAGAGGGTGGCGGAGGATTTCTGGTCCTCGTCTTTGTGCTCAGGAGAGTCAAGGACGAAGGCAGAGAAACAGGCGTGGGTCGAGGGTTCCGGGACAAAGTGGATCACAGGGCCAACCCTGATAGACGGGGAGGGAGAGGGGAGAGGGGGAGAGGTGGATAGTTCTGCCTAGACAGGAAGAGAAATATAAGGGCACAGTTAGACCTGGAAGACAGGGTGAAATAAAGTAAAGGAATGGAAATAGGAGAGAAATGGAACAAATGAAATGAGGCTGGGGGATTAGGTGTGTTAATTGGGGGTAAACGGCGCAGACTACAGTGCTTAAATGATTGCTCAACAGCAAAGGCATCTAACTTGATTTAACAATGTTTACCTCACTGCAGTATGTGAATGGCTGGGTTTTATGAGATCCATTGTAATAAATCTGAAAATCAATAAATGCTAACCACAGGATCTTTCAAAACAACCCATCACATTTTAGACTACATTACATAAGCAGCTTTATGTAATGAAGGTTTTGGAATGGAGCTGTAGCTCATAAACAAAACAACCCATCACATTTTAGACTATGATGAATTACATAAGCTGCTTTATATAATGAAGGATTTGGAATAGAGCTGTTGCTCATAAACAAAATCATTAGCACCAGCTGTTTAGCACATTGTTGTGCTACCAACCAAGTTGGTAACACAACAACGGAAAAAACCTCAAACAACATTCTATCCACTGCCAAGTGCTCAGACTGGTAATTAATCACTAATGGTACAACGTACATGGATTAACACTGGGCTAATAGCCTCTGCACACGCCCCGCACTTTACACCACACCCAAAAAGCCAAAGGCTTGGAAGGGAAGGAAAGCAGGTAAGATTTACCAGCTGTGGTGTCGTAGAGAGACAAGGAAGAGGAGAGAGTCGGGCAGGGACAGAGGGGTTGTCAGAGTCGGGGAACATAGAGCAGAGGAGTACAGCTCTATCTTTTATACTCCTCCTACTGAAGTCTTTAGCTGACAAATGCTGGGGTTTACCCTGGAGGGAAGGAGAGGAATGAAAAGGAAGGGAAGTCAGAATGGAAAAAGGACTGGAAATGGACGGCTTACTTCACAGAAATACAATCTCATGTCTCAAATAAACTAAATAATTACAGAAAATGTATGAATGAAAGCATTCTTCTCACCCTCGCTTGAGAACTACAGTTCATATTGAAAAGTTAAATGTTAAGACATGTAGCACCTTGGCATCTAAGGAACATTCCCTAGTCTCCAGATTAGACTGCTGGAGGGCGCTGTTTTTTCTTTGTTTGGCCAATGGGTTCCCAGATAGCCATGTGACAAATGTCACATTTGATGCAGCTGTGCCTCCGGTTTCCATGGTTATCAAGCCTCTCATGCACTAGAGATGAACTGACTATACAGATAAAGTGTTTTCATGGATGATGATGCTTTGGGGCTTTTGTTTTGAATTGTAATTCTATTTAATTTGAAAGAAGCTTAATAAAAAAATTATAAACCCAGATGCACGAGTCCCTGGCTTAATTTTAAGGGATATTATGTAGCCACGGAACGGAAACAATTAAAGTTTCCTTGAAATTTCACCAAATCATGGATATAATTATCCTATATACGACTATCCTATATTTAGATTAATGGGACATGTCCAAACAGTCGTATTTCCTAAAAATGCTTCCTACCTAGATGCAAATGAGTATCCGTCACTGTGTAGAACATAGATTATAATGACTGTAAACCCTATGGCACTTGGATACATTTAAAACAATAGTTTCTGTGTCGAGTAGTTCTCAGTGTCTATGAAAGCAGCTTGGCTAAAGCAGAAATGGCACAGAAGGCTCGATGGTGTATTAAATCGTCTTAAAGCAAGCTTGAAATCAGTTTCTCAAGAGGAATGTTTCTGCAGTCATAGTACATAGCTAGTATGTTTTCACAATCTTATTCCTAAAGCATGTAACATCCACAGGGCTCCAATCACAAGTTATAAATGTTACCACAGATGTATCAGATGTACCTTTTAACCCATTCTGACCTGAGATCAGATTCATACGAGGTTTCCACTGGACACACACTGGTCTGATTAACCCATTCTGACCTGAGATCAGATTTTAAAAAATCTCAGTCGTTCTTCGATTTTTCAAAAACAGCAGACCTACAAGCTCGTAGCGCGCCACTCGGTGGCGCGCTATGAGCTTGTAGATCTGCTGTTTTTCAATAGATAAAGCATGACATGATGCCAACACCAAAATGGGTGCCCGGTCAGAATGGGTTAAGGTGACAGAGTTTAGACCAAAATAAGGAGCTTTCTTAAATGTGTGTTGTGCGCTTGTTCTATAAGTGATTGGGGAATTGTGCACGTTACATATTAATATAATAAGTATGATATGACAAGACAGACAGACAGACAGGGCACCAGTTCACCTGGCTGACAGCTTCTTCCCCTTTCTCAGACAGACGCTCATATCCTGATCCCGTCAGTGAGGAGGCAGACAAATTGTTCACGGAGGTGAGGTTACGAGAGGTGCATTTTGGGTGGTATTGTTCCGCAGCATTAGGGCTCGGAGAGCGCGATGAGCTTAGAAGGCTTTTAGAGTAGCAGGACAAAGGGCAACTGATGTAACACGTCTCTGAAGGAGGATCGACCTCAGGGGAATACCAAGGGCTGATCGACTGTGCCACAGCACTGGGATCTTCCAACAGGCGAAGATAGATAGAAGGCTGAGAATACAGAAACAGGGAAAACAAGGAGAGGAAAGGAGGACAGAAGAAGGATAGCCGATTGAAGAACAAGAGGTCAAGTGTAATAGTGAAATAAACTATATGAATAATGTATGATAACCTGCCAAACCGGGATCATACGGATCTCAACTGGGATCATCATACCTGCCACTTGGGGCGTGAGGGAGTTGGAGGAGGGGGGCAGGGGAGGTCCTTGGGCTTAGCGAATCGAGGGTTTTCTATCTCATCCTCCTCGGGGGTGGGAGAGGAAGGAGGGGAAAGGGCTGGATCTGATGAGTCCTCCTCATCAGACTGGTGAAAAGGAGGAAAGGAAACAAGAGGAGAGGAAGAGACAGGACAGGCCGAAACAGGAATGATTGATAACCGGAAGAACAAAAAGATAACAGGAAAAGGATAGGAAAGAATTAACGCTGAAAGTAAAAGGACTGTAGAAAGGAAATGTGGAACTATAAAATAACGCCTCACTTAAGAAGACATAGTAGATCTACAAGCTCACTATGCGGCGCATATTGAATTTGGTTTTAATTCATGCTTTTTTTTTTTTAAATAATTAAAAACAAAATGTAGGAAACAAAATAAGAAAGGGACCCATAAAAATGTGTCCACGAACCAACGGGTCCTGACAGTGTATAGCAGATGTCTGCACCTCACCGTGTTGCCACAGCCCTGCTGCTGTGGAGGAGTTCTCTCTCCTTCATATTGTGTCAGATGTCTGTGTGCCTCACCTTGAGTTCTCTCTCCTTCACATTGTGTCAGATGTCTGTGTGCCTCACCTTGAGTTCTCTCTCCTTCACATTGTGTCAGATGTCTGTGTGCCTCACCTTGAGTTCTCTCTCCTTCACATTGTGTCAGATGTCTGTGTGCCTCACCTTGAGTTCTCTCTCCTTCACATTGTGTCAGATGTCTGTGTGCCTCACCTTGAGTTCTCTCTCCTTCACATTGTGTCAGATGTCTGTGTGCCTCACCTTGAGTTCTCTCTCCTTCACATTGTGTCAGACGTCTGTGTGCCTCACCTTGAGTTCTCTCTCCTTCACATTGTGTCAGATGTCTGTGTGCCTCACCTTGAGTTCTCTCTCCTTCACATTGTGTCAGATGTCTGTGTGCCTCACCTTGAGTTCTCTCTCCTTCACATTGTGTCAGATGTCTGTGTGCCTCACCTTGAGTTCTCTCTCCTTCATACCGTGTCAGATGTCTGTGTGCCTCACCTTGAGTTCTCTCTCCTTCACATTGTGTCAGATGTCTGTGTGCCTCACCTTGAGTTCTCTCTCCTTCATACTGTGTCAGATGTCTGCGTGCCTCACCTTGAGTTCTCTCTCCTTCATACTGTGTCAGATGTCTGTGTGCCTCACCTTGAGTTCTCTCTCCTTCATACTGTGTCAGACGTCTGTGTGCCTCACCTTGAGTTCTCTCTCCTTCATACTGTGTCAGATGTCTGTGTGCCTCACCTTGAGTTCTCTCTCCTTCATACTGTGTCAGATGTCTGCGTGCCTCACCTTGCTGCGCTGCAGCGCTGCCACCGTCGTCGAGGAGTTCTCTTCGAACTTGGCCAGCAGCTGGGTTGCCATGGAGCGCACTTTGTTCTCCCGCAGGTCTCCCTCTTCACCCACAGGGGGTGCACTCGGACATGACAATTGCTGTGACACATCAGACAGAGTGGTACAGTAGGCTATAGTATGCAGTATTTATGTTGCAATGCTATTGAAAAGCCTTTACACAATGTAAAACATTTTTCAATGCAAAGTGTATCTAACCTCGTTGAGGTAATGGTTTGCTCTTCGTCGTCTCTTGTTAGAATCATTGTCTTCCAGTTGATTGTCATCCTGCAGTGCCACAGCGAAACAAATTAACACGCATCCATTCATATAAACTCCTGCCTGTTATTAATCATAATCCATGTATAGTTGAACAATCAGCATCAACAGAATGTTAAGGATTAGATAACGTGGATATTACAAAAGAAGTCTTGATCTCACTGTTAGCTTTACCTAATCTAATCACAAGAGTTGACCGAGTGAATAGTGTTGAATAATGAATACTGGTGGATGAATAGAGAGGCCTTGGTCAGAAAAGGACTATAAAGGAAATTAAAGGAAAAGCCAGGCAGATTGATACAATGAGGTGAATTAATAAATGACAGACTTTTACTGTACCTTTGGTATCCTCTTTCTCTGCTGGTTGTCGTTCAATTTAGATGAATAATCCTCACTGTTCTCATCCGCCACCCTTGAACCTAAAACCCAGGGAAGATACAGTAGATCAGATTTAATGTATTCCCATGTATTAATTATTTCTGTGCTGCTAGCTGGTAGCATACATGTAGTTAACTTGTGCCAGCGCCTGCCTTCACTTCAAGAGGATCAGTTTCCTCCCCACTGTAGACACCTGCACACACACTCACTGCACTATCATTAGCATTAGCGCACGCCGCACACCGTTTACCTTTCTCCAGAAACGTTTACATGTCAGGAGCGATGCGTGACAAAGTCACAAATGACATCCGCACTTTGGATGGATGACCCAAGGACAGCGCTCTTAGATTCCGAGTTATGGAGCTTTGAAAATCCTGCTTGTATAACCAAGGTAAATGGAGAGCAGCTGTAAGATCCCATTGTTGGTGGTGACGTAGCAACCGGACCAATGTCAAAAGCTGCTCTAGGGCTCAACCACTTTATATATGGAGTACGAATATATACATACATAGCATAACATCCCATAGCTGGAGAGTACGAATATATTCATACTTCGCAAAAAAATAATATATATCCGAACGGGTACTGTACAATAATGATATGAACACCTCAGACTAAGTGCCGTCTACTTGGATTCAATCCTGATTGAACCATGGTTTGTAATTATCATTTATTGTAGTTGAGGTGCAACAAACAATTGGTAGGAAGTTAGACTGTTATGAAACTCCATACACTTATCGTAACTGCTGAAAAAAAAACGCCATACACTTATCGTAACTGCTGAAAAAACGCCATACACTTATCGTAACTGCTGAAAAAACCTCCCAACTCTTATGCAATCACACTCCCCTTTCTGCCAAGAGAGGAATTCCCAGTCAATCATTTCCACGTGGGTGACACAGAGGTCCATGCTACGTGAAAACATGAAATTACTGTGGCTGCTGTTAGCGTGGCTGAAAGCAGCAGGGCTTACCGTGTTGGGACTGGATATGGGTTCTACGGACGGACATAGCACACATTCCACTCATGACACTGACCACTGACTGGGGTTGCACAATATGTAACTCTATCCCACTGAATAGACAAAATAGTTCCTGCACCGCAGTCATTAAAATATGAATGGTCTTACACTCTAGTTCCTTGGCTTCGATTCCTTCAACAATGTCAAATAAAAACATGATGAATTATGTCAAAACATCAATTTGTGGAATCAGGACAAAAACTGAACTAGAAAATAGACGTCACTGTGTCAGTAAACCTGACACCTCTCTAAAGGCCACAGCTGCAAACGATTTATGACGCAAAGCTAATTTAAATTGCTGCTCTGCCATGTAAGCAGCACCTGCTTCTGTTGCTTCCTGAATCAGTCAAGAAGATATACGGCATGGGGCACCTCTAGTGGTTTTGTCTAAGCCTAAAGTAAGTTCAAACCTCCCGTAAGAGCTACTGTGTTCAGCTTCTCATTTATTCAGAGCTGCCCACGTGTCTATTTTAAGAGCGGGAATGTCAGAGGAGCAGCAGGGGGGGGTCTAACCAGATTTGTGAACCGGCGACTTCCCCAAGGCCTCGTGCAACCTGGAGAGGTAGAGGACCATGAGCAGTTTGTCAGGGTCTCCTTCCACGGCCATCTCCTTTCCCGTGGTCACCGGCTGGACACCAAACTCTCGCTCCGCCACGTTAAATGCCAGCTGGTTGTTCCCCGCCACATCTTCCTCGTTCAGAGAGTCGTAGTC